>NC_136508.1:111903482-111915982 GCF_053919585.1 Euprymna scolopes | reverse complement strand
GGCCTTACAAATCGATGCCCGATTTTGGGCAGTCTTGCTCTACAGCCGGTGAAGTCGAAAGTAAGTTCGACAACTCTAGAAGTGTCATATAATTATTTTACACCGACAAATCATCATATTACGAAAAAAATATTTAAATATTTTTTAAAATATTTTATTTATTTCAAGTTTTACGCTTTCTTTTATTACGCACGGCAAAGTTTCACAGTTTTAATATTGTTAAATTATTATTTATTAAAAGTGTAGAGCACTTTGTTCAATTTTCACAGTTGTTTTATTTTCGGAAGTCTTGCAGTTAAGTCCGGCAAATTCGAAAGTAAGTTCGACAACTTTAGAAGTATCACATCTATATTTACACCGTCAAATCCGATATTATGAATTATTAAAGTTGTAAAACATAAAATAAATATATTTGTGCTTCTACACTTTATTGCCGAAATTGGAGACGCCATTTTTTTCACGCATTTCCTATACAAATCTAGGGGAGACATCATTATATGGCCGAATGATTGCTCCCGGAAAAAAGAAACAATACATTTACCAAAATTAACATTTATTACTTCCGGAAACGTTAAATTAAACTAAAATTATCATTTATTACTCCCAGAAACTTGGTAAACTGATATTACTGGGGAAAATGAATATTGACAATTCAAAAGAAAATGTTTAAAATTATTTATTTGTTCGAAAAAAAAACAAAAAAAAACAAACAAACAAAAAAACTATTTTATAAAAGTCCAATGTTGCTTTAAAGGTAATTAGAGCGAAAGAGAACATATATCCGTAATTGTTTAATTGGAAATGTTTCGATTTAATTAATGGGGACTGAAAAGTTTTTCATGGAACATTTTTTTGTTTTTATTTAAAACGGAAAATTGAAATGACATATTCATAATAGTTTAAACTGGGCGAGCGCCATTTGAAAACCAAAATATTTATTAGTTTTTTTTTGTTTATTTTTTCGTATGTATGTGTTTTTCCAAACAGATAAATTATTTCGGCAATAAAGTGTAGAAGCACCAAAATATTTCATTAATATTTAATAAAAAAATATTTTTAAAATTATTAAATATATTTTTTTGTTATTTTCTTTGATTACGCACAGCAAAGTTTCACGTTTTTTTTTTAAATTAATATTTTTTTAAATTTAATTTTGAGGATAAAACTCTCAAATCAAGATATTACAAATTCTTAAAGTTTTATCACTATATTACGAATTATTAATGTTTTCACATATTTAAAAAAATATTTCGATATTTTAAAATATTTAAAAAAAATATTTTATTTCAAGTTTTACGCTTTACATTTTTTTAAATATATTTTACTTCTGTTAAGACAATATAACATTCATAAAAAAATGTTTAATTTTTCTGTGAACTAAATAGTTATTAATATATAAAAATGCATATTTTGTTCGTTTACTTTATTTAATCAAGTGCTTACTTCCAATTTGTTCGATATAATTTTCTTAACAAAAAAGATTTGACGGTGTAAATACTGATGTCACCGTTCTAGAGTTGTCTTACTTACTTTCTGGTATAAAAATTATCATTTATGTTTCTGGTATAAACATGTCATTTATATTTCTGGTATTATAAAAATGTATCATTTATATTTCTGGTATTATAAAAAAATGTATCATTTATATTTCTGGTATTATAAAAATGTATCATTTATATTTCTGGTATAATAAAAAATTATCATTTATATTTCTGGTATTATAAAAAATTATCATTTATATTTCTGGTATTATAAAAATTTATCATTTATATTTCTGGTATTATAAAAATTTATCATTTATATTTCTGGTATAATAAAAAAATCATCATTTATATTTCTGGTATTATATAAAATTATCATTTATATTTCTGGTATTATAAAAATGTATCATTTATATTTCTGGTATTATAAAAATGTATCATTATTATTTCTGGTATTATAAAAATGTATCATTTATATTTCTGGTATAATAAAAATTATTATTTATATTTCTGGTATAATACAAAATTATCATTTATATTTCTGGTATTATAAAAATGTATCATTTATATTTCTGGTATTATAAAAATGTATCATTTATATTTCTGGTATAATAAAAAAAATTATCATTTATATTTCTGGTATTATAAAAATGTATCATTTATATTTCTGGTATTATAAAAATGTATCATTTATATTTCTGGTATTATAAAAATTTATCATTTATATTTCTGGTATTATAAAAAATTATCATTTATATTTCTGGTATTATAAAAATGTATCATTTATATTTCTGGTATTATAAAAATGTATCATTTATATTTCTGGTATTATAAAAATGTATCATTTATATTTCTGGTATAATAAAAAATTATCATTTATATTTCTGGTATTATAAACATTATCATTTATATTTCTGGTATTATAAAAATGTATCATTTATATTTCTGGTATAATAAAAAATTATCATTTATATTTCTGGTATTATAAAAAATTATCATTTATATTTCTGGTATTATAAAAATGTATTATTGATATTTCTGGTATTATAAAAATGTATCATTTATATTTCTGGTATTATAAAAATTTATCATTTATATTTCTGGTATAATAAAAAAATTATCATTTATATTTCTGGTATTATAAAAATTATCATTTATATTTCTGGTATTATAAAAAAATTATCATTTATATTTCTGGTATTATAAAAATTTATCATTTATATTTCTGGTATAATAAAAAAATTATCATTTATATTTCTGGTATTATAAAAATTATCATTTATATTTCTGGTATTATAAAAATTATCATTTATATTTCTGGTATTATAAAAATCTATCATTTATATTTCTGGTATTATAAAAATGTATCATTTATATTTCTGGTATAATAAAAAATTATCATTTACATTTCTGGTATTATAAACATTATCATTTATATTTCTGGTATTATAAAAAATTATCATTTATATTTGTGGTATTATAAAAATTTATCATTTATATTTCTGGTATTATAAAAATTTATCATTTATATTTCTGGTATAATAAAAAAATTATCATTTATATTTCTGGTATTATAAAAAATTATCATTTATATTTCTGGTATTATAAAAATGTATCATTTATATTTCTGGTATTATAAAAATGTATCATTTATATTTCTGGTATTATAAAAATGTATCATTTATATTTCTGGTATAATAAAAAAAATTATCATTTATATTTCTGGTATTATAAAAATGTATCATTTATATTTCTGGTATTATAAAAATGTATCATTTATATTTCTGGTATTATAAAAATTTATCATTTATATTTCTGGTATTATAAAAAATTATCATTTATATTTCTGGTATTATAAAAATGTATCATTTATATTTCTGGTATTATAAAAATGTATCATTTATATTTCTGGTATTATAAAAATGTATCATTTATATTTCTGGTATAATAAAAAATTATCATTTATATTTCTGGTATTATAAACATTATCATTTATATTTCTGGTATTATAAAAATGTATCATTTATATTTCTGGTATAATAAAAAATTATCATTTATATTTCTGGTATTATAAATAATTATCATTTATATTTCTGGTATTATAAAAATGTATTATTGATATTTCTGGTATTATAAAAATGTATCATTTATATTTCTGGTATTATAAAAATTTATCATTTATATTTCTGGTATTATAAAAATGTATCATTTATATTTCTGGTATTATAAAAATTTATCATTTATATTTCTGGTATTATAAAAATTTATCATTTATATTTCTGGTATAATAAAAAAATTATCATTTATATTTCTGGTATTATAAAAATTATCATTTATATTTCTGGTATTATAAAAAAATTATCATTTATATTTCTGGTATTATAAAAATTTATCATTTATATTTCTGGTATAATAAAAAAATTATCACTTATATTTCTGGTATAATAAAAGATTTATCATTTATATTTCTGGTATTATAAAAATTATCATTTTATATTTGTGGTATTATAAAAAATTATCATTTATATTTATGGTATTATAAAAATTTATCATTTATATTTCTGGTATAATAAAAAAATTATCATTTATATTTCTGGTATAATAAAAAATTATCATTTATATTTCTGGTGTAATAAAAAATGATCATTTATATTTCTGGTATTACAAAAATTTATCATTTATATTTCTGGTATAATAAAAAATTTATCATTTATATTTCTGGTATAATAAAAAATTTTCATTTATATTTCTGGTATTATAAAAAATTTATCATTTATATTTCTGGTATAATAAAAATCTATCATTTATATTTCTGGTATTATAAAAAATGTATCATTTATATTTCTGGTATTATAAAAATGTATCATTTATATTTCTGGTATTATAAAAATTTATCATTTATATTTCTGGTATAATAAAAAATTATCATTTATATTTCTGGTATTATAAAAAATTATCATTTATATTTCTGGTATTATAAAAATTTATCATTTATATTTCTGGTATTATAAAAATTTATCATTTATATTTCTGGTATGATAAAAAAATTATCATTTATATTTCTGGTATTATAAAAAATGTATCATTTATATTTCTGGTATTATAAAAATGTATCATTTATATTTCTGGTATTATAAAAATGTATCATTATTATTTCTGGTATTATAAAAATGTATCATTTATATTTCTGGTATTATAAAAATGTATCATTTATATTTCTGGTATAATAAAAAATTATCATTTATATTTCTGGTATTATAACAAATTATCATTTATATTTCTGGTATTATAAAAATGTATCATTTATATTTCCGGTATTATAAAAATTTATCATTTTTATTTCTAGTATAATAAAAAAATTATCATTTATATTTCTGGTATTATAAAAATTATCATTTATATTTCTGGTATTATAAAAATCTATCATTTATATTTCTGGTATTATAAAAATGTATCATTTATATTTCTGGTATAATAAAAAATTATCATTTATATTTCTGGTATTATAAAAATTATCATTTATATTTCTGGTATTATAAAAATGTATCATTTATATTTCTGGTATTATAAAAAATTATCATTTATATTTCTGGTATTATAAAAAATTATCATTTATATTTCTGGTATTATAAAAATTTATCATTTATATATCTGGTATAATAAAAAAATTATCATTTATATTTCTGGTATAATAAAAAATTTATCATTTATATTTCTGGTATAATAAAAAATTATCATTTATATTTCTGGTGTAATAAAAAATGATCATTTATATTTCTGGTATTACAAAAATTTATCATTTATATTTCTGGTATAATAAAAGATTTATCATTTATATTTCTGGTATAATAAAAAATTATCATTTATATTTCTGGTATAATAAAAAATTTATCATTTATATTTCTGGTATTATAAAAATGTATCATTTATATTTCTGGTATAATAAAAAATTCATCATTTATATTTCTGGTATTATAAAAATTTATCATTTATATTTCTGGTATTATAAAAATGTATCATTTATATTTCTGGTATTATAAAAATTTATCATTTATATTTCTGGTATAATAAAAAAAATTATCATTTATATTTCTGGTATTATAAAAATTTATCATTTATATTTCTTGTATAATAAAAAATTATCATTTATATTTCTGGTATTATAAAAATTTATCATTTATATTTCTGGTATAATAAAAAATTTATCATTTATATTTCTGGTATAATAAAAATTTATCATTTATATTTCTGGTATTATAAAAATTTATCATTTATATTTCTGGTATTATAAAAATGTATCATTTATATTTCTGGTATAATAAAAAAAATTATCATTTATATTTCTGGTATAATAAAAAATTTATCATTTATATTTCTTGTATAATAAAAAATTATCATTTATATTTCTGGTATTATAAAAATTTATCATTTATATTTCTGGTATTATAAAAAATTTATCATTTATATTTCTGGTATTATAAAAAATTATCATTTATATTTCTGGTATAATAAAAAATTATCATTTATATTTCTGGTATTATAAAAATTATCATTTATATTTCTGGTATAATAAAAAATTTATCATTTATATTTCTGGTATTATAAAAATGTATCATTTATATTTCTGGTATTATAAAAATTTATCACTTATATTTCTGGTATTATAAACATTTATCACTTATATTTCTGTTATAAAAATATTTTTTGTTTCAGAATTTGATTACAGTAAAAAAAACTTTACTGGAATTGTCGAATTACAACATTTAACTATCTGTTTAATAGATGGGTAAAAAAATCCCTATTTTTTAAAATATATATATTTTTTGTACTTTAACCTTACAATTGAATAAAAAAAACATATCATAAAACTTTAATTGAACTTGGAAATACGATTTAAAAAATAGCGCGGACCGGTAAGTGCACTAGATCCATTTGTTTATCTTAATTTTTTTTTAAGCTTTCCTGGCGAAGCCTACCTAAAATAAATTTGTTTAATTTTTAATTTCTTATGTTATTGTTATTGGAAAAAAAGATGGTAAATATAAAGAATTACTCCACCCTCGAAAATTCCTTTAAAATTATCACTCGTATAGGTTTTTGGGGTCGCTGAAAACGAAAATAACACTGCGCCGATTCCATGTAAACTCATATCACAGTGCATGTATATCGGTTTTTTAGGGTAAAAATAGTGGAGCAGGGACGTTTAAGACACTTCACTTTTTATCTTTTTGAAAGTTTCTTGATGGTATGGTTGCACTGGAAAGCAGAGTCCTTGCGTAATAGGTCACGCAACAGTGCTGTCTTGGAACTGAAGTCCTTCACAAAACGAGACAGGTATGTCATCATACCCAAGAATTGTTGTAGTTCCGTCTTGTTATGTGGTTCAGCCATTTTCTGTAGGTATCGTATCTTCGCCGGGTCTGGTTTTATGAGGGGCGTGCAATAAGTAATGCCGCTGATCCACTTCCATAGCAGTAGAGTAATGAAACATGACACAGTTATTAGTCTTTCTCTACCACCACGAGTTATGCATTTCTCTCATCGTTTGATGCAGCTCTGGAGACCGTTTTTGTAGAACACCCCAGGTTGGTCCTCCAACCACGACGTGACTTCAAAAATCAAGGTTGCATCATCTGGGGAAACGCTTTCCTTTCAAAAACAACTTAATGGCTGGGAAGAGTGAAAGTCAGAGGGTGCAAGGTCAGGAGAGTAGGGAGGATGAGGGAGGATTTCATAACCACACGCCCAGGCCTTTGATCTGGCGACATGCGAGTTGTGGACCGGGGTGTTGTCCTACAGGAGAAGGGTACCTTTGCTGATCTTGTCCCGCCTCTTGATTTTGATAGCTTGCCTTAATTTCCCCAAAAGTGAAGCATAATAGGCTCCTGTAATTGTGGTACCCTTTACCAGGAAATCTGTCATCTCTACTCCGTCCTGGTTCCAGAAGACTATGAGCATGACTTTGTCAGCGGAGGGCTGCACCCTTGCCTTCTTTGGAGGTGGTGAGTCCAAGTGCTTGCACAGCATTTACTGGGCTTTGGTCTCTGGATCATAGTGATGGACCCAGGTTTCATCCTGTGTAATCGCTCTTTTGAAAAACTTTGACTCATCTTCTTGGCACATCTCCAAATGCATCCTCGAGCACTCGAAACATTCTCGCTTCTGGAATGGTGTGAGCAACCTGGGAATCCATCTGGCAGACACCTTATGCATATGCAAATGGTCATGAATGATAGTTTCCACAGACCCTAAACTAATCTTGACATCTTGGGCTATTTGGCGAATATTAATGCGCCGATATTCCAAAATGGCAGCCTCAACTTGATGGACAGATGCCTCATCAATGGCAGAAGGGGGCGACCAGGTCTGGGAGCTGTTTCCACAGACTTCCGGCCATGTTTGAATTCACGGTGCCAGCGTTACCATACGTTTCTTTCATTTCATCAAAAGTCTCCTGTGATGTGCGTCCTTTCAAATACAAAAACCGGATTACTGCTCGACATTCAACAGGCTCCACTTCACACATGACTCAGTTCAAACACCTGTAAAACAGAAACCACAATTAGTTCAGAGCTGTAATTTGCCACATAACCCGTAGGGATATACATCATTGCACATGCAAATTTTCACCTAGATCCGACAAATGGAAGTGGGGCAGGGGAATTACTTATTGCACGCCCCTCATAGTCCGGTGTGTGTGTGTACAGGTTTCCAAAAAAGGATATTTCACGGCATTTGATCTTGCACTTCTCCGAGTTCAAGATAAGGCCTTCTTCAGTAGCGGCCTCCATGAAACGTCTTAGGTTTTCGTCATGTGCCTGCTCTGTCGTTCGATATCTGGTGATATCGTCAGCTATACCACAAGCACTAGTGCATTTATCGAGTATTCTGTCCATCTCGAGTTGGTAGATGTCCTGACTGACACACAAACCGAATGGCAGTCGTTCAAAACAATACCTTCCAAATGGTGTTTGGAAAGTTGTTAGTGGCTGACTTTCAGGGTCGAGCTTTATAGACCAGTACCCAGACTTAGCGTCCAACTTTGAGAAGAATTTTGCTCCTGAAAATCGGTGGTTGAGCTCCTCGACAGTTGGAATTTGGTGGTATGGCCGTATGAGAGCTTTGTTTAGCGCTCGTAAGTGAGAGAGCTTACCCAGTTTTTGGATTTGTTGATGCGGCGAAAGACTCAACAAGATGGAATCGCGTCGAGTCCCGATTTGATTTTTCCACGCATGGATATAGGTGTCCTTCTCGGTGGGTTTATGTGGCATGGTACATTAGGGTTGACAACAAGCTTGTGAGTGTTCTGAAATTCACGAATACCGTCAAATCTCTCAGGGTATAGATGCATTAGGTCAGCTACACTATTGATGGGTTGGTGCTGGGCTGAGATGGCACAGTTCATTGTCACTACCCTAAGAGCCACTGATGTTGGCATGCCCAATATGGCTGCTCCTGGTACATCAACCACATAGAATTGGGCATCCAGCCATGGGGAGTTTTTATACTTGCACCTAAAAGTTGTGGTGCCATAACAGTTTATCCTGGTGTTGTTGTAGGCTGTTAACATACATTGTGTTGAGGTGAGTGATCCGGGCATTGGGTTTCCAGTTTCATCTATACTGCTAGGGTACATGTTGTGGAATATGCGGATAGGCAATGTATTTGCTTGTGCCTCTGAATCTACTTTCAGATTGAAGGTACGAGTGCCTGGGTGGTCCCTTAGCTTGATCCTTAGATCAACAAATGCCTCATTTCGAGGATCTTTCATGTTTGTTGACTTTCCGCTGTTAGTTGTGATGGAGCTAAAGGTGAGGTTCTCTATTACCGTGCCTATATCATTCATGGCTTAGTCATCGTGTTTGGTGACACTGTTTATTTTCTTGCCAAACTCTCTTTGTTGGTTATGACTGTTATGCCAGGGCATTTCTTGTTGTCTCTCGGTGTTGTGCTTCCCTGAGAAACAAACTGTAGCCCAGTGACCTGTTTTGCCACATGTGTAGCATATATCATTTTTGGTAGGGCAGTGTTCTTTGCCAAAACGGTAACTGCGTCCACAATTTTTGCAGGTTTGTCCGCGTTTTTGGTCAATCCCTTGTCACTGATGTGTAACACGGCTTACTGCAGCTATATGTGGTGATTCCTATAACTGGTGGAGCTGGTTGACATACACTGCTGAAGCCTCGTGTGAACGGGCTAATCTAACAGGTTCCTCGATTCTGTAACCCTTCGGTGTGTTTAACAGTTCCTTTTGCAGTTCGGGTATTGGTGTGCTGGCAATTAGTAACTCGACGAGGCGTTCGTTTAATTCGTCGGCACTGAAACCACATTTCCTTGCCAATAGTCGACATCTGCTGGTGAAGATGTCTGTTGTTTCATTTGGTCTCTGCTGGTATGTTCCAAGTTCCAGTCTACAAACGCGGTGATTTGTTGCCGGTTCTAGCTGCTCCCAAAATGCAGCAAATATATGATTTGTGGATCCTCTTGCGCTCATCATCCGACATCGACCAACTATTATACCGGCGTAAACCGTCTTTGCCGGTCGCGAGAAGTATTAGGGGGGCTTTATCCTCGTGTTTCGTCGCTTTGACGGTGAAGTAAAGTTCGATTCGTTGTCAAAATAGTTGGAATGATTCGGCAAAACATGTTGAGCCCCAATCAAAACCAGGGACTTGTAATGAAAGTGTGGCCATTACGATAAGAAAGTTTGAAGAAAAAAGGAACAGACAATTTGTGTGGCGTGGGAGGTTAAAAAAATATTCATTCAGCGTGTGAGAGATTAAACAAATCGTTTTTTTTTTTTTTTTTTTTATTCGCTGTTTTACCTTTCTTTAAATTGTCTGTGACGTCATAAGATTGTGTGTTGTATGATAATACCGCTTTCCACCATGTCATGCTGTGTTGTGCATGGATGTGTAAGAATAAGATTGGAACACGCTATCATTACAATTTACATGCAAATTAGATACAACCAGGACGTTAGAATTTAAGTGGATAATAAACTGGTCGAAAGAAATGGCCTGTTTTTTGGTATTACAGAGATTAAGGGTGATTAAGCGGAGGGAGTATAGACCTACGAGTGAGAGGTACTTGGAAGAAATAGGAAAGGATTTCTGATTTTGATTGTATTGTCGGGGTAAGCGCGTACACAGACCCCACACTTAGAAATAGCATGTCCGAGTCGTCCACATTGGGGATGATCGCAAAGGTCAACCCAACCGTAGTGCAATGGATGGGCCTCGGTCTGGGGGAACGACCTTAATGATCACCGTTACCCCTATGTAAGGTAAGGCTATTTATTTGCTCCCCCACCGAGAAAATTAGGCACAAGGCAGATTTTTAATGTGAGGAGTGAAGGAGAAATGAGGACCAACTCCCCAGGGAGTAGGAGAGCTGGATAGTGACAATTGGTATGAAGGGTTGCACCTATGTTGACCAAGGTCTTTGTATTCATTTGCTTCCCCACGTAGCAAATTAGGCACAAGGCCGTTTTTTAATGTGGAAATGGAGGGAAGGGGGAGGGAAGGGGGGCACCAGCTCCCGAGAGGTGGGAAATGGGAGCTGGATTAGAAACTGTTGGTATGAAGGGTTGCCCATTCAGTGACCAAGTTTAGATATGTGGGGTTGGCCCCACATATGGTCTTTTCTGATCTTTGCTTGACATCCGCTGCCCAGGCCACAAAGGACTGGAGGCAGGTAGGTATTTATTTGCTCGCCCACCGAGCAAATTAGGGACAAGGCCGATTTTTAAAGTGAGGAGTGAAGGGAAATGAGGACCAACTCCCCGGAGAGTAGGGGAGCTGGGTAGTGACAATTGGTATGAAGGGTTGCCCCTACATTGACTAAGGTCTTGCTGGTCTTTGCTTGACACTTGTTGCCCAGGCCCCGAAGGACCGGATGCAGGTAAGTATAATTTTTTTATGTGATGCACCTTACTGTTTTTATATCACACTTCTATACTTACCACCACCAAACACTAATAAAAAAAAAATAAAATACCTCCATATAATTCTAACAGATATCAGTATATCAAAACTTTCATTCACTAATCCATAACAAATAATTTACTATCATTAAAACATACCAACTTTTTCACAAAACACCTCAATTCTTAACGGAACTTACATTTTACTGTAATATTCAATGTCAAGGTCGTTTACATGTGAACAACATAAATTCATAATCTTTTCAATGAGAACAAATACAAACGAATGAAAACTTTTAGAATTCAAATCAAAGCACTAAACTAAAAAGATATTTATGTAATTAAATCAAACAGTTTTGTATTTCATTAATTGGCACTTGCACAGTTTAATCAAGACATAAAAAATAAAAATATTGAAAAAAAAACGAGTTATATTGTGCAGACGCGTTATGGAATGAAGTTCTCCGAAAAAAAGTAACTTAATTTTATCAAGTACTTTTTTTTACAGAGGAAATCAAATTTTATTGTAATCGATCTATCATCGCCATTTGGCTATTTAGGGACACGAGGAGGGGTGGCTTATACAAAGGACATAATGAAAAAAAGATTAAAAAAGGAAAAAAGAAATTCTGTAAAATAAGGGAAAAATATTTATCTAGGTATTTTTTTCTGCTCATGTTTCAAAACAAAATAATCTCGTCAAAATTTGAAAAACTTTAAACGGTGATTGGAGTTATCTTCTCCTGGCGTTCCCTTCTCCTAATCGAAAAAAAAAAAAGATAGCCGTTACCCGATCGATCTCATTAAAATTTGATTTTCCTTGGTAAAAAAAAAAAAATAAATAAATAAATAAAAATAACTGCTGGATCAAATCAAGTGATTTCTTTTTTCATGAAAATTTTAATCCATAACGAATCCATAGTACATACAATATATATTTTTTTCAATATTTTTTTATTTTTTGATTTCTTGATTAAACTGTACAAGCACCCATTAATCATATCAAAGCACGGATGAAACAAAAATAAATTAAAAATTACGATCTGAAGAGTTATTTTCCCGTATAGGAGCAGTAATTTAAAAAATGCCAAGAG
>NC_136508.1:111570982-111900982 GCF_053919585.1 Euprymna scolopes | reverse complement strand
ACAGTAGTTCGACTAATCCAACTAATAATGAAATGTTCAATCTTTTACACGAGGAACAAAATAATGATTACACCGTTTTACGATGAACATAAGTTCTTTGTTCTGGAGCAGTTGATTTTTTTCTTCTTATAATAATTTCACGTTTAAATCGTGGTTTTTGTCTTTTAATTTTGATTCTTTTATATTTTCATATATTTAATTTCTTAATGAATTGGACACACAAAACAAAAGTTTTATCAATTTACTAAAGATTATATTAAGAAATCCTGACAAACAAACAAATTTTCTGCGTTGAACACAAAAGAAAAACGATTTTTATTTCGTATTAAATTCCTTGAATGGAAGGTAAGTTTATTTTTTTCACTTTGCAACAATATTATTCAACAACTTTAAAATAATCTTAAATAATCTTAAAAATAAGTTTATTTTATTGCAATCCAATAAAAATATTGGTTTCGTGTGTAAAATATATATGAAATGTGACCATGTGGGTTGGGTTGATCTCAAGTTTCTTTCCAACTCCCCCAAAAACTTTAAAATGACGACTTTTCAATGTTTTAAATAGTGCTGAAAACGAATATCACATTTACATTTGGGGCATATAAGTAGTTTTCATGATATGAAGAAATTACTTTTTCAAAAAAGTGGGGGATCACTTTCTTATACAAATTCAACGTAAAAAAAAGCACGCACTTTCTGGTCATCTAGTAATAATTTCGTCATATAAAAATAATTTGAAAATGAAAACAAATGAACGAATCCCTTAGTAAAAAAAAAAAAACAGCGCCGATTTTTGGAGGTGCTTAAAACGAATATCACAAATAAAAATTACTTTTTTTTTTTTTTTTTTTTTTTTTTACAAAGGCGTCACCACATTATCAAGGCCCAGAGGCCACTCAAGGATAAGGGTTAAAGAGTGTACAGTAGAAATTGGTCAATATAGTAATCATTAGTAATGAAAATTTGGTAAATTTAATAACTTATATGGAACGGCTCATCAAGAACTTATTTACTTTAGACTTGAACACAACCATATTGTAGTCAGCCGGAAAGCAGGAAAACGGAAGACAATTCCACAGGCGTGCAGTTCTAAGAAAGAAGCTTTGTTCATGGAATCTACGTTTAGGTTTAGGCACAGATAAAGAGTGGGGGAAATTATTGATAGTGTTTACAGCTAGACGAGTGTTTCTTGTGAAAGTTTGGCGAGGGGGGACCATAGATTGAAGCTCAGTTGAACACTTTCCATGAAAATAACGATACATCAGAGACAAACTCGCAACATCTCTTCTGTGAGATAGAGGTTGCAAGGAGGAGAAAAGGACATCTCCTACGAGGCTACGAAGTCTATTTTGAACTCTATCAAGGCAGGACAAGTCCTTTCTAGCAGCTCCTGCCCAGATGTGGCAACAGTATTCCATCCTTGGACGTACCTGGCTCTTATATAGGTAGAGAATAGCATCAGCAGTGAGATATCTACTGGATCGATAGAAAGATCCCACCATTTTTCCAGCGGCCTTGGCAACAGATTTGATATACGTGTTCCATTTAAGATATGGAGTAATGGTCAAGCCCACAAGCTTGTCAAAACTTGAGGCCTCCTGAAGACGAGAGCCATTCATTTCAATTGATGACAAATGTGAATTAGAATGTTGATGATGTAAAGAGAGAAGCTTGGTTTTAGATGCATTAAAAGTAACCAGCCACTCCTTTCCCCATTGTACTACGTGCTCAAGATCAGAGGAGAGAGAATTGGAGAGAACTTGGTCATTTACTGTCTTAGATGTGCTACCATAAATGGTAGTGTCGTCAGCATAAATGTCTACAAATGATGTAAGGATATGATTTGGAAGATCATTAATGTAGATCAGGAAAAGAGTTGGGCCCAGGATGGATCCCTGAGGGACACCGGCATTAATACTGTGAGCTTCTGATTTTTGCCCCTCAACTACTACTCTTATGAACCTATCAGAAAGAAATGATTTAATAATTGAGAAGACTTTTCCAGCTATACCATAGCTAGCGATCTTATTAAGTAAACCTTTATGCCATACCCTATCAAAGGCTTTAGATATGTCAAGAGCAATTGCCCTAGAAAGATTGCCACCGTCGAGAGATTTGCTAATCCTATGCGATATAACTGTAAGGACATCTGCTGTAGATCTAGCAGAACGGAAACCATATTGAGTGTCACTAAGAAGGTTATTTTTGTTGAGATGTTTGATTACTTCTGTATTTAACACAGATTCTAGCAACTTACTCATGACGCACAGGAGACTTATTGGCCTGTACTGAGAGGGGGATGAGCGATCACCTGAATTCTTAAATACAGGGCATACTGATGAGATTTTCCACGGAGATGGGAAACTATTCTCCTTAAGACAATGTTTAAACAGTTTTGTAAGTATGGGCGCTAATTCAGGTTGAAGTTTTTTGAGTACTATAATTGGAATACCGTCAGGGCCAGTTGCTTTACTCGAATCAAGGTTTTTGATTAGCTTCGCAACATCACATACAGATATACGTATATCACATAGCGTGTTTTCTGATACAGGAGGAAATATTGGGGGTTGGCGGTCTTGGTCGCAAAGGGTAGAATTAGCTGCAAAGTTCTTGACAAAGAGTTTGGCTTTGTCTGATGCTGACGAGATTACCTCAGGTCCATTGATAATAGTTGGGATGGAGCACACGCTTCTGTTCAGGATTCTGTTTGCTATTTGCCAAAACTGGTGGGAACCAAGCCGCTGCTCAGCTACTTTGGACTTAACAGATTGAGCATACAACACTCTTGCGTTCCTTATTACTTTCTTACAATGGTTGCTGGCAGTCCTGAAAACGGCTTTAGTTTCCATACATCTATTACGTTTGAAGCAGTGGAAAAAGTGATTTCTGTGCGCAATGGCAGCAGCACATTCTGGAGAGAACCATGGCTGGCTGTTAGGTTTTTGCTGAAACTTTTTAGAGGGTATGAAATGGTCAATACCTACAATTAACCATTCAGTTAGGTCTAATACTATAGAGGACACATCCTTTTTAAACATGGAATGCAGAGGTAGATCAGATATAAATGTAAGGAAGCTATCCCAGTCAGCCTTAGTGTATCGATATACTGTACGATGAAGAGGTACGTCTGGGGACTTATTACATTTCATTTTTATCTTGATTGATACAACAGAGTGGTCGGAAGATCCAAGAGGCGACAGAACAGAAACTGAACATAGTTCAGGGCAAGTTGTGAGAAAAAGGTCTAGTAGGCTCGCATACTGGCCGTCATTATCGGGCACACGGGTAGGTTCCTGAACAATCTGAGTGAGGTCATAGGCAATGGAGAAATCATGACAGAACCTCCCCTCATCATCGGTCTTGTTTGAGTGGGTCAACCATTCGACGTTGTGAACATTGAAGTCTCCACATATATGAATGTTAGCTGAAGGATAAGTAGAAAGGACTTGGTCAATTTTCTCAGATATGCTTTGAAAGATAGTAACTCCGCTGTTGTGGGGGCGATAGAGAGTAAATATAAATGCAGTAGTGTGAGCTAAAGCAACCCGGAAGCACATATAGGGTAAGTTAGGATCTTCCCTGGAGATGTCCCTCCCACATGGAAAGCTATCTTTAATATAGGCACATATTCCATGCCCATGGCGATCTTGGGGGTCAGTTTTAGAAGTTAAGTTAGAGTATCCTGAAATTGCAAACTCATCTAGGGAAATAGCCTGTCCAATGCCAGTTTCACTTAAAAATAAAAGGTCTGGTTTAGTCTCCTGTAATTGGGTTTCAACCTCTGGAAGGTTAGAACGTAGACCCCTGATGTTGGAGAAGGAGACATGGTAGTAGGGGTCTACGTTGGAAGTTGGAGAACCGGGTTTAATCGTGTATTTTTTCTTGAAACTTGTCATGATGAAATTTTGGAATTTGTGGACTAGGTCGACAGATTTACTTAGAGCAGGACAGAGAGGGGAAATTAAGAGAGAAAAAGAAACGAAGAATTTTTTTTTTTATTTGTAGCTAATGATAAGGTAAAGCCGTAACAATTACCCACTAGTATGGCATCGAGAGGCCCCACCAGAAGCTACTGCATGGTCCAGAATCCATTCACCAAATGGCAATACAGCAGCCCCAGTACTTTGCACCAGCTGATAGGACGGCCTCCTTAGTGGTTAATCCAAGGTTCGGGTCCCTTACTATCAGGCGGATAACGTCAGCCCAGACAAAACGTTTACCTCCAGCACCCTTACTAGTAACATGGCTACAAGGATAGACATAGAAACAGAAAATTTCCGCCATCTCAGCAAACTGTTCGCAAAAATACTGCCAACCTAGAAAACAGCTTTTTCTTCTCCCTTTGTCCGAAAAATCACTCATTTAAAAAATGAGGACTGAGGGACAAAAAAGAAGAAGCGAGAGTAACAGGAGCTGCCGATAACGCATCCACAATGCGTTTTCTACTCTCCATTAAAAAAAAAAAAAAAAAAAACTATTAAGTATTGTACTTAGTAAAAGTCCAACAGACGTGTTTAAGGGAAAGTATGGTGATAGATTCCCCTCACACGAACTAAAAATGAGTATAATTCGTAATTTTTGCTATCAACTCGGTAGATAAATAAACATATGTACGAGGAAAAAAAAAAAAAAAAAAAAAAAAAGCTAGCATTTAATAAAACAGAAATACACAAATTAAATACTGAAATAAAATGGAGTTGTTAATATTTTAAATCTAAAATAAAAAGCATGATTGAAATCACTTATCTCAACAAAAACAATTCCGTCTCCAAATTGCAAACTGCATTGAAAGAAATTCAGTTAGTAGCGTTCAAAACATTTTTTTTTGAAGTTAGCCGTTAAAAGAAAGTCGTGATTTTATTCTGAACTTAAGCTAGTAACGTTTTAAGAAGCTTACGACATAAAAGAAAAGGCGGATGGTGGGGGGGGGGGTTCTTCCGAAAGTAAGTTGGTGCCGTTATAAGTAATTTCGAGATAAGATGGAAGCCGGTATTGGACTAGAAAAAAGCTAGCATTTAATAAAACAGAAATACACAAATTAAATACTGAAATAAAATGGAGTTGTTAATATTTTAAATCTAAAATAAAAAGCATGATTGAAATCACTTATCTCAACAAAAACAATTCCGTCTCCAAATTGCAAACTGCATTGAAAGAAATTCAGTTAGTAGCGTTCAAAACATTTTTTTTTAAATTAGCCGTTAAAAGAAAGTCGTGATTTTATTCTGAACTTAAGCTAGTAACGTTTTAAGAAGCTTACGACATAAAAGAAAAGGCTGATGGTGGGGGGGGGGTTCTTCCGAAAGTAAGTTGGTGCCGTTATAAGTCGCCAAAACTCGTCTTTTGGGGAAACGATTGGGGTACAAAAATGAGAAAATAATGTCATGCAACAACACAAAGAGAAATAAAAGGTAATTAATTGAGACCCTGTAAACTGTTAGAATTATAAATGTTTATTTAAAGAAAAAGGTGGCTAGTTGCTTTGAATTCCCAAAAGCTTGTAAAATAAAATTTACTAAGTAACAAATAGAGAGAAAAAAACGGAGAAAAAAATCAAAGACAAAAAGGCATTCAATATAAAAAGGAAAAAAGGCAAGTGGGCAAAAATTCACTTTAAAATGGTCTCTCAAAAGGGAGACTTTTCAAAATATATAAAATGTTCTTAAAATCAAAGGCTTACTTGAAGTCTGAATGAAAAAGAGAATAAACATTTCAAAACAGGGAGTCCTTTAAGACGTGTTTTTTCACAAATAAAACGAACCTTCAAAGGTTTTTTTTAAAATGTCTCTCTCGCCCGAAATAGGGTTCCAAACAAATGGTCCACTCTCCTTTTCATGAAGGGTTGTCAGTGTCTCTCTCTCTCCTTATTCCTCCTTTCTTTGGAGTAAGCAGTTTTACTCAAAAATTCCGACACTGTTCTTATAGTTGGGCTCTCTACCCAACGTTTAAATAAAATGAAATTTATCGACGGCACGTCGAATGTTCTTCTTTGAAAGGGAGGTGCTTTACAAACACTTCAACACAGTTCTTATAGTTGGGCTCTCTACCCAACGTTTAAATAAGATGAAATTTATCGACGGCACGTCGAATGTTCTTCTTTGAAAGGGAGGTACCTACAAACACTTCAATACATTCCTTTAAAAAAGCACTCCACTGTCAGAAAAGGATAAAAAATATACAAAATACATTGCCGAAAAACGGTCAGCAACGGAGTCTAAAGGATGCTTCTTCCAAGATGGCCAACCTCCAAACTTATTTTTTTTAAAAGGGCACATAAAACGTGGCACTGTGGCGTTGCCAGAAGTTCCACAAGGATCGTGATTGGCCAATAGCCAAGGGAAAAAGGAGGAAGAACAGACAGGTCGTTTCAAATTGGGAGAGAGATAGAGAAAGAGAGAGAAAGGTAAAGAGGGAGATGGGGCGAGAGAGAAGCGCACACACTCACAGGTCAGTTAAAGGCCGACTACTAGATACGTGTACCAGGCAAAAAAAGGGAAGGGAGTCACAAAGCCAGCGAGTCAGTCGCTCAAGGCAGCCCATCTCCCACCCCACTTGCACTGTGTGATGGCGACAAGAATCTTTAAAGTAAAATTTCGGAAACTCTCCTGACAAGAAAAAAAAAATTTCTTTAACAGAGGTTTGCAAAATTAATATTTTCTATGGAAATTGAGTATTATATAATAAACCCTTTTTTTTATTATTTTAAACTACCCAGTAGTTACTATAATGTCCTTTTTTCTTTCTAACATGAATCTAAAAAAAAATATTAAAATTAGAGAAAGCGAGGTACAATTAAAACAAAATTTACTTTCCCTTCGTTCTTACAAATTTACATTGGCTTCCTCACTTCAATACCACAAATAATCCTCATTCCTTTCACTAATTCTCTTACGCGTTCTGCGGGGTCTAGAACTGGATGTCGAACCTGTCTCCTCCACAATAGCATCATCCATAATTTCCGTACGATCTCTCAAATCAGAGCCTTCCTGGGGGGTTGCGAGGTTCGATGCGAATGTGTAATAGCCAACTCTAGAGGAAAGAGGTGTTTCAAAGAATGCTCCTAAGAGGAACCATCAACCTTCCTTATAAGGGCCGATCTCACATGCGAGCCATCCCCCGGGGTAACCTGGATAACCCTGCCCAGGGACTAAAAGGGGCGCGATTTAGCTGGGTTTTTGATAAGGACAACATCATCAACCGCCAGCACATCATCAAAATCGGTTTGATACAAATCGCGAGTCAGTTCTCTCAAGCCGAGGAGATATTCCTCATGCCACAAACTCTTAAATTTCTTTAAAAGCGTATCTCTGTGGGCCAAATTCTCCAGAAGGTCATCCCTAGAAGGGAAAGGACCTTCAAATGGGGACTCGCTAGGCTCTAAAAAAATGGAACTGTTATAATGTTGGCGAATAAACGCGTTAGGGGATATAATCTCCAAACTTGCATCCCCAGAGCACCTGTAAGTGAGGGGACGTGAGTTAACTGCATTCTGTATATCAGACAGAACTGAGAGAAGTTCGAAATAACTCAACCTCTGTCGCCCCACTAGTTTGAAAAGACAACACTTCACGGTCTTTATGAGGCGTTCCCAAACGCTTCCAAACCAAGCCGAATACAAGGGGATAGTGAAGTGCTTGATGTTAAAAGTACTGAATCTCTCCTCGAATTCATCTGCTACAAACACCTGCTTGATTAGGTTGCACCCGCTGACAAATGACCTAGCATTATCTGAATATATATGGGAAGGTACCCCATAGATATTAAAAAATCTAATCAATGCAAGCACCACGGAATGGGTGGACATATCATTAACCAGTTCCAAATGGAGAGCCCTTACATTAAAACATGTAAAGAGCAATATATACATTTTCTTTGCCTCCCTACCTTCTCCGACCCACAGATGTCAAGTGAAATCTATCCCCGTGTGGAGGAAAGGCCTCACGAAATTAACCCTGTGTTGAGGCAGATTCGTAACCTTGGGGTATTTGAATGATATCGCATTGTATTTCTTGCACAGAGTACATGAAAAGATAACAGTCTTTACTGCCTGCATCGACCGGTGTATCCAGAAGCCAGATACGCGGAGCTTGCTGAGGGTAGCTGCGATGCCCAAATGTTTGCACTTTACGTGGCAATCCAATATAATCAAATTAGTGACATGACTATATCGTGGTAACAAAATAGGGTGTAAAATCTCTGGAGGGTAGTAACTGGACTTGCCGACCCTTCCCCTAGACCTGATCAAACCTCTGTCATCCAGGTACAGGTCCAAGCTAGCAACCAGATTAGGAATCCCATGGCTGGAAGGATTCAACAGAAAGGATTTCTCCTGAGAGAGACATGCGGACTGAATTAACCTAAGCAAGTAAATTCTGGCCTCTATCTCAGGTTCAGCTACGGACTTGCGCAGTTTTAGCACAAACCTAACTACATAAGACAAAACTCGCAAGAGTCTAGCCAGGGATGAAAATCTCTCAAAATTCATTACAGGGATAACATCCTGTATCACTGGCGAGTTAGCGGTGGTGGTGGTGGTCAGTACCATCATCTGATTATCAGAACTCAGACAGTTCAAAGCATTCGCAGGCCAAGAAATGCTTTCACCAGCCAACCAGCTGGGCCCTGTCAACCAAAATCGCATCTGCGACTTAAACTTATCCAGCGTGATTCCTCGTGTGATCAGATCAGCTGGATTATCGAGGGTATTCACATATTTGAACACCAGACTGAATCCCTGCTCGGTCAGCCTTCCTATCCCCTCTCGAACATCCCTCAAACGATTCCGAGTGAATATGGATTTTGTCTTAACATTTTCTGACAGAATCCAGGACAACACCACCTGAGCATCCACAGCCACGACTATCTCCTTCACCACTTTTCGTGGGAAGACCTTCAAAATGTTCGGAATGCACTTCCTTGCCAGAAAGACCGACAACAATTCCAGAGAAGGCAAAGTTCTCTTTACTAAGGGGGCAACTTTAGCCTTAGAAAATATTAGTTTGGCTGAACCATACTGAAAAACGTAGGCTGCAAATCCAAAGGCCTGTTGTGACGCATCGCAAAATATCAACAGCGAGGCAGGTGCAGAGGAGTAAACAACACATCTTGCAAACCTCAAACTGTGAAGAAGTGTTAGATCCCAATACAATCGGTTCCAGGTATTCTGCAAATCTAAAGGGACCTTTTGGTCCCAAGTTAATTGGGTTCTCCAAATTTCACTGAGAAGTATTCTCCCCTTGATGGTTAAGGGTAAACAAAGCCCCAACGGGTCAAAAATGGAAGAATTCTGAGACAGTATACCCCTTTTCGTATCAGCAGCCGGCTCGTCGGAATTAATTGCAACACACAAATCATCCTGTCCTGGGTCATATAAATATCCCAGCACCTTTTCTACAGGTGAACCATGCGAGACAAAACTGCCATCCGCTTTCATACATGCTGTCAAGTCCTCACTATTCGAGTTACAGGACCTCAGAGAAAAATTACCCTCCTGCATAATTCTCCTTGCATCCTGGTATAAGTCTAGCAAAACATTTGGAGAGGCATGTGTCTTTACGAGGTTGTCCACATAGAAATTGCTCAACAGCATCTCCCTACACAAACTGGGGGGATATTTCTCAACATGATGCTTAATGACAAAGTTGAGAATAAAAGGGCTAGCTATAAACCCGAAGATTAGAGTCTTATAACGATAACACACAAGTTCATTGTTAAATCTCACAAAAAAATAAAAACGATTCCTGTCCCTCTCAGTTTCCAACCGAATCATCAGGAAGGCCTTACGTACGTCCGCCAAAAGGACATATCGATCCATCCTGAATTTCAATAATAAATCCAACATATCCGTAAAAAGATTAATTCCTGGGTACACACAGTCATACAAAGAAGGCCGTCCTCCCGTTCGCAATGAACAGTTAAATACAGGCCTGATCTTAGTGGTGCTGAGACCATCTGCCTTCACAACAGGTCTGTGAGGAATCCAAGTGTAATGGCTGAAATCCTCGCACTCTTTCGATTATATCCTCCTTTTCTTGCTCCAAAAAAACCTGACAATAATCTTTATACAAATCTTGTTTTGTCAAACGGGTGACAACCCGATCAAGTACCTTTAACGCTACCTGATGATTGGATGGAACTAAAGGTAATTTGTTCTCATCCCAGGGTAAATTAACATAGTAACAATTGTTACGATATGAGATTGAATCACGAAACAATGCTATTTTATCTCGATCATAATCGCTAACTGAATCCTCCACAACACCTAATGTCTCTAAACTAAATAGTTTATCTATTGATCTTTCTACAGAGGATTCAGAAAAGCTGTCCAAGGGATCGAAATACTTCGACTTTGGATCAAGGACGAAATAAACATGTGTCACAGGACATTGGGCATATTCCGAGATAACCTGGCTGTAATTGAGGCCACTAACAGTTGCACCTTCCTCAACAGACGTCATAAAATCTGCAACATCACCAAAGGGGACTAGGCCTTGAGGAAACTCGAAGGTGGAACCATTCATACAGGGAGTCAGCTGCATAGGTCCCATGTCTACGCCTATTAACCCATGCACTGCAATGCTATCATCTCGAACACATGACAGATCAGCAGCCAGCTTGAGGCCACAGGCCCGCATATTTTCGACCGCGGCATTATGGAACTGCAGATCCAATCCCTTATCCACAAGGAAAGCGACAGAACATTCAGAGCTCGGTAACTTTACGCACAAATCAAGCTCATGCAAACTCCTTTGTGCAGAACCAAGGAAGGTTTTGATAGTAAAATTCCTCCTCTTCATGGTCACCGAGCGACAATTCAAAATATCCAATACTCCATCAGATAAATAGGAGCGCTGGCTGCCTGAATCCACTAAACAATTAAAAGTCTTTTCTACATCACCGCAAACTAACTTAATCTCTATTATAGGCAGAAGAAGATTTGCATCCCCAATCTGCAGGCAAGGATTAGCCGTCAACTGAGCCTTCCCCATGTCAGGGCACAAAGCACCTGCATGTTCACAGCTCTGGCACTTCCAGCATGGCCGGAGGCGACCTCTATTAACCGGACAACTCTCGGAGGTATGAGCAGGGCTAGTGCAGCGGACGCACAACTTAACAGCCTTGTAATGTTGTAGACGGTCTTTAAGCAATGCATACTTAGTACAATAATAAGCAGCATGAGTGTTGCACCGGCAAAAATTGCACTTATATTGCACCGGCTCGGGCTTCACAAAGAAATTCTTCAACGTGGCGGGCTTCTTGCTGATACTACTAGGTTTGAACTTAGTACTGAAGGGTCTCTGTTTGACAACCGGCCTTACAGGAAAGCTCGGCCCAGTTCTAGTGATTTCCAACGTACGAATCACATCTGAATAGTTGTCCAGAATGTCACCCACCAAACGAATAATCTCCCGTCTAAACAACGCAGGGAGTTTTTCGAAGATAATACAACTCAAAAGTTGATTACCTGGAGTACCCTCCTCCAAGAAATCCAATTCAAAGGAATTTCTAAGCTCATATATCTGAGCCTTAATCCTGGTCAAGAATATCTTGACGCTGTCACCACCGGAATCCTTAAGAGGTTTAGAGTCACTAAGGGACTTAAAAATATAATTTATTATGTACTTCTTATCTAGGAACTCCCGGTCCAAAATTTCAACAGCTGTATCGAAATTAGCATCCGAAATAGAGAGGTGGCTTACTATTTGGTGAGCGTAACCCTTGAGGTGATTCTTTAAAATCACCAACATGAGCGACTTGCTTCCCACACTCAGCACACAATTCTCAAACTCTCGGTAGAAATTTAGGTAAGCCAGCTTGTCGTTATCCAAACTTGCTGGGTCAAAAAATGGGCATTTCAGCTTGGGGGTTACATTATAGTGGGATTCAAGAAAGCTTGTTTTAGCTGAGGTTGAGGGAGGGGCGTTCTCCAAAAATTTTTCAACAGTGTTACCTAAAAAGGCAGTTATTTTTGCCTGAAAAAGGATCTCAGTTTTATGGTGTCTATCAACAACATCTTTCATGTCCGACTCGATATAACCATTTACTATTTGTTCATTTAGCCTGTCTATTAACTCTAACTTTTCCAGAATTTTTTCATGTTGTGAAGAAAACCCTGTTTTCGTAAGATTAGTGGAAGATTCAATGAATTCGACTATTGTCTCTACATCGCCCTTACATAAATCCCGTCTTCTGACTAGTAAGTCAAAAGTGGGGGAATCCATTTTGTATATAATTAATAAGACAGCTTAAAACTCCAATAATCTGTTATAAAATTTCTTTTAGGAACAAAGGAAGCTCAGTTCTAGAGAAGGAGGGAACATATATGTCAAAACTACAAAGGAATTCGTCTTTCTCAGACTGAGGACAAACTAAAGCTGAAGAAACTCAAACTTTAATCTAAATATTCACGGGAGTGCCAAAATGTACCACGTGGCAGGCATTACAATATTTAGATATACAAAATGAATAAGAACCATCAAATTAACTAATGAGAAATAAATCTCTTGTTAATATTAAAATATAAAATTAAGGTGGACGAATATCACAAAATTATTTTTTTTAAATATATGGGTAGCAACTTCTACCAAAAAATGCAAAAACAAAGGGTTAGAATTTGCGTTCTAAGAATTTGTGTTCTAAGAATTTTCAAAATGGCGTCCCAACGGACAAAATGTTCAAAAAGAGGCGGGAAACTATGGCATGGGAAACGTCACACAGTGCAAGTTGAAAATGAGAGATGTCAACTTACAAAAATGCCCAATAAAACATTCAATAGAACATAAAATTATTGGGAATAAAACAACCTGCCACTTTGGAACAAAAGGGTCTGTTAAAAATTTTAATTTTAATAAAGAAATTCTAAGTATAGAGAAGAGAAAGAAAAATAGGATATGTTAAGAGGACTAATGGAATAAATTTACCAACATGTTCAGCGTCCTGACCACGTGGTTTAGTAATTAGCAAAAATGCTTAGAATTTTAAAGAAATATCTTATACAGTTAGTAAATGCATAAGATATGGAAATACAAAGACTAAGTGTTGTGCGTTAAAGAAAAATTTCTTATGTCGTTTGTAAACGAATAAGACATGAGAACATTCAAAGCAAAGTGACGAAAATTTCTGGGGGTGTCGCCAAAACTCGTCTTTTTGGGAAACGATTGGGGTAAAAAAATGAGGAAATAATGTCATGCAACAACACAAAGAGAAATAAAAGGTAATTAATTGAGACCCTGTAAACTGTTAGAATTATAAATGTTTATTTAAAGAAAAAGGTGGCTGGTTGCTTTGAATTCCCAAAAGCTTGTAAAATAAAATTTACTAAGTAACAAATAGAGAGAAAAAAAAGGGAGAAAAAATCAAAGACAAAAAGGCATTCAATATAAAAAGGAAAAAGGCAAGTGGGCAAAAATTCACTATAAAATGGTCTCTCAAAAGGGAGACTTTTCAAAATATAGAAAATGTTCTTAATATCAAAGGCTTACTTGAAGTCTGAATGAAAAAGAGAATAAACATTTCAAAACAGGGAGTCCTTTAAGACATGGTTTTTCACAAATAAAACCAACCTTCAAAGGTTTTTTTTAAAATGTCTCTCTCGCCCGAAATAGGGTTCCAAACAAATGGTCCACTCTCCTTTTCATGAAGGGTTGTCAGTGTCTCTCTCTCTCCTTATTCCTCCTTTCTTTGGAGTAAGCAGTTTTACTCAAAAATTCCGACACTGTTCTTATAGTTGGGCTCTCTACCCAACGTTTAAATAAAATGAAATTTATCGACGGCACGTCGAATGTTCTTCTTTGAAAGGGAGGTGCTTTACAAACATTTCAATACAGTTCTTATAGTTGGGCTCTCTACCCAACGTTTAAATAAGATGAAATTTATTGACGGCACGTCGAATGTTCTTCTTTGAAAGGGAGGTGCCTACAAACACTTCAATACATTCCTTTAAAAAAGCACTCCACTGTCAGAAAAGGATAAAAAATATACAAAATACATTGCCGAAAAACGGTCAGCAACGGAGTCTAAAGGATGCTTCTTCCAAGATGGCCAACCTCCAAACTTATTTTTTTAAAAGGGCACATAAAACGGGGCACTGTGGCGTTGCCAGAAGTTCCACAAGGATCGTGATTGGCCAATAGCCAAGGGCAAAAAAGAGGAAGAACAGACAGGTCGTTTCAAATTGGGAAAGAGATAGAGAAAGAGAGAGAGAGAGAGAGGTAAAGAGGGAGATGGGGCGAGAGAGAAGCGCGCACACTCACAGGTCAGTTAAAGGCCGACTACTAGATACGTGTACCAGGCAAAAAAGGGAAGGGAGTCACAAAGCCAGCGAGTCAGTCGCTCAAGGCAGCCCATCTCCCACCCCACTTGCACTGTGTGATGGCGATAAGAATCTTTAAAGTAAAATTTCGGAAAAAAGTGATCCCCCTCTTATTGAAAAAGTAATTTCTTCATATGAAAACTACTTATCTGCCCCAAATTAAAATGTCATATTCGTTTGCAGTATCACCGAAAACCTATTCAAGTCGTCATTTTAAAGTTTTTTGAGAGGTTGGAAAGAAACTTGTCGGATTACTGAAATGTATTTATTTAAATATTAAAATAAGTTTACAATATGAAAGGTAAGTTATTTTTTTACGCTTTCAAAAAAAAAATCCAATTCAATACCTTTTAAAATAATCTGGAACATTTTTTTTTTGCAATCTCCCTCAAAAATATTGATTCTTAAAATTATATTAAACATGAAAAAGGTTTAATTTTATTGCAATCCACTAAAAATATTGAATTCCTGAATAAAAATGTATTTATTTAAGTAAAATTTACGTGATTTCTGCGAATATCTTAATGATTATCATAAACACAATAAATTGATTCGAACTTGGTTGGATTGTTAAACAACTGAACGCAAAACTGTTTTTTTGGTATTTAATATATATATATATATATATATATATATATATATATATATATATATTTATATATATACATTTATATACATTTGGGGCATATAAGTAGTTTTCATGATATTAAAAAAAATTACTTTTTCAAAAAAGTGGGGGATCACTTTCTTATACAAATTCAGCGTAAAAAAAAGTATGCACTATTATTTTTTTTTACACGGTGGTCACCACTTATCAAGGCCCAGAAGCCACTCAGGGATAAGGGTTATTGCAAGTACAGTACGTTAGTGTGGAGATTTGATGAAGTGTTTACTTAAGGGGGCCGTTCATTAGGAATTTGTTAACGTTATACTTGAAGACATCCAAGTTGTAGTCAGGTGGGAAGCAGGCAGATGGAAGAGAGTTCCACAGGCGTGTAGTTCTAAGAAAGAAGCTTTGTTCATGGAATCCACGTTTTGATTTAGGCACAGATAAAGAGTGGGGGAAATTTTTAACAGTGGATTCAGCTAGACGGGTGTTTTTCGTGAAAGATTGGCGAGGGGGGACCAGAGATTCGAGTTCAGACGAGCACCTGCCATGGAAATAATGATAAAACAAGGATAGGCTCGCAACGTCTCTTCTGTGGGAGAGAGGTTGCAGGGTAGAGAAAAGGGCATCCCCCACTAAGCCACAAAGTCTATTTTGTACACTGTCAAGGCATGAGAGGCTGTTTTTAGCAGCTCCTGCCCAGATATGGCAGCAGTATTCCATCCTTGGATGTACTTGGCTTTTATATAGATAGAGAATTGCATCAATAGTGAGATATCTTCTGGAGCGGTAGAAGGATCCCACCATCTTTCCAGCGACCTTGGCAACAGACTTGATGTATGTGTTCCATTTCAGATCAGGAGTAAAGGTCAAACCCAGAAGCTTGTCAATACATGGGACCTCTCCCAGACGAGAGCTATCCATTTCAATTGATGCAAGATGGGGATTAAAGCGTTGATGATGTAAGGATAGGAGTTTGGTTTTAGATGCATTAAAGGTAACCAGCCAGGTCTTCCACCACTGAACCACACGCTCGAGATTGGTATAGATCAGGAAGAGAGTTGGGCCCAGGATTAATCCCTGAGGGACTCCAGCATTAATACTGCAGTCCTCTGATTTTTGTCCATCGATCAATACTCTTATGAGCCTATTTTATATATTATATATATATATATATATATATTTTATATATTGTATATATATTATATATATATTGTATATATTATATATTTTATATATATTATATAGATATATTATATATTTTATATATATATTATATAAATTATATGTATTATATATATTATATATATATTATATATATGCATTATATATACTGGTGCTACCAGATCAGGCTGTCTATTGGCTTCCTGAGACGAAATGCACCTACATCGATTTTCCGTTTTTGTTTCCTATTCTCTTTTGTAAAACTTAATTATGTTCTGCAAAAACAAAAACAACATCCCCCTTCCCTTTTTTTGTCCTAGTTCCCAACCCCGTCAGTGGGGCTTTAGAATACACTGACTGCCCCCTTGCAGAGAGTAAAAGTCCCTCAATGGGGCCACCTGTTGGCCGTAGGTGGCATCCCGTAATGTCTACGAAAAGGATCCTGGTGGCTGAGCAACTGATACCTAGGGAAATAAAGGTATCAGTTGCAACACTCCACTTTGGCCTCGTACTGGGCCAGACGGGCGATCGGAGAGGCCCGATTCGATCAATCGGCTGGTCACGTCTAGCTCACCACTTATATGCATACAATCTACACCAAATCTAAGTAATACACAACACTTCCCCATCAATACTGATCCCCAAACAAGTGGTGAAAGCGGTGGCTGAGGGTCAATTGTATATAGTGAACAAGGACTAGACATGGATGTTTTTCTCTGATCTTTCCCATATTTTACTTGGATGGTAGAAATTAAGATACACGAGTGCTCGAAGCCTACATTATGTACAAGTATATCATACCTGTAACCCTGTTGTAGCCAGGGTGAATGGGCTTCCCCCCTGTGCGCATCCCAAGTAGGGCTCCAAGGTGGGTGGGGAGCAGGGATGATGAATTGAAAAAAACGAACCCAATATGAGTTATAAAAATCCAAGTAAAAAAAGATTTTTAGACAGTTCGGACAGTGACACGAATGAGGAATCGGATAACTATCCAAACTTCATAGTAATGGAGTCAATTGGATAAGTGCTTTTAACCAAACTCTCCCCCTTCAAGATAGAAAAAATACTATCAGAAAGGGTCAAACCTAAACTAGTGAAAAAATTAAGAAATGGTAATCTTTTGATAGAAATTTTTACCAAAACACAGGCAGATGAATTTTTAAATGGAAACATTTTGACAATATAAAAATAAAAACGTACCCTTACAAAACACTAAACATATGCAAAGGAGTTGTGAAAAGCCCTGAACTTTCACTTTTCTCCATCGACGAAATCCGTTCAAATCTAAAAGAACAAAATGTAACGGATGTCAGAAGAATTCAAATTAAAAAAAATGGAGAAATGATAAACACACACTCATATATATTAACCTTTTACCAACAAAAAATTCCACAAGAAATAAAAATAGCCTATGAGAAACTAAGAGTCGAACCATACACCCCCAACCCACTGCGTTGCTTTAAATGTCAAAAGTTTGGTCATCATCAGGACCGATGTACACGCCAGCCAGTTTGTGGAAGGTGTGTAGAAAACGACAATCATATCAACTGTCAAAAAACTTATAAATGTGCCAATTGTACAGAAAATCACAGTGCCTACTCCAAAGACTGTGAAATCTGGAAAAAAGAAAAAGAAATTGTTAAAATTAAACACTCATTAAACATCACCTACCCAGAAGCAAGGAAAAAGGCAGTAACAGCTAAATATTCCGAAATAACCAAAAAGAATATTCCCAACACAAATAAACACAATGACAATTATTGCACAACAAACCTCGATATTAAAATCCAAGACCTCACCAACCAAATCAAAATATTGATAAATACGATTGAAGAAATGAAAAAAAAAAACTCACTGGAACCAAAAATCCAAACGCCACACCCAGTAGACCAGAAACAAATCCAAAAAAACAAACCAGAACCAAACTTAACTAAACAAAAACTACAAATAAACCCACAAATTCCCCTCTCCAATAGCTTTAAGATATTGGAGATCGAGAACTCTGAAGAGCAGAATACCAACAATAAGGAGAGTCCCTTAATCCCCCACAAGAGTTCTAATATAAAAACAGATAACAACAAGCAAAAAAATATTCTCCAAAAACATCCGAACAGACAAGAACAATAAATGGGAAAAATTCCTCAAAGAAAACCAGCCCCACAAAAACCAAACCACGATCTCGCTCAACATCTAAAAGCAGAGATAAATCAAGCATAAAAGCTAACAAACCAATTGAATACAAAGAACCAGAAGCCATGGAAACAGAAACCGAATCTACCAATGATAAAAAGCTCACAAGTGCTCAAACGCACATGAAACAGTCCAATGATTCAAATACAAGAACTACAGACCAAAATAAATTTAAAACCTCCTTGGAAACAATGGAAATAGAAGACAAAACTTCTAAACCCCCATAAAAAAGAAAACACCCCTATTCCCAAGACAAAAGGGAAATCAAATACATAAAATCTAAACTATGGCCAACAAAATAATCCAATGGAATTGCAGAGGTATAAAAGCAAACCGGAATGAATTACTTCTACTGATATCCGATCTATGTCCCACAATAATATGCCTACAAGAAACCTTTTTAAAACCATCTGAAAATATCAATCTTCAAAGTTTTACTGAATACAACTATACAACAAATAACCCAAATAGAGCTTCAGGAGGAACATCCATTCTCATTAACAAAAACACGGCACAAAGCCAAATAAATCTACAAACTAACTTACAGGCAATTGCTGTCACAGCCACCATACATAGAACGGTCACAATTTGCTCCATTTATCTGCCTCCAAACGACCCCATAGATGAAACCGAAATAGAAAAACTCATCAACCAACTCCCTCGCCCCTTCTAATTATTAGGCGATTTTAATAGTCATAATGTTAGTTGGTGAGGCTCAAACACAGATAGAAAAGGAATCACTATAGAAAATATTATCAACAACAACAATCTATGCATATATAACAACAAAAAACCAACGTTTATTCACTCCGCTACAAACTCGTCCTCAGCAATTGACCTCTCTATAAGTGATCCTAGTATTTTTATAGATTACAATTGGACAGTTCATATAGATACCTGTGGAAGTGACCACTTCCCAATAACTTTAGAACATTTTGGTCCTGAAATAATCTCAAAAATTCCTCGTTGGAACTTTAAAAAAGCTAACTGGAATGAATTCAAATTACTATGCAAACACAAACTCCTACCTGAAAAATGTGAGAAAGACCCAATCACTCACTTTACAGATACCATTATCTCAATAGCAGAAGAATGTATTCCTAAAACAAAATCATCAACCAAGTATAATCGTTCCTGGTTTAATAATGACTGTAAAAAGGCTATCAGGCTACGATGTGCTGCATTAAGAAAATTCAACAATCAACCAACTACTCAGAATTTAAACAACTTTAAAATATGCAGGGCTAAAGCACGCCGAACAATAAACGAAGCCAAAAGGGAATCATGGAAGAATTTTGTGTCTAAAATCAATAACACCACCAAAGACAAAACTGTATTGAATATGATTCAGAAAATATCAGGAAAAAACACCAGTTCCCCTCTCAACCACCTCTGTGTAAACAATAGTAAAATAACTAAAAAAGAGGACATGGCAAACCTGCTTGCAGATACTATTGCAAATAATTCATCTTCTAAAAATTACGATAAAAAATTCCAGATCTTTAAACAGGAATCAGAAAAAAACAAACTGAACTTTAAAAGTAATAATGAGGAAGAATACAACAAACCTTTTACCATCCATGAACTAAAGGATTCATTAAAAAAAGCCAACAAAACGGCTGAGGGACCTGATAAAATAACGTATGAATTTCTAAAACAACTACCAGATGAACCATTAAAGTATTTACTTTCTATTTATAATGACATCTGGCTCAATGGCAATCTTCCAGCCATATGGAAACAAGCCACAGTTATTCCTATACCAAAACCAGGAAAGGATGCATCTGACCCCTCCAATTATCGCCCCATAGCTCTAACAAGCTGTGTGTGTAAGATCATGGAGAGAATGGTCAACACCAGGTTAATTTGGTTTCTGGAAACAAATAAAATAATAACTAATTTTCAGTGTGGCTTCCGAAAACATCGTAGCACAACAGACCATTTAATTCGTTTAGAAACTTTCATCAGAAATTCATTTATACAAAAAAAGCATATGACTGCTATTTTCTTTGATCTTGAAAAGGCGTACGATACCACATGGAGGTATGGCATCATGAAAGATCTCAAAGAAGCTGGAGTGAAAGGAAGACTACCCATCTTCATAAACAACTTCATAAATAATAGACTATTCAATGTCCGTGTAGGAACATGCCTATCAGACATCAAAGAACAGGAAACGGGAGCTCCACAGGGAAGTATTTTGTCGGTAACATTATTCAGCCTAAAAATTAACAGTATTGTTGGATGCATAAACCAAGGCGTGGATTGCTCTCTATATGTTGATGACTTTTTAATTGCATATAGCTCAAGACATATCCATATAATTGAGCGTCAACTTCAACAATGCATTGACAAAATAAAAAAATGGACAACTAAGAATGGCTTCAAATTTTCCATTAACAAAACAAAATGTATGCACTTTTGTCAACTAAGAAAACTGCACCCAGATCCTCTTTTAAAACTAAATGATATTCCGATTCCTGTTGTAAATAAACATAAATTCTTAGGGTTAATACTAGACAAAAAACTTACATTCATCCCTCATATAAAACATCTTAAAAATAAATGTAATAAAACCCTACAGCTAATGCGGGTCATTGCCCACACAGATTGGGGAGCGGACAGACAAACCCTATTAAAGTTATATAGGTCACTAGTGCGATCGAAACTAGACTATGGTAGCTTCATTTACGGTGCCACCAGAAAGTCGTATATAAAGATATTGGACACCGTTCAACATCAGGGCCTCAGACTTGCGCTGGGAGCCTTCCGAACTTCCCCCATCGATAGTCTCTATGCAGAAGCCAATGAACCCCCATTATCAATTCGACGCGACAAACTAGCCTTGCAATACCTGACCAAAATTCTCTCTTGCCCAGAAAATCCTGCTTACAACTGCATTGCAAACTCACTAGATTACTCGCTCTATGATAGAGAAAAATCACAGCCAACAAATCCAACCTCTAACTGTACCTTCAATCCAAATTACCAAAATCTATATTACCAAAAAGTAAAAGCTATAAAACCTTTTGGGTTCCGTACAAAACCACTAGTAGAAGATGCAGGTATCACAATCACCAATATCCATAATGTCAACCAACTAAGCCTTCCACCCTGGCTACTAAATACCCTGAAGTCATCCTTGAATTAAATAACCTCCCAAAAAATCAAACCCATCCACTAACCTATCAAGAAAAACTCCTTATCATTCAGGAAAAATACCCAAACCATCAGCACATATACACAGATGGGTCCAAAGACAGCAACAAAACCGGATGCGGAGTCGTATCCACTAACATTACCTTACAGAAGCGACTACCAGACCATGCCTCAATTTTTAGTGCCGAAGCCACAGCCTTAGATATGGCATTAGATCTAATCACTGACCTTACCCACAACAAATTTATATTTTTTTCAGACTCCCTATCGGTACTCGAATCTTTAAAGAATAAAAATTTAAATAACCCACTACTCATCAAACTGCTACAAAAAATACACACTCTCTCACAAAACAAAAGTATCAAATTCTGCTGGATCCCCAGTCATTCTGGAATTCAGGCCAATGAAAAAGCTGACATAGCTGCCAAAAATGCTTTAAAACTCCTTAAAAGCAATATAAAAATTCCACATTCTGACTACAAACAACAAATAAATAATCTGATTATGAAGAAATGGCAAGAAAGATGGAATAACTGTCCAAATAATAAACTTTTCAAGATCAAGCCCACAATAGAAGAACGATTACCAGATGCCAGAAGATCACGTAGAGAGGAAGTGATTTTGTCCCGTATTCGCATAGGACATATGCACATAACCCACTCCTTCCTGCTAAAAAAAGAAGACCCTCCAGAATGTTTTGCATGCCAAGAACCTTTTACAGTAAAACACTTTCTTTTGGATTGTGGCGATCTCGCGCATATCCGGCAAAATTATTACCATGTCAACAATATGAAAGAACTATTTAAAAAAATAAACTCCAACAAAATACTAACATTTCTGAAAAAAGTAAATCTATATAAAAGAATATAACTTTAATTCAATCCAACTTTACACCCCACCCCCAAAAAAGGAAGGAAGCACATCACCTAATGATACAAAAAGTCTGATTTGACTCACTGATTAAATTAAAATATCTATTCAAAAAAAAAAAAAACTGAATTCGGCATTAAATAACCAAAAAAAAAAGAAGGTTGATATGCCGTAAAACCAAACCAAACCAAACCATTATATATATTATATATATGTATTATATATATATTTTATATATATATATATATCTTATATATATATATATATTTTATATATATATCTTATATATATATATCTCTTATATATATTTTATATATATATCTTATATATATATATTTATATATATATATATCTTATATATATATTATATATATATATTTTTATATAAATATTTTTTATAAATATATATATTTTTTTATATAAATATTTTTTATAAATATATATATTTTTTTATATAAATATTTTTTATAAATATATATATATATTTTATATATATTTTTTATATATATATATTTTATATATCTATTTTATATATATATATTTTATATATATATTTTATATATATATATATTTTATATATATATATATATTTTATATATACAGTTGTGCCCGATATTATTCATACCCCCCCCCCTTGAAAATTGAGTTTATTAGGTGTAACTTTGTTAGAATTTATTGTTTACGTCCATATTGATACATATTCTTAATAAACCTCTTCTGATCATTTTCGTCATTTTAAAATCTCGGGATGCTTGTAATAAAAGAAATATACAGCTATTTATAAAATCTGCAATGTTCAAAAATAATCATACCTCCTTATTTTTTCAGTATTAATCGAGTTTCTGACTGTTTGTTTCCTGTTTGATTCTTATTTTGAATGCTTTTATACAACCTTTGATTAATTTCATTTCGTTTTTTTGCATTTTTCAGAAATTAAAATGATATCAACTGAAAACCAATAAAAGAATAAAAATTATTAGAATGGGGAAGAAAAAAGAGCTTAGTAATGATCTTAGGACTAAAATTGCGAATTCACATAAGGATGGTTTAGGTTACAAGTCAATTTCCAAGAAATTTGAGGTCCCTACAGCAACAGTACAGAGCATCATCAAAAAATTCCAGAGCCACCACACAACAAACAACTTGATTGGTAGAGGAAGGAAAAGGAAACTGTCTGCTAGAGCCACCAGGAATATTGTAAGAAGTGTTAATGCAAATCCAACCACCACTACTAAGGACATTTTAGAAAATCTGGAGTCTTCTGGCATAAAAATATCAAGGCAAACATTGCAAAGGACTCTGCATGAAAATGGTCTGAAAGGAAGAAGACCAAGAAGGACTCCATTGCACACCGGAAAACACCTTGCAGCACGTCTAAAGTTTACTAGGAACCATGTGAATTCTCCATAGTCCGTTTTCTCAAGTATTTTGTGGACTCACGAAACAAAAATTGAATTGTTTGGCCATATGGATGCTTCTTACGTTTGGAGGAAGAAAGGAGAAGCTTACAACCCAAAGAACACCATACCCACGGTGAAACATGGTGGTGGTAGCCTAATGTTTTGGGGCTCCTTTTCGGCTAGTGGTCCAGGTAGTTTGGTCAAGATAGATGGAACCATGAAGAAGGAGCAATATTTGGAGATACTCCAGAAAAACATTAGACAGGATGCGGAGAAGCTCCATTTAGGACCAAACTGGGTCCTTCAACAGGATAATGATCCAAAACATACTGCCAAAATAGTCAAGAAATGGTTTGAGGATAATCAAATTAATGTTTTGGAATGGCCTAGCCAGAGTCCCGACCTGAACCCTATCGAAAACCTCTGGCACATATTGAAAACTGAGGTTAAAAAGCGGAAACCTAGAAATTTGAGGGATTTGGAGAACTACTGCATTGAAGAATGGTCAAAAATCAGTGTTGATGCTTGTAAAAACGTTGTTGATAAATATCCAAAACGGTTACAGGCAGTTATTAAGAATAAAGTGCATGCTATTGACTATTAGTAAGAGAGGTATGAATAATTTTGAACTAGTGCCATTATTGTTTTTCTTTGTATAATGTTTCAAACTTGCATAATTTATTTATTTGTTGAGTTTAAATTAAATGCTTATGCTTGATTTATTGTTTGAAATCCCTTTAATATTGTCTACCTTCTGGTTTGAGCAATAATCTTATAGAAATCTCAAAGATCCGAGGGGTATGAATAATATCGGGCACAAGTGTATCTATATTATATATATATATTTTATATATATATTTATATATATATATATATTTTATATATATGTTTTATATTTATATATATATATATATTTTATATATATGTTTTATATTTATATATATATATATATATATTTTTTATATATATATTATTATATATATACCATGTCCTCACTACCGCTGAGTGACCTAGTGGACAGAGCCAGGACAATAATGAAGGATGACTCGACGGTGCAGGAACCGGTAGTCGCCGTCGCACAGGCCCCACCAAGTGGCAAAGGACCGTCTCAGGGACCCAGCCCGCAAGGTGATGTCATCTGCTACAGATGCAACGGGCGGGGCCACATGGCAAGAAATTGTAGAAGGCGGTCGACGGCTGTTCGCTGCTACCGCTGTAACAAGACTGGGCACATGGCCCGAGACTGTGCGGGAAACGGGGACGGGGACAAGGTGCCAGTGCCGACCTCTTCCCCGAACAGAAAATAAACAAGGCGCTCCCTGTCATTCAGGTCCGAGTTAATGACATTTTATGTTCAACCCTCCTTGATTCCGGTTGCTCCTGCACCATAGTGTGTGCGGACTTCTGTCGGGCGTGGAAAAGGAGAACGTCAGGATAACTACCATTACTGGAAAAATACGAATGTGTTGCGGTGTGGGTGTGGTACACATTCGCACAAGAACTGGAAACTTGGCCAACGTCGAAGCGCTGGTGACACGCGAAAAGCTGCTGAGTTTCTACCTGTTGCTAGGCTACGATGCCATCAAAGCCCTGGGCGGCGTGCGCATAACGCACGCTGGCGTTGTAGAGTTTCAGGATAGGCCCCCCAGTGTGCGCAGCACTAAGAATCTACCAGCCGGACTTCAGTGCAGAGTTCGACGACCAACAGAAGGCGTGGACCGCCACTTGGAGGTGGTCAGAAGACAAGGAACCGGCCAAACTACAAAACAAAGTGGTAGAGTACCGTATGCCCGACCAGATAAGGCCTGCATACGAAAGCGAGCTCCGTGAATGGATTAAGAACGGTTGGCTGATTCCATACCCCTATGACAAACTTGGACCCCCCAAGGCCTGATACCGCTGATGGCAGTTGCCCAACCTAACAAGTCAAAGGTGAGGCCGGTAATGGACTATCGCGTGTTGAATGCACACGTTGATGCATTCACAGCGGACGCCGACGTCTGTGCCAGCAAGCTGCGAAAGTGGCGCCGGCAGGGGTCAAATGTGTTCCTACTGGACTTGAGAAAAGCATACTTGCAGGTCCGGATCGGCGAGGCGATGTGGCCTTTCCAGACAGTGATGTTTTCCGGGAAGAGATACTGTCTTACGCGACTCGGATTTGGGCTAAACGTAGCACCCCAGATAATGAAGGCTATCGTCAATGCCGTGTTGTCACAAGAAGAATGGATCAGAAAGGGAACATCGGCGTACATTGACGATATATACGTGAATGAAGATATTGTGTCATCTTCACGCGTAAGATCCAAACTTGCCGAGTTTGGTCTAAACTGCAAGGACTCTGAGCGGCTTGAGGATGGCGCCCGCGTATTGGGCTTGAGCGTTCAAGAGGAGCGAGGGATCCTGAAGTGGAGGCATGGAACCGCAGTTCCCGACGTTTACACAAGACGTGCCATGTTCTCCCTGTGCGGGAAACTTGTGGGGCACCTTCCAGTATGCGGATGGGTTCATGCAGCAACAGGCGTCATAAAAAGGAGGGCAAATGCGGTCACCAATGGCTGGGACGATGAGATAACCGACGAACTACTGGTTCGAATGTTAAAGGAGACCGTCGCTAGTGTGAAAAAGAATGACCCCGCCACAGGGGACTGGTGCGTGCAGGGAGACAAACTGAGCGTGTGGTTGGACGCAAGTTCTCTAGCGATCGGTGTAGTTTTGGAGAAAGATGGGGCTGTAGTTGAGGATGCCTGCTGGCTGCGACCGGCGAATGATGCTGCCCATATCAACCTGGCAGAACTCGACGCTGTAATAAAGGGCATTAACCTGGCAGTTCAATGGGAAGTGAAGAAACTGCGTGTGCACACTGACTCACTTTGCGTGAACCACTGGGTGTCGGACACACTCACGAGCAAGGCCAGGGCACGCACTAAGGCAGCCAGCGAAATGCTGATAAGACAGAGGCTGGAGACTGTGAAAAAACTGGTGACTGAGTACAACCTGTCCGTAGACGTAGTGCTCGTCACCTCGGACTACAACCTTGCCGACAAGCTCACTCGGGTACCACAGAGATGGTATGAGGCTATGAAGAATGAAGCTAAGCCATTGCCTCTGTGTGCTGCCTCTGTCGAGGAGGACGAAATCAGGAAGATACATCACGACAGTGGGCACCCCGGAGTACAACAGACCTACTACTTTGTGAAGTTGGCTAGACCATCAATACCAAAAAGCGCAGTAAGAGCAGTGGTCAGGGAGTGCCAAACGTGCCAGTCCATCGACCCCGCCCCAGCCAGATGGCGGAAAGGACAGCTGGGAGTGGACGCGACCTGGAGTTGGTTGGGTATGGATATAACCCACTACGGCAGCCAACACTTCCTCACGCTGATAGACTGCGGGCCAACGAGGTTCGCGATTTGGCACCAATTAGCGAGGCAGGATTCCACCAGTGTCATCCACGAATTGGAATCCATATTCTACGAAAGGGGGCCGCCTGAGGAGATCCTCACGGATAACGACACAGAGTTCTGCAGCAAGGAATTCAGGCATTTTATGGACAACTGGAGGATCCGCCTTCGACACCGATGCGTGTATGTGCCGAGCGGCAACAGCATAGCGGAGCGGTGCCACCGAACCATGAAAAGGATCGCGGCCAGGAAGAAGTGTACGCTCGCAGAGGCGGTTTACAGATACAACACAACGCCTAAGGACGCCGTGACTGGCAGCAGTGCACCCGCTGATGCGATTCATCACTACCACGTGTGCGTCAAGGACGTTGAAGTGTGTCTACCCGACCAACGAGAACCCCAGGGGACGTACCAAGTGGGAGACACCATCTGGTTGAAGCCACCCGGCGGCCGGTGCACCAGCAGCTTTTGGAGGGGGCGGGTCACCGGCGTCATCAGTGAACAGGCCATACTAGTCGATGATACTCTGTGCCACGTAAGGGATGTCCGACCCGCTCTAAGCGCTGACCAACCGGCGAGCAGTGGAAATAGAGAGTCATCCGACGATGAGCGATGGATCCAACCCGTGCCCCACAAACCTGGTGACTCAACTGTGAGCAGTGGAAGGAGCGAGTCATCCGACGATGAGCGATGGATCCAACCTGTGCCCCACGAACCTGATGACTCAACTGCGAGTTCTAATGCTGATGCTGATGCTTCCGATGCCACTTCTGAGAGCTCCGTCCGCCGTGTCACGTATGTGATCTGGATACCAGGGGGGAGTGTGAGACTAACCGTAGATCTCGGCGCAAGAGGGTCCGTGTGTGCCTGGCGTGCGGGGTGGTGGCTGATCCTGTGGTCGGGGCAGCGGAAGAAAGAGTTTCAAGATGGCGCCTGCCTGCTTTTATTAGAGACGGAATCTTGCAGGATCGCGCGAGATCTCGCGGGGATGCAAATTAGCTAGGCCATCTTGAGGAATAAAAATCGGTCCATTGGAGGTGCGAGACAGTCTACGTTCGTGGCGATCAGTACAGTGACCATTGGGTTCCATTAGTGACCGTTGGGTTCCGTTTCTATTCGTGCAGTCAGCTGAACTTTGTTAATTACCTTAACGCTGTGGCTGTCATTATTTGTTGGTTCGCTGTGTATTGCCATGGTTCTTCAGTGAAACGCTTCGTCGCCCACGACGAGACTCCCCGTCTCCTACACGTCGGAAACTACACAAGATACTCTTTCAAAATCACATTACTAAATATTAAATTAGCTCTAGGATATTTACCTATCGAGTTTATTATATATCTAAATTACAACGAGCACTTTTTCTTTCCCTGTATTTCATTTAAACTAGTAATTTTATTATTACATTAAAATACACTCTGCTCTTTAGACTATTGTTCTAATCTCCTTTAAATATATATAACAAATTCACTGCTGTTGAGAGCTTTTTTGGTATACAAATATTTATTATCAGACGTTAATTTTAAAAATAAAATCGTGCTAATCGATTATTAAAACTGTTTATATCATTTGTATAATAAAATATAGAAATGATAATAATGCATTCAAAAGCGTTGGATATAATTTGTTGAATGAAAAACTGTTGATTTCGAAAAATAAAAGTAAAAAATCAGAAACTAATTCTGTTGCATCAAATTCGCTATTTTGAGTATTAAAAAATATGTAATGTTATGAAAATATTCAGTTTAATATCAAACACATTATAAATAAGTGGCTATATTTCCACACATGACATAAAACGAAAGCTCTTTTAAAAGACCATGTTATTATCCATTGCTAAGTAACTAGATTATATATTCATTTGTATTATTAACTTGAATTTTCTGAGTATTTAAATTCATTTTTATTGTATTATAAACTTATATTTCTATTGTTAGCAATATATTTTTATTATTATCAGTAGCAAATATGGTAGTTGTATGTTTATTGTTCCTAAAATTCTTAATATATTATCGTTTATTTTATTTTATTAATTACATAATTCGTTTATCTATTATAAAATACCACAAATAATATTAAACATTTAAACAATGTGAATGTGGATTAAGTGTTTATTTCTGTGATTTTAAATGTTTTATAAAGTTATGTTTCTTGTTTTGTCGGCACGATTAAAATAAACAATGATATAAAAATATAAAATATATTTTATTTTTTATTTTCAGATGTTCCTGCTGAAATGTTTTTAATGAATATTAAGGGACCATACTTCTCCTTAAGCAGTATGCTATACACAAAAATTTCCTTATGTGGCAGACAACAAAAACGGCTGCACACAACTTTATTAGACATACATGTGTGAAGAGTTATTTAATCTGGATTGTTTAGCAAATAGTGATAAGAACATCATATTCAAATTTGTGACATTTTTGTTTAATGTTTGTATATATCATAAGATATCGAATTTTACATTTCATAAAATTCTGCTAATTTATAAAAGAGAATATTTGAACTTTTACACTACAAAATATCTTTTATAAAATAATATAAAATAAATGAAATGTGATACACAATTGAAATTGCTTTACAATAAAATCTAACTTGCATGAAGAACTCCAGATTAAAACGGAAACGTTAGGTCAAAATGCTATATTGTTTATAACTTGGCGGTAATAATTTTGCATGAAGAGCAATTTAATTTAAATATATGAATATACACATGGGGGAACAAGCTGCATTATTGTGAAGTGTGTCGATATTCTTGTTTAAAAAAAAATCAAAATTAATGATACATATGAGTACTCACACTGTGGAAAGCGACATTCTTATGAAGTGTGTGGATATTTCCTTCTGAAAAATCAAAGTTAGTGATACATATGAGAAATCACACTGAAAAAAAGCCACATTCTTATGAAGTATGTGAACATTCTTTTACTGCAAAATCAACATTAGTGACAAATGAGATCCCACACTGGGAAAAAGACACATTTTTGTGAAGTGTGTGGATATTCCTGTGCTCAAAAAACACATTTAGTAGCACATATGAGAACTCACACTGGGGAAAAGCCATATTCTTGTGAAGTGTGTGGATATTCTTGTTCTCAAAAATCAGCATTAAGCACGCATATGAGAGCTCACACTGGGGAAAAGCCACATTCTTGTGAAGTGTGCGGACATTCTTTTTCTGAAAAATCACAGTTAATGGGGCATATGAGAACTCACACTGGGGAAAAGCCATATTCCTGTGAAGTATGTGGGCATTCTTTTACTCTAAAATCAACATTAGTTACACATATGAGAACTCACACTGGGGAAAAGCCATATTCTTGTGAAGTGTGCGGATATTCTTGTTCTCACAAATCCAGATTAGTGATACATATGAAAACTCACACTGGTGAAAAGCCGCATTCTTGTGAAGTGTGTGGATATTCTTGTTTAAAAAAATCAAAATTAGTGATACATATGAGAACTCACACTGGGGAAAAGCCACATTCTTGTGAAATGTGTGGATATTCATTTTCTGTAAAATCACATTTAGTGTCACATATGAGAACTCACACTGGAGAAAAGCCACATTTTTGTGTAGTGTGTGGATATACTTGTTCTCACAAATCATCATTAGTGAGACATATGAGAACTCACACTGGAGAAAAGCCACATTCTTGTGAAGTGTGTGGATATACTTTTTCTCACAAATCATCATTAGTGACACATATGAGAACTCACACTGGGGAAAAGCCACATTTTTGTGTAGTGTGTGGATATTCTTGTTCTCGAAAATCACATTTAGTATCACATATGAGAACTCACACTGGGGAGAAGCCATATTCTTGTGAAGTGTGTGGATATTCTTGTTCTCAAAAATCAGCATTAGTGACACATATGAGATCTCACACTGAGGAAAAGCCACATTCTTGTGCAGTGGGTGGATATTCTTGTTCTAAAAATCAACATTAGTTACACATATCAGAACTTACACGGGGGAGAATTGAATGCCTACTAGACACTAATCTTGGGTGTCTTTGGTCTCTCTGTACAGGGGTTTAGTAGGAACTCTGGTATGAGGATACTTTCAATTTTCTATTTAAAGTAAACCCTTATCAAATAATCGAATTTAAATGAAATGAAAATGAAAAATAAATCCACAAACTAGCAGGGTGTCGCCCAGTATGAAAAGATCCCCCAGAATTGCTAGGCGTTGTGTCCTAGGAAAATAACGATGGACCTTCTCGTAGGTATGTTGCCACAAGTAACAACACTAAGCTGGACACTCTACCAGACTAGTCAAATTCTAGTCCTGGAATTCGGCTAGACCAAACAGAGACTACGAGGAAAAGACAATATAAGTAAGAGTCTAATGGGGGGTTAATCTTTTGTATACTCAAGGTATAAAAATAGGGGAGGAAAAAGCAACATTATCTGAGGCTGAAGTTAAATCTTCAACCTTACCAAAAGAGAACACATCACTAACTACAACCAAGAACTTACTTTCAATTGTATCCCAAGTACATAAATATCTCACAAAAGATGTTAGAGTGTCAGTCAAGAAGAAAGCTTTTGGTGAAGCAGTGATTGATTTCACCAAATCTAACACTGCTGAATTTGCCCAAACCCAGTAGAGAGGAAAAATGGAAATTGATTTGGTTAATGTAATATGTCAAAATAAAATATAAAAAACAGAAAGTTTAAGCAATGGCAAAAGATCTTTAAGCACTACTGCACAACAAGGAAATTGAGAAGGGAAAGTAAACATGTCAAAAATCTAATTTTCTGAGAAACGTCTTTTCTGTGGAGCTAATAGCCCAGCTAAAAAAATGATGTCCATGAAATAGCTAAAAACAACATTTGCCCAATCAGCAATCCCCTCCCTATACCCAAGATCTGGCAAAGCCAACAGGAAGACACTACAATAAATTCTCACCTGCCACAGTCCCCTGAGACAATGTCAACGAGTCCAAGTCTTTTTTTTTTATTGCATTTTCACCCCAAACAAGGCACATTGCCAGTTTGCTGTAAGGGGCTTCTATCATGGACATAAGCTACTATGTGGGGAGTATGACAGCAAGATGTCGGTTTGACGTTACACTTGAACTTCTGCATATCAGTATAGTTATGGAAGCAGGAATTAGGAAGGGAATTCCAAAGTCCAGCAGTTCTGGGGAAGAAAGTACTGGAGTAGAACTCTCTCTTACATCTAGGGTTCTCAACTGTGAAGGGATGGGATTTTGCTGTTTGTCAGGGGTACTTACGTCGAGGGAGCACAAGTCCTTGCAGTTCGTCAGAGCATTCACCATTGAAATACTTGTAAAACAGGCAGAGGAATGCTACATTACGTCGATGGGACAGAGGCTGAAGCTTAGATGACAATTTAGGACCTATTAGGTTAGCGACTCTCTTTTGAACCCTGGCTAGAAGTGAGAGACTTGTAGCAGATGCACCAGCCCAAATATGACAACAATACTCCATACATGGGCAAAGGGTGGCCTTATAGAGGCACAGGATACTTTCGAGCATTAGAAGCTTTCTAGCAGGGTAGAGAGAGCCTACGTTTTTCGCAGCGTTTCTGGCAATGCTATCAATGTAATTTTTCAAACTCATTCTCCTGTGAACGTTAGGATGAGGAGTTTAAAAGATGTACTTTCAGATAAAGTCTTTGCCCATTGTTATTTGGTGCTAGAGAAGGTTTCTTGTAGTTATTGAAGGAAACAAGTTTAGTCTTAGCAGCATTGAATGTAACCATCCATTTTTGTCCCTATTCCACTACAGATCGGAGGTCATGCTCTAGTGTGTTTGCCATTTCTCTAGATATGTGTTCATTTGTTTTTCCTATCGTGTCGGTTATAGAGAATGGTTTCATCAGCATATATACAAATCCCACAGACAATTTTGTCAGGGAGGTAATTTATGACTATTAGGATTAATAGAGATCCAAGCATAGACCCCTGAGGCACTCCCGCATTTATATCATATTGTTTAGATGTACGACCATCGATGATAACCAGGATTTTTCTCTTATCTAAGCAGGATTTAATTATGTTAAAGGTTCTTCCAGTGATACCGTATGATTTGATTTTTCTGAGAAAACCTTCATGCCATACCCTGTCAAAAGTCTTAGATATATCAAGAGCTACCGCTCTACCCTTCCCTGCTTTGTCAAGTGAATAGTATATATGTTCAGAGATTACAACACTTTTTTAATAGGACAGCCGGAATGAGATCAGGTCCACATGCTTTTGAAGTGTCGAGATTTGTTATGATGACATGCACCTGAGATGGGATGATTTCCAGATGGTCTAGTGTGACGCCTGTCCGCAAAGGAAAGGGAGGGGTGGTTTGCAGGGTCCAGTGTGGAGTTGGAGGAAAACCGACTGGCAAGTATGGTAGCGTTTTCAGTTGCAGAGCAAACAACCTCACGTTTGTTTGATAGTGGGGGAATTGTTGATTGCCCATTATTTACTCAACTGTTTTTGGTTTTCCGGAAGTCACGGGTTCCTAATTTCTTAGATGCCTACCAAAAGCAAACCAGAAATATAGCGACGTTTCACTCCATTAAATAATAAAACATCTTCCCAGGGATCACTCGCAATAGACCCAACACATGCCAACACATGCCAACAGTATGTCCCACTTGAACATGTGACACTGGATTCATTGAATCTGCTATTCAAAAATATTGAATAAATGCTCCACTCCAGTGCTTAAAACTTATCGCTATAGGAACACGCCCTTTCAAATCTAACAGGCATTTATCAAACTGCATACACATCTATACATGCACCCTCAATATGCACTGGTTACCACCCTTGCGGTAATTTTAGCCTTGCCAACAGGTGGCATTCTATGTTACCTCTTCCATTTTTTCTCTCTCTTCTTCATCTTTCCATTCGAGACGTCGAGATGACAACATACCTCATTTTTTCCCTCGCTTTCCTACGCCTTGCATTACAGCATGTTTCTTATTGTTCAGGTAAGGGACACACACCCTTAAACACACCTCGACAGAATTGTTTCTCTTCCACAAGGTAGTATTAAACATTTGTGTATAATTAACACTCTTACACACACAATGGACTTCCAACATATACTACAAACTCTTGCATAAATTCACGCACACAGTCATGCAACGAATATTTTATCTACGTTCATGTTAGTTCACATGCATACAAACACTCTGTAACGTTCGTAATATTCTGTGTAAATAAATATTATTTGTATATATGTAATGTTTGTAATATTTTGTAAATAAATATTCCTTGTATATATGTAACATTTGTAATCTGTGTAAATAAATATTATTTGTATATATTTAATGTTCCTAACCTTCTGTGTAAATAAATATTTATTGTATATATTTAATGTTCCTAACCTTCTGTGTAAATAAATATTCATTGTATATATTTAATGTTCGTAATATTCTGTGTAAATAAATATTCATTGTATATATTTAATGTTCCTAACCTTCTGTGTAAATAAATATTATTTGTATATATTTAATGTTCGTAATCTTCTGTGTAAATAAATATTTCTTGTATATATGTAATGTTTGTAATCTTCTGTGTAAATAAATATTCATTGTATATATTTAATGTTCCTAACCTTCTGTGTAAATAAATATTCTTTGTATATATTTAATGTTCCTAACCTTCTGTGTAAATAAATATTCATTGTATATATTTAATGTTCCTAACCTTCTGTGTAAATAAATATTCTTTGTATATATTTAATGTTCGTAATTTTTTGTGTAAATAAATATTCATTGTGCATATTTAATATTTGTAATCTGTGTAAATAAATATCCCTTATATATATTTAATGTTCGTAACCTTCTGTGTAAATAAATATTCTTTATATATATATATATATATATATATATATATATATATATATATATATATATGTAACCTTCTGTGTGAATAATTATTCATTGTGTATATTTAATATTCATAATCTTCTGTGTAAATAAATATTCCTTGTATATATGTACTTTTCGTAATATTCTGTGTAAATAAATATTCTTTGTATATATATTTAATGTTCGTAACCTGCTTTTTGGCGTGCTTCATTTTAATGTCTTAAATGTGCTCATAAAACATGCTCTGATCATTGATCGTTTTCATTAATCTGTCCGATCTGCAGATGACGCCCGTCTAGACGCTACCTACTACAATAATCAGTTAGACAATCAACAGCCTTCTGATAAAGGGAATCCATCTACAATCAGGGACCCCCCACACCAACAACAGAACCAAAAAACAAAAGAGTTGGATACCTGCTCTCACATCTTATTATTTACAGTTTGCCTTAATAAGAAAACAGGAAGATAACCTATTCTTTTGCTATGGCAAATGATACATAGCCATAAAAACTTCCTTTGTCTTAAGAATAACAAGTAGGTTCAAAATTTTTCTCATTGTCTTATACGATCCCAATCTACTACGAAAATTCAATGTTTTTGTTGAAATAAAATCAAAATTAAATAGAATTAAATAATAGAATAAAAATTTTATCAAAATATTGATGATATTTATAAGAAAATTCAATGTTTTTGTTGAAATAAAATCAAAATCAAATAGAATTAAATAATAGAATAAAAATTTTATCAGAATATTGATGATATTAATAAGAAAATTCAATGTTTTTGTTGAAATAAAATCAAAATCAAATAGAATTAAATAATTGAATAAAAATTGTATCAGAATATTGATGATATTAATAAGAAAATTCAATGTTTTTGTTGAAATAAAATCAAATAGAATTAAATAATTGAATAAAAATTTTATCAGAATATTGATGATATTAATAAGAAAATTCAATATGTTTTTGTTGAAATAAAATAAAAATCAAACAGAATTAAATAATTGAATAAAAATTTTATAAAAATATTGATGATATTACTAAGAAAATTCAATGTTTTTGTTGAAATAAAATCAAATAGAATTAAATAATTGAATAAAAATTTTATCAAAATATTGATGATATTAATAAGAAAATTCAATATGTTTTTGTTGAAATAAAATCAAATAGAATTAAATAATTGAATAAAAATTTTATCAGAATATTGATGATATTAATAAGAAAATTCAATGTTTTTGTTGAAATAAAATCAAAATCAAATAGAATTAAATAATAGAATAAAAATTTTATCAGAATATTGATGATATTAATAAGAAAATTCAATGTTTTTGTTGAAATAAAATCAAATAGAATTAAATAATTGAATAAAAATTTTATCAGAATATTGATGATATTAATAAGAAAATTCAATGTTTTTGTTGAAATAAAATCAAATAGAATTAAATAATTGAATAAAAATTTTATCAAAATATTGATGATATTAATAAGAAAATTCAATGTTTTTGTTGAAATAAAATCAAAATCAAATAGAATTAAATAATAGAATAAAAATTTTATCAGAATATTGATGATATTAATAAGAAAATTCAATGTTTTTGTTGAAATAAAATCAAATAGAATTAAATAATTGAATAAAAATTTTATCAGAATATTGATGATATTAATAAGAAAATTCAATGTTTTTGTTGAAATAAAATCAAATAGAATTAAATAATTGAATAAAAATTTTATCAAAATATTGATGATATTAATAAGAAAATTCAATATGTTTTTGTTGAAATAAAATCAAAATCAAATAGAATTAAATAATAGAATAAAAATTTTATCAAAATATTGATGATATTAATAAGAAAATTCAATATGTTTTTGTTGAAATAAAATCAAATAGAATTAAATAATTGCATAAAAATTTTATCAAAATATTGATGATATTAATAAGAAAATTCAATGTTTTTGTTGAAATAAAATCAAAATCAAATAGAATTAAATAATAGAATAAAAATTTTATCAGAATATTGATGATATTAATAAGAAAATTCAATATGTTTTTGTTGAAATAAAATCAAATAGAATTAAATAATTGAATAAAAATTTTATCAGAATATTGATGATATTAATAAGAAAATTCAATGTTTTTGTTGAAATAAAATCAAATAGAATTAAATAATAGAATAAAAATTTTATCAGAATATTGATGATATTAATAAGAAAATTCAATGTTTTTGTTGAAATAAAATCAAATAGAATTAAATAATTGAATAAAAATTTTATCAGAATATTGATGATATTAATAAGAAAATTCAATGTTTTTTGTTGAAATAAAATCAAATAGAATTAAATAATTGAATAAAAATTTTATCAGAATATTGATGATATTAATAAGAAAATTCAATGTTTTTGTTGAAATAAAATCAAATAGAATTAAATAATAGAATAAAAATTTTATCAGAATATTGATAATATTAATAAGAAAATTCAATATGTTTTTGTTGAAATAAACTCAAAATCAAATAGAATCAAATAATTGAATAAAAATTTTATCAGAATATTGATGATATTAATAAGAAAATTCAATATGTTTTTGTTGAAATAAAATCAAAATCAAATAGAATTAAATAATTGAATAAAAATTTTATCAGAATATTGATGATATTAATAAGAAAATTCAATCTTTTTGTAAATATAAAATCAAAATCAAATAGAATTAAATAATAGAATAAAAATTTTATCAAAATATTGATGATATTAATAAGAAAATTCAATATGTATTTGTTGAAATAAAATCAAATAGAATTAAATAATTGAATAAAATTTTATCAGAATATTGATGATATTAATAAGAAAATTCAATGTTTTTGTTGAAATAAAATCAAATAGAATTAAATAATTGAATAAAAATTTTATCAGAATATTGATGATATTAATAAGAAAATTCAATGTTTCTGTTGAAATAAAATCAAATAGAATTAAATAATTGAATAAAAATTTTATCAGAATATTGATGATATTAATAAGAAAATTCAATGTTTTTGTTAAAATAAAATCAAATAGAATTAAATAATTGAATAAAAATTTTATCAAAATATTGATGATATTAATAAGAAAATTCAATATGTTTTTGTTGAAATAAAATCAAAATCAAATAGAATTAAATAATAGAATAAAAATTTTATCAGAATATTGATGATATTAATAAGAAAAGTCAATATGTTTTTGTTAAAATAAAATCAAATAGAATTAAATAACAGAATAAAAATTTTATCAAAATATTGATGATATTAATAAGAAAATTCAATATGTTTTTGTTGAAATAAAATCAAATAGAATTAAATAATTGAATAAAAATTTTATCAGAATATTGATGATATTAATAAGAAAATTCAATATGTTTTTGTTGAAATAAAATCAAAATCAAATAGAATTAAATAATTGAATAAAAATTTTATCAAAATATTGATGATATTACTAAGAAAATTCAATGTTTTTGTTGAAATAAAATCAAATAGAATTAAATAATTGAATAAAAATTTTATCAAAATATTGATGATATTAATAAGAAAATTCAATATGTTTTTGTTGAAATAAAATCAAAATCAAATAGAATAAAATAATAGAATCAAAATTTTATCAGAATATTGATGATATTAATAAGAAAATTCAATGTTTTTGTTGAAATAAAATCAAATAGAATTAAATAATTGAATAAAAATTTTATCAGAATATTGATGATATAATTAAGAAAATTCAATGTTTTTGTTGAAATAAAATCAAATAGAATTAAATAATTGAATAAAAATTTTATCAGAATATTGATGATATTAATAAGAATATTCAATGTTTTTGTTGAAATAAAATCAAATAGAATTAAATAATTGAATACAAATTTTATCAGAATATTGATGATATCATTAAGAAAATTCAATGTTTTTGTTGAAATAAAATCAAATAGAATTAAATAATTGAATAAAAATTTTATCAGAATATTGATGATATTAATAAGAAAATTCAATGTTTTTGTTAAAATAAAATCAAATAGAATTAAATAATTGAATAAAAATTTTATCAAAATATTGATGATATTAATAAGAAAATTCAATGTTTTTGTTAAAATAAAATCAAAATCAAATAGAATTAAATAATAGAATAGAAATTTTATCAAAATATTGATGATATTAATAAGAAAATTCAATATGTTTTTGTTGAAATAAAATCAAATAGAATTAAATAATTGAATTTAAATTTTGTCAGAATATTGATGATATTAATAAGAAAATTCAATGTTTTTGTTGAACTAAAATCAAATAGAATTAAATAATAGAATAAAAATTTTATCAGAATATTGATGATATTTATAAGAAAATTCAATGTTTTTGTTAAAATAAAATCAAATAGAATTAAATAATTGAATAAAAATTTTATCAAAATATTGATGATATTAATAAGAAAATTCAATATTTTTTTGTTGAAATAAAATCAAAATCAAATAGAATCAAATAATAGAATAAAAATTTTATCAGAATATTGATGATATTAATAAGAAAATTCAATATGTTTTTGTTGAAATAAAATAAAAATACAAATAGAATTAAATAATAGAATAAAAATTTTATCAGAATATTGATGATATTAATAAGAAAATTCAATATGTTTTTGTTGAAATAAAATCAAAATCAAATAGAATTAAATAATAGAATAAAAATTTTATCAGAATATTGATGATATTAATAAGAAAATTCAATGTTTTTGTTGAAATAAAATCAAATAGAATTAAATAATTGAATAAAAATTTTATCAGAATATTGATGATATTAATAAGAAAATTCAATGTTTTTGTTGAAATAAAATCAAATAGAATTAAATAATTGAATAAAAATTTTATCAGAATATTGATGATATTAATAAGAAAATTCAATGTTTTTGTTGAAATAAAATCAAATAGAATTAAATAATAGAATAAAAATTTTATCAGAATATTGATAATATTAATAAGAAAATTCAATATGTTTTTGTTGAAATAAAATCAAAATCAAATAGAATCAAATAATTGAATAAAAATTTCATCAGAATATTGATGATATTAATAAGAAAATTCAATATGTTTTTGTGTAAATAAAATCAAAATCAAATAGAATTAAATAATTGAATAAAAATTTTATCAAAATATTGATGATATTTATAAGAAAATTCAATGTTTTTGTTAAAATAAAATCAAAATCAAATAGAATTAAATAATAGAATAAAAATTTTATCAAAATATTGATGATATTAATAAGAAAATCCAATATGTTTTTGTTGAAATAAAATCAAATAGAATTAAATAATTGAATAAAATTTTATCAGAATATTGATGATATTAATAAGAAAATTCAATGTTTTTGTTGAAATAAAATCAAATAGAATTAAATAATTGAATAAAAAATTTTTCAGAATATTGATGATATTAATAAGAAAATTCAATGTTTTTGTTGAAATAAAATCAAATAGAATTAAATAAAAATTTTATCAGAATATTGATGATATTAATAAGAAAATTCAATATGTTTTTGTTGAAATAAAATCAAAATCAAATAGAATTAAATAATAGAATAAAAATTTTATCAGAATATTGATGATATTAATAAGAAAATTCAATGTTTTTGTTGAAATAAAATCAAATAGAATTAAATAATAGAATAAAAATTTTGTCAAAATATTGATGATATTAATAAGAAAATTCAATATGTTTTTGTTGAAATAAAATCAAATAGAATTAAATAATTGAATAAAAATTTTATCAAAATATTGATGATATTAATAAGAAAATTCAATGTTTTTGTTAAAATAAAATCAAAATCAAATAGAATTAAATAATAGAATAAAAATTTTATCAAAATATTGATGATATTAATAAGAAAATTCAATATGTTTTTGTTGAAATAAAATCAAAATCAAATAGAATTAAATAATTGAATGAAAATTTTATCAGAATATTGATGATATTAATAAGAAAATTCAATGTTTTTGTTGAAATAAAATCAAAATCAAATATAATTAAATAATTGAATAAAAATTTTATCAGAATATTGATGATATTAATAAGAAAATTCAATATGTTTTTGTTGAAATAAAATCAAAATCAAATAGATTTAAATAATAGAATAAAAATTTTATCAGAATATTGATGATATTAATAAGAAAATTCAATATGTGGTTGTTGAAATAAAATCAAATAGAATTAAATAATTGAATAAAAATTCTATCAAAATATTGATGATATTAATAAGAAAATTCAATATGTTTTTGTTGAAATAAAATCAAAATCAAATAGAATTAAATAATAGAATAAAAATTTTATCAGAATATTGATGATATTAATAAGAAAATTCAATATGTTTTTGTTGAAATAAAATCAAAATACAAATAGAATTAAATAATAGAATAAAAATTTTATCAGAATATTGATGATATTAATAAGAAAATTCAATATGTTTTTGTTGAAATAAAATCAAAATCAAATAGAATTAAATAATAGAATAAAAATTTTATCAGAATATTGATGATATTAATAAGAAAATTCAATGTTTTTGTTGAAATAAAATCAAATAGAAGTAAATAATTGAATAAAAATTTTATCAGAATATTGATGATATTAATAAGAAAATTCAATGTTTTTGTTGAAATAAAATCAAATAGAATTAAATAATTGAATAAAAATTTTATCAGAATATTGATGATATTAATAAGAAAATTCAATATGTTTTTGTTGAAATAAAATCAAATAGAATTAAATAATAGAATAAAAATTTTATCAGAATATTGATGATATTAATAAGAAAATTCAATGTTTTTGTTGAAATAAAATCAAATAGAATTAAATAATTGAATACAAATTTTATCAGAATATTGATGATATCATTAAGAAAATTCAATGTTTTTGTTGAAATAAAACTAAATAGAATTAAATAATTGAATAAAAATTTTATCAGAATATTGATGATATTAATAAGAAAATTCAATGTTTTTGTTAAAATAAAATCAAATAGAATTAAATAATTGAATAAAAATTTTATCAAAATATTGATGATATTAATAAGAAAATTCAATGTTTTTGTTAAAATAAAATCAAAATCAAATAGAATTAAATAATAGAATAAAAATTTTATCAAAATATTGATGATATTAATAAGAAAATTCAATATGTTTTTGTTGAAATAAAATCAAAATCAAATAGAATTAAATAATTGAATGAAAATTTTATCAGAATATTGATGATATTAATAAGAAAATTCAATGTTTTTGTTGAAATAAAATCAAAATCAAATATAATTAAATAATTGAATAAAAATTTTATCAGAATATTGATGATATTAATAAGAAAATTCAATATGTTTTTGTTGAAATAAAATCAAATAGAATTAAATAATTGAATAAAAATTTTATCAAAATATTGATGATATTAATAAGAAAATTCAATGTTTTTGTTGAAATAAAATCAAAATCAAATAGAATTAAATAATTGAATAAAAATTTTATCAGAATATTGATGATATTAATAAGAAAATTCAATATGTTTTTGTTGAAATAAAATCAAATAGAATTAAATAATTGAATAAAAATTTTATCAAAATATTGATGATATTAATAAGAAAATTCAATGTTTTTGTTGAAATAAAATCAAAATCAAATATAATTAAATAATTGAATAAAAATTTTATCAGAATATTGATGATATTAATAAGAAAATTCAATGTTTTTGTTGAAATAAAATCAAAATCAAATAGAATTAAATAATTGAATAAAAGTTTTATCAAAATATTGATGATATTAATAAGAAAATTCAATGTTTTTGTTGAAATAAAATCAAAATCAAATATAATTAAATAATTGAATAAAAATTTTATCAGAATATTGATGATATTAATAAGAAAATTCAATGTTTTTGTTGAAATAAAATCAAAATCAAATAGAATTAAATAATAGAATAAAAATTTTATCAGAATATTGATGATATTAATAAGAAAATTCAATATGTTTTTGTTGAAATAAAATCAAAATCAAATAGAATTAAATAATAGAATAAAAATTTTATCAGAATATTGATGATATTAATAAGAAAATTCAATGTTTTTGTTGAAATAAAATCAAATAGAAGTAAATAATTGAATAAAAATTTTATCAGAATATTGATGATATTAATAAGAAAATTCAATGTTTTTGTTGAAATAAAATCAAATAGAATTAAATAATTGAATAAAAATTTTATCAGAATATTGATGATATTAATAAGAAAATTCAATATGTTTTTGTTGAAATAAAATCAAATAGAATTAAATAATAGAATAAAAATTTTATCAGAATATTGATGATATTAATAAGAAAATTCAATGTTTTTGTTGAAATAAAATCAAATAGAATTAAATAATTGAATACAAATTTTATCAGAATATTGATGATATCATTAAGAAAATTCAATGTTTTTGTTGAAATAAAACTAAATAGAATTAAATAATTGAATAAAAATTTTATCAGAATATTGATGATATTAATAAGAAAATTCAATGTTTTTGTTAAAATAAAATCAAATAGAATTAAATAATTGAATAAAAATTTTATCAAAATATTGATGATATTAATAAGAAAATTCAATGTTTTTGTTAAAATAAAATCAAAATCAAATAGAATTAAATAATAGAATAAAAATTTTATCAAAATATTGATGATATTAATAAGAAAATTCAATATGTTTTTGTTGAAATAAAATCAAAATCAAATAGAATTAAATAATTGAATGAAAATTTTATCAGAATATTGATGATATTAATAAGAAAATTCAATGTTTTTGTTGAAATAAAATCAAAATCAAATATAATTAAATAATTGAATAAAAATTTTATCAGAATATTGATGATATTAATAAGAAAATTCAATATGTTTTTGTTGAAATAAAATCAAATAGAATTAAATAATTGAATAAAAATTTTATCAAAATATTGATGATATTAATAAGAAAATTCAATGTTTTTGTTGAAATAAAATCAAAATCAAATAGAATTAAATAATTGAATAAAAATTTTATCAGAATATTGATGATATTAATAAGAAAATTCAATATGTTTTTGTTGAAATAAAATCAAATAGAATTAAATAATTGAATAAAAATTTTATCAAAATATTGATGATATTAATAAGAAAATTCAATGTTTTTGTTGAAATAAAATCAAAATCAAATATAATTAAATAATTGAATAAAAATTTTATCAGAATATTGATGATATTAATAAGAAAATTCAATGTTTTTGTTGAAATAAAATCAAAATCAAATAGAATTAAATAAATGAATAAAAGTTTTATCAAAATATTGATGATATTAATAAGAAAATTCAATGTTTTTGTTGAAATAAAATCAAAATCAAATATAATTAAATAATTGAATAAAAATTTTATCAGAATATTGATGATATTAATAAGAAAATTCAATGTTTTTGTTGAAATAAAATCAAAATCAAATAGAATTAAATAATTGAATAAAAATTTTATCAAAATATTGATGATATTAATAAGAAAATTCAATGTTTTTGTTGAAATAAAATCAAAATCAAATATAATTAAATAATTGAATAAAAATTTTATCAAAATATTGATGATATTAATAAGAAAATTCAATGTTTTTGTTGAAATAAAATCAAAATCAAATAGAATTAAATAATTGAATGAAAATTTTATCAGAATATTGATGATATTAATAAGAAAATTCAATGTTTTTGTTGAAATAAAATCAAAATCAAATATAATTAAATAATTGAATAAAAATTTTATCAGAATATTGATGATATTAATAAGAAAATTCAATATGTTTTTGTTGAAATAAAATCAAATAGAATTAAATAATTGAATAAAAATTTTATCAAAATATTGATGATATTAATAAGAAAATTCAATGTTTTTGTTGAAATAAAATCAAAATCAAATAGAATTAAATAATTGAATAAAAATTTTATCAGAATATTGATGATATTAATAAGAAAATTCAATATGTTTTTGTTGAAATAAAATCAAATAGAATTAAATAATTGAATAAAAATTTTATCAAAATATTGATGATATTAATAAGAAAATTCAATGTTTTTGTTGAAATAAAATCAAAATCAAATAGAATTAAATAATTGAATAAAAATTTTATCAAAATATTGATGATATTAATAAGAAAATTCAATGTTTTTGTTGAAATAAAATCAAAATCAAATAGAATTAAATAATTGAATAAATATTTTATCAAAATATTGATGATATTAATAAGAAAATTCAATGTTTTTGTTGAAATAAAATCAAAATCAAATAGAATTAAATAATAGAATAAAAATTTTATCAAAATATTGATGATATTAATAAGAAAATTCAATATGTTTTTGTTGAAATAAAATCAAAATAAAATAGAATTAAATAATAGAATAAAAATGTTATCAAAATATTGATGATATTAATAAGAAAATTCAATATGTTTTTGTTGAAATAAAATCAAATAGAATTAAATAATAGAATAAAAATTTTATCAAAATATTGATGATATTAATAAGAAAATTCAATGTTTTTGTTAAAATAAAATCAAAATCAAATAGAATTAAATAATAGAATAAAAATTTTATCAGAATATTGATGATATTAATAAGAAAATTCAATGTTTTTGTTAAAATAAAATCAAATAGAATTAAATAATTGAATAAAAATTTTATCAAAATATTGATGATATTAATAAGAAAATTCAATGTTTTTGTTGAAATAAAATCAAAATCAAATATAATTAAATAATTGAATAAAAATTTTATCAGAATATTGATGATATTAATAAGAAAATTCAATGTTTTTGTTGAAATAAAATCAAAATCAAATAGAATTAAATAATTGAATAAAAATTTTATCAAAATATTGATGATATTAATAAGAAAATTCAATGTTTTTGTTGAAATAAAATCAAAAGCAAATATAATTAAATAATTGAATAAAAATTTTATCAAAATATTGATGATATTAATAAGAAAATTCAATGTTTTTGTTGAAATAAAATCAAAATCAAATAGAATTAAATAATTGAATGAAAATTTTATCAGAATATTGATGATATTAATAAGAAAATTCAATGTTTTTGTTGAAATAATATCAAAATCAAATATAATTAAATAATTGAATAAAAATTTTATCAGAATATTGATGATATTAATAAGAAAATTCAATATGTTTTTGTTGAAATAAAATCAAATAGAATTAAATAATTGAATAAAAATTTTATCAAAATATTGATGATATTAATAAGAAAATTCAATGTTTTTGTTGAAATAAAATCAAAATCAAATAGAATTAAATAATTGAATAAAAATTTTATCAGAATATTGATGATATTAATAAGAAAATTCAATATGTTTTTGTTGAAATAAAATCAAATAGAATTAAATAATTGAATAAAGATTTTATCAAAATATTGATGATATTAATAAGAAAATTCAATGTTTTTGTTGAAATAAAATCAAAATCAAATAGAATTAAATAATTGAATAAAAATTTTATCAAAATATTGATGATATTAATAAGAAAATTCAATGTTTTTGTTGAAATAAAATCAAAATCAAATAGAATTAAATAATTGAATAAAAATTTTATCAGAATATTGATGATATTAATAAGAAAATTCAATATGTTTTTGTTGAAATAAAATCAAATAGAATTAAATAATTGAATAAAAATTTTATCAAAATATTGATGATATTAATAAGAAAATTCAATGTTTTTGTTGAAATAAAATCAAAATCAAATAGAATTAAATAATTGAATAAAAATTTTATCAGAATATTGATGATATTAATAAGAAAATTCAATATGTTTTTGTTGAAATAAAATCAAAATCAAATAGAATTAAATAATTGAATAAAAATTTTATCAAAATATTGATGATATTAATAAGAAAATTCAATGTTTTTGTTGAAATAAAATCAAAATCAAATATAATTAAATAATTGAATAAAAATTTTATCAAAATATTGATGATATTAATAAGAAAATTCAATGTTTTTGTTGAAATAAAATCAAAATCAAATATAATTAAATAATTGAATAAAAATTTTATCAGAATATTGATGATATTAATAAGAAAATTCAATGTTTTTGTTGAAATAAAATCAAAATCAAATATAATTAAATAATTGAATAAAAATTTTATCAGAATATTGATGATATTAATAAGAAAATTCAATATGTTTTTGTTGAAATAAAATCAAAATCAAATAGAATTAAATAATAGAATAAAAATTTTATCAAAATATTGATGATATTAATAAGAAAATTCAATGTTTTTGTTGAAATAAAATCAAAATCAAATATAATTAAATAATTGAATAAAAATTTTATCAGAATATTGATGATATTAATAAGAAAATTCAATATGTTTTTGTTGAAATAAAATCAAATAGAATTAAATAATTGAATAAAAATTTTATCAAAATATTGATGATATTAATAAGAAAATTCAATGTTTTTGTTGAAATAAAATCAAAATCAAATAGAATTAAATAATTGAATAAAAATTTTATCAGAATATTGATGATATTAATAAGAAAATTCAATATGTTTTTGTTGAAATAAAATCAAAATCAAATAGAATTAAATAATTGAATAAAAATTTTATCAAAATATTGATGATATTAATAAGAAAATTCAATGTTTTTGTTGAAATAAAATCAAAATCAAATAGAATTAAATAATTGAATAAAAATTTTATCAAAATATTGATGATATTAATAAGAAAATTCAATGTTTTTGTTGAAATAAAATCAAAATCAAATAGAATTAAATAATTGAATAAAAATTTTATCAGAATATTGATGATATTAATAAGAAAATTCAATATGTTTTTGTTGAAATAAAATCAAAATCAAATAGAATTAAATAATTGAATAAAAATTTTATCAAAATATTGATGATATTAATAAGAAAATTCAATGTTTTTGTTGAAATAAAATCAAAATCAAATATAATTAAATAATTGAATAAAAATTTTATCAGAATATTGATGATATTAATAAGAAAATTCAATATGTTTTTGTTGAAATAAAATCAAATAGAATTAAATAATTGAATAAAAATTTTATCAAAATATTGATGATATTAATAAGAAAATTCAATGTTTTTGTTGAAATAAAATCAAAATCAAATAGAATTAAATAATTGAATAAAAATTTTATCAGAATATTGATGATATTAATAAGAAAATTCAATATGTTTTTGTTGAAATAAAATCAAAATCAAATAGAATTAAATAATTGAATAAAAATTTTATCAAAATATTGATGATATTAATAAGAAAATTCAATGTTTTTGTTGAAATAAAATCAAAATCAAATAGAATTAAATAATTGAATGAAAATTTTATCAGAATATTGATGATATTAATAAGAAAATTCAATGTTTTTGTTGAAATAAAATCAAAATCAAATATAATTAAATAATTGAATAAAAATTTTATCAGAATATTGATGATATTAATAAGAAAATTCAATATGTTTTTGTTGAAATAAAATCAAATAGAATTAAATAATTGAATAAAAATTTTATCAAAATATTGATGATATTAATAAGAAAATTCAATGTTTTTGTTGAAATAAAATCAAAATCAAATAGAATTAAATAATTGAATAAAAATTTTATCAGAATATTGATGATATTAATAAGAAAATTCAATATGTTTTTGTTGAAATAAAATCAAATAGAATTAAATAATTGAATAAAAATTTTATCAAAATATTGATGATATTAATAAGAAAATTCAATGTTTTTGTTGAAATAAAATCAAAATCAAATAGAATTAAATAATTGAATAAAAATTTTATCAGAATATTGATGATATTAATAAGAAAATTCAATGTTTTTGTTGAAATAAAATCAAAATCAAATAGAATTAAATAATTGAATAAAAATTTTATCAAAATATTGATGATATTAATAAGAAAATTCAATGTTTTTGTTGAAATAAAATCAAAATCAAATAGAATTAAATAATAGAATAAAAATTTTATCAAAATATTGATGATATTAATAAGAAAATTCAATATGTTTTTGTTGAAATAAAATCAAAATAAAATAGAATTAAATAATAGAATAAAAATGTTATCAAAATATTGATGATATTAATAAGAAAATTCAATATGTTTTTGTTGAAATAAAATCAAATAGAATTAAATAATAGAATAAAAATTTTATCAAAATATTGATGATATTAATAAGAAAATTCAATGTTTTTGTTAAAATAAAATCAAAATCAAATAGAATTAAATAATTGAATGAAAATTTTATCAGAATATTGATGATATTAATAAGAAAATTCAATGTTTTTGTTAAAATAAAATCAAATAGAATTAAATAATTGAATAAAAATTTTATCAAAATATTGATGATATTAATAAGAAAATTCAATGTTTTTGTTGAAATAAAATCAAAATCAAATATAATTAAATAATTGAATAAAAATTTTATCAGAATATTGATGATATTAATAAGAATATTCAATGTTTTTGTTGAAATAAAATCAAAATCAAATAGAATTAAATAATTGAATAAAAATTTTATCAAATTATTGATGATATTAATAAGAAAATTCAATGTTTTTGTTGAAATAAAATCAAAATCAAATAGAATTAAATAATTGAATAAAAATTTTATCAGAATATTGATGATATTAATAAGAAAATTCAATGTTTTTGTTGAAATAAAATCAAAATCAAATAGAATTAAATAATTGAATAAAAATTTTATCAAAATATTGATGATATTAATAAGAAAATTCAATGTTTTTGTTGAAATAAAATCAAAATCAAATAGAATTAAATAATTGAATGAAAATTTTATCAGAATATTGATGATATTAATAAGAAAATTCAATGTTTTTGTTGAAATAAAATCAAAATCAAATATAATTAAATAATTGAATAAAAATTTTATCAGAATATTGATGATATTAATAAGAAAATTCAATATGTTTTTGTTGAAATAAAATCAAATAGAATTAAATAATTGAATAAAAATTTTATCAAAATATTGATGATATTAATAAGAAAATTCAATGTTTTTGTTGAAATAAAATCAAAATCAAATAGAATTAAATAATTGAATAAAAATTTTATCAGAATATTGATGATATTAATAAGAAAATTCAATATGTTTTTGTTGAAATAAAATCAAATAGAATTAAATAATTGAATAAAAATTTTATCAGAATATTGATGATATTAATAAGAAAATTCAATGTTTTTGTTGAAATAAAATCAAAATCAAATAGAATTAAATAATTGAATAAAAATTTTATCAAAATATTGATGATATTAATAAGAAAATTCAATGTTTTTGTTGAAATAAAATCAAAATCAAATAGAATTAAATAATTGAATAAAAATTTTATCAAAATATTGATGATATTAATAAGAAAATTCAATATGTTTTTGTTGAAATAAAATCAAAATCAAATAAATTAAATAATTGAATAAAAATTTTATCAAAATATTGATGATATTAATAAGTAAATTCAATATGTTTTTGTTGAAATAAAATCAAAATCAAATAGAATTAAATAATAGAATAAAAATTTTATCAAAATATTGATGATATTAATAAGAAAATTCAATATGTTTTTGTTAAAATAAAATCAAAATCAAATAGAATTAAATAATAGAATAAAAATTTTATCAGAATATTGATGATATTAATAAGAAAATTCAATGTTTTTGTTAAAATAAAATCAAATAGAATTAAATAATTGAATAAAAATTTTATCAAAATATTGATGATATTAATAAGAAAATTCAATATGTTTTTGTTGAAATAAAATCAAAATCAAATAGAATTAAATAATAGAATAAAAATTTTATCAAAATATTGATGATATTAATAAGAAAATTCAATATGTTTTTGTTGAAGTAAAATAAAAATCAAATAGAATTAAATAATAGAATAAAAATTTTATCAAAATATTGATGATATTTATAAGAAAATTCAATATGTTTTTTGTTGAAATAAAATCAAAATCAAATAGAATTAAATAATTGAATAAAAATTTTATCAAAATATTGATGATATTAATAAGAAAATTCAATATGTTTTTGTTGAAATAAAATCAAAATCAAATAGAATTAAATAATAGAATAAAAATTTTATCAAAATATTGATGATATTAATAAGAAAATTCAATATGTTTTTGTTGAAGTAAAATAAAAATCAAATAGAATTAAATAATAGAATAAAAATTTTATCAAAATATTGATGATATTTATAAGAAAATTCAATATGTTTTTTGTTGAAATAAAATCAAAATCAAATAGAATTAAAATATTGAATAAAAATTTTATCAAAATATTGATGATATTAATAAGAAAATTCAATATGTTTTTGTTTAAATAAAATCAAAATCAAATAGAATTAAATAATAGAATAAAAATTTTATCAAAATATTGATGATATTAATAAGAAAATTCAATATGTTTTTGTTGAAATAAAATCAAAATCAAATAGAATTAAATAATAGAATAAAAATGTTATCAAAATATTGATGATATTAATAAGAAAATTCAATATGTTTTTGTTGAAGTAAAATAAATTCAAATAGAATTAAATAATAGAATAAAAATTTTATCAAAATATTGATGATATTAATAAGAAAATTCAATATGTTTTTGTTGAAATAAAATCAAAATCAAATAGAATTAAATAATAGAATAAAAGTGTTATCAAAATATTGATGATAATTATAAGAAAATTCAATATGTTTTTGTTGAAATAAAATCAAATAGAATTAAATAATAGAATAAAAATGTTATCAAAATATTGATGATATTAATAAGAAAATTCAATGTTTTTGTTAAAATAAAATCAAAATCAAATAGAATTAAATAATAGAATAAAAATTTTATCAGAATATTGATGATATTAATAAGAAAATTCAATGTTTTTGTTAAAATAAAATCAAATAGAATTAAATAATTGAATAAAAATTTTATCAAAATATTGATGATATTAATAAGAAAATTCAATGTTTTTGTTGAAATAAAATCAAAATCAAATAGAATTAAATAATTGAATAAAAATTTTATCAAAATATTGATGATATTAATAAGAAAATTCAATGTTTTTGTTGAAATAAAATCAAAATCAAATAGAATTAAATAATTGAATAAAAATTTTATCAAAATATTGATGATATTAATAAGAAAATTCAATATGTTTTTGTTAAAATAAAATCAAAATCAAATAGAATTAAATAATTGAATAAAAATTTTATCAGAATATTGATGATATTAATAAGAAAATTCAATGTTTTTGTTAAAATAAAATCAAATAGAATTAAATAATTGAATAAAAATTTTATCAAAATATTGATGATATTAATAAGAAAATTCAATGTTTTTGTTGAAATAAAATCAAAATCAAATAGAATTAAATAATTGAATGAAAATTTTATCAGAATATTGATGATATTAATAAGAAAATTCAATGTTTTTGTTGAAATAAAATCAAAATCAAATATAATTAAATAATTGAATAAAAATTTTATCAGAATATTGATGATATTAATAAGAAAATTCAATATGTTTTTGTTGAAATAAAATCAAATAGAATTAAATAATTGAATAAAAATTTTATCAAAATATTGATGATATTAATAAGAAAATTCAATGTTTTTGTTGAAATAAAATCAAAATCAAATAGAATTAAATAATTGAATAAAAATTTTATCAGAATATTGATGATATTAATAAGAAAATTCAATATGTTTTTGTTGAAATAAAATCAAATAGAATTAAATAATTGAATAAAAATTTTATCAAAATATTTTGATTTTATTTCAACAAAAACATTGAATGTTGACCGAAATTAAAATATCTCTTCAGCATGGCTAGCTACAAGATCATATGAGCTAATAACTGTGCAGCGACTATTAGTAAGGTTTACACAATTACCAAGCCGCAGACCCCATTAGACCAAACGAAATATTGTCCTGGAATCTGCCAAAACTAAAAAGTCCACAAAAAAGGACATAATCTCGTTTAATAGTTTATTGACGAAACGAATTAGTTTCTACCAATTCGCTTACATGAAGTATTAGAAGATGGAAAGAATGAAATATACTATATTCAGAGATCAAATGCAACCATTTCCCCCCCCCACTAGAACCAACAGATCACACCTGGTTTTCTCACAAAAATGTAAATATCTTTTTAAAAGATATAGTAGATAAAATAAAATAAACAATGAGTTTATATGAACAAACCTAACTTCATATGCAGAAATCTAATTGAATTGAACAATTAGTTGATGCTGATATCGACAATTTAATATCTGTATAAAACTCAGAACGTTTATAGAAAGAATTACATAAGCAATGTAATGTCCATGCAACAAAAGACAATTGTTTTACATGGCTTCGCTTTTCCAGATGTGGAGGAACGAGAAATTCTATATTCGAGACTCAAATACAATTCTGCTCCGGTAGAAATGGAAGCTATTACTACGACCAGCAAATAACTAATAAAATTTAGTTTATCACCAAAAATTTACATATCTCAAAAGATGGGTTAGAACTCAAATAAAAGCTGCCATTTTCAAAACACCAAAACAAATGATTACTTTACAATTAAATTTGTACAAAACCTATTTAATAGGTAATAAAAATTTACGTTGAAGTGAAAATGAGATTTTTTCCATTTTAGAGATATACAAAAATAAATCATTTTTAGAGATATATAAAAATAAATTATTTTTACAGATATATAAAAATAAATATTTTTAGAGATATATAAAAATAAATATTTTTAGAGATACATAAAAATCAATTATTTTTTAGAGATATATAAAAAATAAATTATTTTTAGAGATATATAAAAATAAATATTTTTAGAGATATATAAAAATAAATATTTTTAGAGATATATAAAAATAAATATTTTTAGAGATATATAAAAATAAATTATTTCTAGAGATATATAAAAATAAATATTTGTAGAGATATATAAAATAAATATTTTTAGAGATACATAAAATCAATTATTTTTAGAGATATATAAAAATCAATTATTTTTAGAGATATATAAAAATAAAATATTTTTAGAGATATATGAAAATAAATTATTTTTAGAGATATATAAAAATAAATTATTTTTAGAGATATATAGAAATAAATTATTTTTTAGAGATATATTAAAATAAATATTTTTATATATCTCTAAAAATAAATATTTTTAGAGATATATAAAAATAAAATATTTTTAGAGATATAAAAATAAATTATTTTTAGAGATATATAAAAATAAATATTTTTAGAGATATATAAAAATAAATATTTTTAGAGATATATAAAAATAAATATTTTTAGAGATATATAAAAATAAATATTTTTAGAGATATATAAAAATAAATTATTTTTAGAGATATATAAAAATAAATATTTTTAGAGATATATAAAAATAAATATTTTTAGAGATATATAAAAATAAATATTTTAGAGATATATAAAAATAAATATTTTTAGAGATATATAAAAATAAATTATTTTTAGAGATATATAAAAATAAATATTTTTAGAGATATATAAAAATAAATATTTTTAGAGATATATAAAAATAAATATTTTTAGAGATATATAAAAATAAATATTTTTAGAGATACATAAAATCAATTATTTTTAGAGATATATAAAAATAAATATTTTTAGAGATATATAAAAATAAATATTTTTAGAGATATATAAAAATAAATATTTAAGAGATATATAAAAATAAATATTTTTAGAGATATATAAAAATAAATATTTTTAGAGATATATAAAAATAAATATTTTTAGAGATATATATATATAACAATAAATATTTTTAGAGATATATAAAAATAAATATTTTTAGAGATACATAAAATCAATTATTTTTAGAGATATATAAAAATAAATATTTTTAGAGATATATAAAAATAAATATTTTTAGAGATATATAAAAATAAATATTCAAGAGATATATAAAAATAAATATTTTTAGAGATATATAAAAATTAATATTTTTAGAGATATATAAAAATAAATATTTTTAGAGATATATAAAAATAAATATTTTTAGAGATATATAAAAATAAATATTTTTAGAGATATATAAAAATAAATATTTTTAGAGATATATATATAACAATAAATATTTTTAGAGATATATAAAAATAAATATTTTAGAGATATATAAAAAATAAATATTTTTAGAGATATATAAAAAATAAATATTTTTAGAGATACATAAAATCAATTATTTTTAGAGATATATAAAAATAAATATTTTTAGAGATATATAAAAATAAATATTTTTAGAGATATGTAAAAATAAATATTTTAAGAGATATATAAAAATAAATATTTTAAGAGATATATAAAAATCAATTATTTTTAGAGATCTATAAAAATAAAACAGAAACTAAAAAAAAATGCAGCTAAATTCTCAAACAAGGATTTTTATCAGAAATTACTTATCAACATAGAATTTAATGTCAAAAGTTAAATTTTCTGAAATGCCTTTCTTATAGATGAGATTTTTACATCGAAATTGAACGATACCATTGAAGCCAATCATGGGATTCATACTCTAAAAGTATTTTCGAAGGAATGCTTATATAACGCAACTCCCTCAAAATTGAATTTAGCATTGCAATTTATTTAGGATATCCTCACTAACGCTTAAATGAATAACACATTCCCCCTTCAAGAATCATTTATTCTAACACAATATTCCCACCAAAAAAATATTTATTCTACACTCTAGATCAACTGATAAAAAATGAATTAACCTCATTTAATATTGGCATTATTAACTTAACATTAACCTTAGTTATGACAGTATGTTTTCAACCTGACAATTTGATATATTTTAAAGCTTATCCAAATTAAGTATTTTATATTTTCTTCAATAATTTAATACATATTTAGAAAGTAAATATTTTATCATCATTTAAAGTATTGTAATTTGAATGTTATATCAGTAAACACATATTGAATTTTCTTATTAATATCATCAATATTTTGATAAAATTTTTATTCAATTATTTAATTCTATTTGATTTTGATTTTATTTCAACAAAAACATTGAATTTTCTTATTAATATCATCAATATTTTGATAAAATTTTTATTCAATTATTTAATTCTATTTGATTTTGATTTTATTTCAACAAAAACATTGAATTTTCTTATTAATATCATCAATATTTTGATAAAATTTTTATTCTATTATTTAATTCTATTTGATTTTATTTCAACAAAAACATATTGAATTTTCTTATTAATATCATCAATATTTTGATAACATTTTTATTCTATTATTTAATTCTATTTTATTTTGATTTTATTTCAACAAAAACATATTGAATTTTCTTATTAATATCATCAATATTTTGATAAAATTTTTATTCTATTATTTAATTCTATTTGATTTTGATTTTATTTCAACAAAAACATTGAATTTTCTTATTAATATCATCAATATTTTGATAAAATTTTTATTCTATTATTTAATTCTATTTGATTTTGATTTTATTTTAACAAAAACATTGAATTTTCTTATTAATATCATCAATATTTTGATAAAATTTTTATTCTATTATTTAATTCTATTTGATTTTATTTCAACAAAAACATATTGAATTTTCTTATTAATATCATCAATATTTTGATAACATTTTTATTCTATTATTTAATTCTATTTTATTTTGATTTTATTTCAACAAAAACATATTGAATTTTCTTATTAATATCATCAATATTTTGATAAAATTTTTATTCTATTATTTAATTCTATTTGATTTTGATTTTATTTCAACAAAAACATTGAATTTTCTTATGAATATCATCAATATTTTGATAAAATTTTTATTCAATTATTTAATTCTATTTGATTTTGATTTTATTTCAACAAAAACATATTGAATTTTCTTATTAATATCATCAATATTTTGATAAAATTTTTATTCAATTATTTAATTCTATTTGATTTTGATTTTATTTCAACAAAAACATTGAATTTTCTTATTAATATCATCAATATTTTGATAAAATTTTTATTCAATTATTTAATTCTATTTGATTTTGATTTTATTTCAACAAAAACATTGAATTTTCTTATTAATATCATCAATATTTTGATAAAATTTTTATTCAATTATTTAATTCTATTTGATTTTATTTCAACAAAAACATATTGAATTTTCTTATTAATATCATCAATATTCTGATAAAATTTTTATTCAATTATTTAATTCTATTTGATTTTGATTTTATTTCAACAAAAACATTGAATTTTCTTATTAATATCATCAATATTTTGATAAAATTTTTATTCAATTATTTAATTCTATTTGATTTTATTTCAACAAAAACATATTGAATTTTCTTATTAATATCATCAATATTCTGATAAAATTTTTATTCAATTATTTAATTATATTTGATTTTGATTTTATTTCAACAAAAACATTGAATTTTCTTATTAATATCATCAATATTCTGATAAAATTTTCATTCAATTATTTAATTCTATTTGATTTTGATTTTATTTCAACAAAAACATTGAATTTTCTTATTAATATCATCAATATTTTGATAAAATTTTTATTCAATTATTTAATTCTATTTGATTTTATTTTAACAAAAACATTGAATTTTCTTATTAATATCATCAATATTCTGATAAAATTTTTATTCAATTATTTAATTCTATTTGATTTTGATATTATTTTAACAAAAACATATTGAATTTTCTTATTAATATCATCAATATTTTGATAAAATTTTTATTCAATTATTTAATTCTATTTGATTTTGATTTTATTTCAACAAAAACATTGAATTTTCTTATTAATATCATCAATATTTTGATAAAATTTTTATTCTATTATTTAATTCTATTTGATTTTGATTTTATTTCAACAAAAACATTGAATTTTCTTATTAATATCATCAATATTTTGATAAAATTTTTATTCAATTATTTAATTCTATTTGATTTTATTTTAACAAAAACATTGAATTTTCTTATTAATATCATCAATATTCTGATAAAATTTTTATTCTATTATTTAATTCTATTTGATTTTGATTTTATTTTAACAAAAACATTGAATTTTCTTATTAATATCATCAATATTTTGATAACATTTTTATTCTATTATTTAATTCTATTTGATTTTATTTCAACAAAAACATATTGAATTTTCTTATAATTATCATCAATATTTTGATAACACTTTTATTCTATTATTTAATTCTATTTGATTTTGATTTTATTTCAACAAAAACATATTGAATTTTCTTATTAATATCATCAATATTTTGATAAAATTTTTATTCTATTATTTAATTCTATTTGAATTTATTTTACTTCAACAAAAACATATTGAATTTTCTTATTAATATCATCAATATTTTGATAACATTTTTATTCTATTATTTAATTCTATTTGATTTTGATTTTATTTCAACAAAAACATATTGAATTTTCTTATTAATATCATCAATATTTTGATAAAATTTTTATTCTATTATTTAATTCTATTTGATTTTGATTTTATTTAAACAAAAACATATTGAATTTTCTTATTAATATCATCAATATTTTGATAAAATTTTTATTCAATTATTTAATTCTATTTGATTTTGATTTTATTTCAACAAAAAACATATTGAATTTTCTTATAAATATCATCAATATTTTGATAAAATTTTTATTCTATTATTTAATTCTATTTGATTTTTATTTTACTTCAACAAAAACATATTGAATTTTCTTATTAATATCATCAATATTTTGATAAAATTTTTATTCTATTATTGTTTTTGTTGAAATAAAATCAAAATCAAATAGAATTAAATAATTGAATAAAAATTTTATCAAAATATTGATGATATTAATAAGAAAATTCAATGTTTTTGTTGAAATAAAATCAAAATCAAATAGAATTAAATAATTGAATAAAAATTTTATCAAAATATTGATGATATTAATAAGAAAATTCAATGTTTTTGTTGAAATAAAATCAAAATCAAATAGAATTAAATAATTGAATAAAAATTTTATCAAAATATTGATGATATTAATAAGAAAATTCAATGTTTTTGTTGAAATAAAATCAAAATCAAATAGAATTAAATAATTGAATAAAAATTTTATCAAAATATTGATGATATTAATAAGAAAATTCAATATGTGTTTACTGATATAACATTCAAATTACAATACTTTAAATGATGATAAAATATTTACTTTCTAAATATGTATTAAATTATTGAAGAAAATATAAAATACTTAATTTGGATAAGCTTTAAAATATATCAAATTGTCAGGTTGAAAACATACTGTCATAACTAAGGTTAATGTTAAGTTAATAATGCCAATATTAAATGAGGTTAATTCATTTTTTATCAGTTGATCTAGAGTGTAGAATAAATATTTTTTTGGTGGGAATATTGTGTTAGAATAAATGATTCTTGAAGGGGGAATGTGTTATTCATTTAAGCGTTAGTGAGGATATCCTAAATAAATTGCAATGCTAAATTCAATTTTGAGGGAGTTGCGTTATATAAGCATTCCTTCGAAAATACTTTTAGAGTATGAATCCCATGATTGGCTTCAATGGTATCGTTCAATTTCGATGTAAAAATCTCATCTATAAGAAAGGCATTTCAGAAAATTTAACTTTTGACATTAAATTCTATGTTGATAAGTAATTTCTGATAAAAATCCTTGTTTGAGAATTTAGCTGCATTTTTTTTTAGTTTCTGTTTTATTTTTATAGATCTCTAAAAATAATTGATTTTTATATATCTCTTAAAATATTTATTTTTATATATCTCTTAAAATATTTATTTTTACATATCTCTAAAAATATTTATTTTTATATATCTCTAAAAATATTTATTTTTATATATCTCTAAAAATAATTGATTTTATGTATCTCTAAAAATATTTATTTTTTATATATCTCTAAAAATATTTATTTTTTATATATCTCTAAAATATTTATTTTTATATATCTCTAAAAATATTTATTGTTATATATATATCTCTAAAAATATTTATTTTTATATATCTCTAAAAATATTTATTTTTATATATCTCTAAAAATATTTATTTTTATATATCTCTAAAAATATTTATTTTTATATATCTCTAAAAATATTAATTTTTATATATCTCTAAAAATATTTATTTTTATATATCTCTTGAATATTTATTTTTATATATCTCTAAAAATATTTATTTTTATATATCTCTAAAAATATTTATTTTTATATATCTCTAAAAATAATTGATTTTATGTATCTCTAAAAATATTTATTTTTATATATCTCTAAAAATATTTATTGTTATATATATATATCTCTAAAAATATTTATTTTTATATATCTCTAAAAATATTTATTTTTATATATCTCTAAAAATATTTATTTTTATATATCTCTTAAATATTTATTTTTATATATCTCTAAAAATATTTATTTTTATATATCTCTAAAAATATTTATTTTTATATATCTCTAAAAATAATTGATTTTATGTATCTCTAAAAATATTTATTTTTATATATCTCTAAAAATATTTATTTTTATATATCTCTAAAAATATTTATTTTTATATATCTCTAAAAATATTTATTTTTATATATCTCTAAAAATAATTTATTTTTATATATCTCTAAAAATATTTATTTTTATATATCTCTAAAATATTTATTTTTATATATCTCTAAAAATATTTATTTTTATATATCTCTAAAAATATTTATTTTTATATATCTCTAAAAATAATTTATTTTTATATATCTCTAAAAATATTTATTTTTATATATCTCTAAAAATATTTATTTTTATATATCTCTAAAAATATTTATTTTTATATATCTCTAAAAATATTTATTTTTATATATCTCTAAAAATAATTTATTTTTATATCTCTAAAAATATTTTATTTTTATATATCTCTAAAAATATTTATTTTTAGAGATATATAAAAATATTTATTTTAATATATCTCTAAAAAATAATTTATTTCTATATATCTCTAAAAATAATTTATTTTTATATATCTCTAAAAATAATTTATTTTCATATATCTCTAAAAATATTTTATTTTTATATATCTCTAAAAATAATTGATTTTTATATATCTCTAAAAATAATTGATTTTATGTATCTCTAAAAATATTTATTTTATATATCTCTACAAATATTTATTTTTATATATCTCTAGAAATAATTTATTTTTATATATCTCTAAAAATATTTATTTTTATATATCTCTAAAAATATTTATTTTTATATATCTCTAAAAATATTTATTTTTATATATCTCTAAAAATAATTTATTTTTTATATATCTCTAAAAAATAATTGATTTTTATGTATCTCTAAAAATATTTATTTTTATATATCTCTAAAAATATTTATTTTTATATATCTGTAAAAATAATTTATTTTTATATATCTCTAAAAATGATTTATTTTTGTATATCTCTAAAATGGAAAAAATCTCATTTTCACTTCAACGTAAATTTTTATTACCTATTAAATAGGTTTTGTACAAATTTAATTGTAAAGTAATCATTTGTTTTGGTGTTTTGAAAATGGCAGCTTTTATTTGAGTTCGAACCCATCTTTTGAGATATGTAAATTTTTGGTGATAAACTAAATTTTATTAGTTATTTGCTGGTCGTAGTAATAGCTTCCATTTCTACCGGAGCAGAATTGTATTTGAGTCTCGAATATAGAATTTCTCGTTCCTCCACATCTGGAAAAGCGAAGCCATGTAAAACAATTGTCTTTTGTTGCATGGACATTACATTGCTTATGTAATTCTTTCTATAAACGTTCTGAGTTTTATACAGATATTAAATTGTCGATATCAGCATCAACTAATTGTTCAATTCAATTAGATTTCTGCATATGAAGTTAGGTTTGTTCATATAAACTCATTGTTTATTTTATTTTATCTACTATATCTTTTAAAAAGATATTTACATTTTTGTGAGAAAACCAGGTGTGATCTGTTGGTTCTAGTGGGGGGGGGAAATGGTTGCATTTGATCTCTGAATATAGTATATTTCATTCTTTCCATCTTCTAATACTTCATGTAAGCGAATTGGTAGAAACTAATTCGTTTCGTCAATAAACTATTAAACGAGATTATGTCCTTTTTTGTGGACTTTTTAGTTTTGGCAGATTCCAGGACAATATTTCGTTTGGTCTAATGGGGTCTGCGGCTTGGTAATTGTGTAAACCTTACTAATAGTCGCTGCACAGTTATTAGCTCATATGATCTTGTAGCTAGCCATGCTGAAGAGATATTTTAATTTCGGTCAACATTCAATGTTTTTGTTGAAATAAAATCAAAATATTTTGATAAAATTTTTATTCAATTATTTAATTCTATTTGATTTTATTTCAACAAAAACATATTGAATTTTCTTATTAATATCATCAATATTCTGATAAAATTTTTATTCTATTATTTAATTCTATTTGATTTTGATTTTATTTCAACAAAAACATTGAATTTTCTTATTAATATCATCAATATTTTGATAAAATTTTTATTCTATTATTTAATTCTATTTGATTTTGATTTTATTTTAACAAAAACATTGAATTTTCTTATTAATATCATCAATATTTTGATAAAATTTTTATTCTATTATTTAATTCTATTTGATTTTATTTCAACAAAAACATATTGAATTTTCTTATTAATATCATCAATATTTTGATAACATTTTTATTCTATTATTTAATTCTATTTTATTTTGATTTTATTTCAACAAAAACATATTGAATTTTCTTATTAATATCATCAATATTTTGATAAAATTTTTATTCTATTATTTAATTCTATTTGATTTTGATTTTATTTCAACAAAAACATTGAATTTTCTTATGAATATCATCAATATTTTGATAAAATTTTTATTCAATTATTTAATTCTATTTGATTTTGATTTTATTTCAACAAAAACATATTGAATTTTCTTATTAATATCATCAATATTTTGATAAAATTTTTATTCAATTATTTAATTCTATTTGATTTTGATTTTATTTCAACAAAAACATTGAATTTTCTTATTAATATCATCAATATTTTGATAAAATTTTTATTCAATTATTTAATTCTATTTGATTTTGATTTTATTTCAACAAAAACATTGAATTTTCTTATTAATATCATCAATATTTTGATAAAATTTTTATTCAATTATTTAATTCTATTTGATTTTATTTCAACAAAAACATATTGAATTTTCTTATTAATATCATCAATATTCTGATAAAATTTTTATTCAATTATTTAATTCTATTTGATTTTGATTTTATTTCAACAAAAACATTGAATTTTCTTATTAATATCATCAATATTTTGATAAAATTTTTATTCAATTATTTAATTCTATTTGATTTTATTTCAACAAAAACATATTGAATTTTCTTATTAATATCATCAATATTCTGATAAAATTTTTATTCAATTATTTAATTATATTTGATTTTGATTTTATTTCAACAAAAACATTGAATTTTCTTATTAATATCATCAATATTCTGATAAAATTTTCATTCAATTATTTAATTCTATTTGATTTTGATTTTATTTCAACAAAAACATTGAATTTTCTTATTAATATCATCAATATTTTGATAAAATTTTTATTCAATTATTTAATTCTATTTGATTTTATTTTAACAAAAACATTGAATTTTCTTATTAATATCATCAATATTCTGATAAAATTTTTATTCAATTATTTAATTCTATTTGATTTTGATATTATTTTAACAAAAACATATTGAATTTTCTTATTAATATCATCAATATTTTGATAAAATTTTTATTCAATTATTTAATTCTATTTGATTTTGATTTTATTTCAACAAAAACATTGAATTTTCTTATTAATATCATCAATATTTTGATAAAATTTTTATTCTATTATTTAATTCTATTTGATTTTGATTTTATTTCAACAAAAACATTGAATTTTCTTATTAATATCATCAATATTTTGATAAAATTTTTATTCAATTATTTAATTCTATTTGATTTTATTTTAACAAAAACATTGAATTTTCTTATTAATATCATCAATATTCTGATAAAATTTTTATTCTATTATTTAATTCTATTTGATTTTGATTTTATTTTAACAAAAACATTGAATTTTCTTATTAATATCATCAATATTTTGATAACATTTTTATTCTATTATTTAATTCTATTTGATTTTATTTCAACAAAAACATATTGAATTTTCTTATAATTATCATCAATATTTTGATAACACTTTTATTCTATTATTTAATTCTATTTGATTTTGATTTTATTTCAACAAAAACATATTGAATTTTCTTATTAATATCATCAATATTTTGATAAAATTTTTATTCTATTATTTAATTCTATTTGAATTTATTTTACTTCAACAAAAACATATTGAATTTTCTTATTAATATCATCAATATTTTGATAACATTTTTATTCTATTATTTAATTCTATTTGATTTTGATTTTATTTCAACAAAAACATATTGAATTTTCTTATTAATATCATCAATATTTTGATAAAATTTTTATTCTATTATTTAATTCTATTTGATTTTGATTTTATTTAAACAAAAACATATTGAATTTTCTTATTAATATCATCAATATTTTGATAAAATTTTTATTCAATTATTTAATTCTATTTGATTTTGATTTTATTTCAACAAAAAACATATTGAATTTTCTTATAAATATCATCAATATTTTGATAAAATTTTTATTCTATTATTTAATTCTATTTGATTTTTATTTTACTTCAACAAAAACATATTGAATTTTCTTATTAATATCATCAATATTTTGATAAAATTTTTATTCTATTATTGTTTTTGTTGAAATAAAATCAAAATCAAATAGAATTAAATAATTGAATAAAAATTTTATCAAAATATTGATGATATTAATAAGAAAATTCAATGTTTTTGTTGAAATAAAATCAAAATCAAATAGAATTAAATAATTGAATAAAAATTTTATCAAAATATTGATGATATTAATAAGAAAATTCAATGTTTTTGTTGAAATAAAATCAAAATCAAATAGAATTAAATAATTGAATAAAAATTTTATCAAAATATTGATGATATTAATAAGAAAATTCAATGTTTTTGTTGAAATAAAATCAAAATCAAATAGAATTAAATAATTGAATAAAAATTTTATCAAAATATTGATGATATTAATAAGAAAATTCAATATGTGTTTACTGATATAACATTCAAATTACAATACTTTAAATGATGATAAAATATTTACTTTCTAAATATGTATTAAATTATTGAAGAAAATATAAAATACTTAATTTGGATAAGCTTTAAAATATATCAAATTGTCAGGTTGAAAACATACTGTCATAACTAAGGTTAATGTTAAGTTAATAATGCCAATATTAAATGAGGTTAATTCATTTTTTATCAGTTGATCTAGAGTGTAGAATAAATATTTTTTTGGTGGGAATATTGTGTTAGAATAAATGATTCTTGAAGGGGGAATGTGTTATTCATTTAAGCGTTAGTGAGGATATCCTAAATAAATTGCAATGCTAAATTCAATTTTGAGGGAGTTGCGTTATATAAGCATTCCTTCGAAAATACTTTTAGAGTATGAATCCCATGATTGGCTTCAATGGTATCGTTCAATTTCGATGTAAAAATCTCATCTATAAGAAAGGCATTTCAGAAAATTTAACTTTTGACATTAAATTCTATGTTGATAAGTAATTTCTGATAAAAATCCTTGTTTGAGAATTTAGCTGCATTTTTTTTTAGTTTCTGTTTTATTTTTATAGATCTCTAAAAATAATTGATTTTTATATATCTCTTAAAATATTTATTTTTATATATCTCTTAAAATATTTATTTTTACATATCTCTAAAAATATTTATTTTTATATATCTCTAAAAATATTTATTTTTATATATCTCTAAAAATAATTGATTTTATGTATCTCTAAAAATATTTATTTTTTATATATCTCTAAAAATATTTATTTTTTATATATCTCTAAAATATTTATTTTTATATATCTCTAAAAATATTTATTGTTATATATATATCTCTAAAAATATTTATTTTTATATATCTCTAAAAATATTTATTTTTATATATCTCTAAAAATATTTATTTTTATATATCTCTAAAAATATTTATTTTTATATATCTCTAAAAATATTAATTTTTATATATCTCTAAAAATATTTATTTTTATATATCTCTTGAATATTTATTTTTATATATCTCTAAAAATATTTATTTTTATATATCTCTAAAAATATTTATTTTTATATATCTCTAAAAATAATTGATTTTATGTATCTCTAAAAATATTTATTTTTATATATCTCTAAAAATATTTATTGTTATATATATATATCTCTAAAAATATTTATTTTTATATATCTCTAAAAATATTTATTTTTATATATCTCTAAAAATATTTATTTTTATATATCTCTTAAATATTTATTTTTATATATCTCTAAAAATATTTATTTTTATATATCTCTAAAAATATTTATTTTTATATATCTCTAAAAATAATTGATTTTATGTATCTCTAAAAATATTTATTTTTATATATCTCTAAAAATATTTATTTTTATATATCTCTAAAAATATTTATTTTTATATATCTCTAAAAATATTTATTTTTATATATCTCTAAAAATAATTTATTTTTATATATCTCTAAAAATATTTATTTTTATATATCTCTAAAATATTTATTTTTATATATCTCTAAAAATATTTATTTTTATATATCTCTAAAAATATTTATTTTTATATATCTCTAAAAATAATTTATTTTTATATATCTCTAAAAATATTTATTTTTATATATCTCTAAAAATATTTATTTTTATATATCTCTAAAAATATTTATTTTTATATATCTCTAAAAATATTTATTTTTATATATCTCTAAAAATAATTTATTTTTATATCTCTAAAAATATTTTATTTTTATATATCTCTAAAAATATTTATTTTTAGAGATATATAAAAATATTTATTTTAATATATCTCTAAAAAATAATTTATTTCTATATATCTCTAAAAATAATTTATTTTTATATATCTCTAAAAATAATTTATTTTCATATATCTCTAAAAATATTTTATTTTTATATATCTCTAAAAATAATTGATTTTTATATATCTCTAAAAATAATTGATTTTATGTATCTCTAAAAATATTTATTTTATATATCTCTACAAATATTTATTTTTATATATCTCTAGAAATAATTTATTTTTATATATCTCTAAAAATATTTATTTTTATATATCTCTAAAAATATTTATTTTTATATATCTCTAAAAATATTTATTTTTATATATCTCTAAAAATAATTTATTTTTTATATATCTCTAAAAAATAATTGATTTTTATGTATCTCTAAAAATATTTATTTTTATATATCTCTAAAAATATTTATTTTTATATATCTGTAAAAATAATTTATTTTTATATATCTCTAAAAATGATTTATTTTTGTATATCTCTAAAATGGAAAAAATCTCATTTTCACTTCAACGTAAATTTTTATTACCTATTAAATAGGTTTTGTACAAATTTAATTGTAAAGTAATCATTTGTTTTGGTGTTTTGAAAATGGCAGCTTTTATTTGAGTTCTAACCCATCTTTTGAGATATGTAAATTTTTGGTGATAAACTAAATTTTATTAGTTATTTGTTGGTCGTAGTAATAGCTTCCATTTCTACCGGAGCAGAATTGTATTTGAGTCTCGAATATAGAATTTCTCGTTCCTCCATATCTGGAAAAGCGAAGCCAAGTAAAACAATTGTCTTTTGTTGCATGGACATTACATTGCTTATGTAATTCTTTCTATAAACGTTCTGAGTTTTATACAGATATTAAATTGTCGATATCAGCATCAACTAATTGTTCAATTCAATTAGATTTCTGCATATGAAGTTAGGTTTGTTCATATAAACTCATTGTTTATTTTATTTTATCTACTATATCTTTTAAAAAGATATTTACATTTTTGTGAGAAAACCAGGTGTGATCTGTTGGTTCTAGTGGGGGGGGGGGGAAATGGTTGCATTTGATCTCTGAATATAGTATATTTCATTCTTTCCATCTTCTAATACTTCATGTAAGCGAATTGGTAGAAACTAATTCGTTTCGTCAATAAACTATTAAACGAGATTATGTCCTTTTTTGTGGACTTTTTAGTTTTGGCAGATTCCAGGACAATATTTCGTTTGGTCTAATGGGGTCTGCGGCTTGGTAATTGTGTAAACCTTACTAATAGTCGCTGCACAGTTATTAGCTCATATGATCTTGTAGCTAGCCATGCTGAAGAGATATTTTAATTTCGGTCAACACCTTGCCAGATTATAGATTTGAGATTTGTTTCGTAGTAATTTGACTATTTTGTATTTCAGGTTGCATAAAGCTTGAACTAATAATAACAGAAAAAAGATTTTTACTTGGAAGATTTCTTTTAATATGTTCACATCCGGGATTGTTTATCGTTTCTTAATGAAATATCGTGTTATTTTTTTTTTTCCTCATCTTAATAAAAAAGCAATGTTTTCTCGATTACCAACTGGATCTTTTTTACAAGGGAGTAATCACTTAGCAAGGCCCGGAAGCAACTCGGGGATGAGGGTTATTGCATATACAGTAATCAATGGGATAGTACCGTAGTATAGTACCGTAGTAATCGTTAGTATTGGAGATTTGATAAAGTGTCTTAAAGGGGGCGGTTCATCAGGATTTTGTTTATGTTGGACTTGAAGACATCCAGGTTGTAGTCAGGTGGGAAACAGGCAAACGGAACAGAGTTCCACAGGCGTGCAGTTTTAAGAAAGAAGCTTTGTTCATGGATTCTACGTTTTGGTTTTGACACAGATAAAGAGTGGGGAAATTTTTGACAGTGGTTTCAGCTAGACGGGTGTTTATCGTGAAAGATTGGCGAGAGGGGACCAGAGATTGGAGCTCAGTCGAGCACTTGCCATGGAAGTAACGATAAAACCAAGAAAGGCTCGCAACATTTCTCCAGAGCGTTGATGATGTAAAGATAAGAGCTTTGTTTTAGATGCATTAAAAGTAACTAGCCTAACCCTAACCCTTCCCCCACTGTACCACGCGCTCAAGATCAAAGGAGAGAGAATCAGAGAGATCTTTGTTATTTACGGCTTAATAAAAATCAAAGCAGGATTGTTATCTTTTCTTAGTGAAATATCGTGTTATAAAATTTTCTGCATTTTAATATAAAAAGCAATGTTTTCTCGATTACCATATGGATCTAATGACAATCGAAGAATTGTAGTAAACGCCAGTGTTGCATACTATTTTATACGTTTTGGTAATCAAAGCAACGTTAAGTTTTTATTCTACAACAATCAGTGATGATCTTGTTAACCAAAATAGATTGATGACAAAAATAATTTTACCACAAATTTAGTAGTTTGTCTATGCAGAGATTTCTCCATGTTCTGGCATTTTAGCCGTGTTTTACTTACATTACTCTTTTTTTGTTTAAAATTGTCCAATCATTTTGTTCTAGGTGAGGATGGTGCATGCTACTGGATGATTGAAATTCAACCGCTTTCTCATACATTCCAACTAATCATTGCTTTGAGTGCAATGTTTCGAATATCTCTTTACATTCACCATTTTTTTAAAAATTATTTACATTTCAATTTGTTTGCATTTTCTTCAGTGGAAAATCTGAACTTTATAACAAGACTATGCACATGATTTGCAAAAAAAATTTGTCAATTTTTGTATATTTTTAACAACAACAATTTATACCTGCTGCTTTGCATAACAGTTTCGTGCTTCTCCTGATGTACTATAGTCTCTTCTTCTGCTTAGAACGATCAATTGACATGGTTTGAATGAAAATGTTTTATTAATAGAGTATATTTCTAATATATATCACTAAAATGAAGTGTTAGAATAAGAATAATCACATATTGTACAGTGATTTCTCGTGGGTTTGACTAAAATTGATGTATACTGATTTTATACTAAAATTGATTTATAACAAGATTTTTTTATTTTATGGCTGCTATGTGTTTTCTTACAGCTTGGTTTTCATTTTTTAGGTCCTGATAGTTTGTTATGTTTTCCCGTTCTGCTCTATTAAGACCAAAGTCGTTTGGAACTGTGACGTCGGGAATGAGTGCAGTCCTTTCGGGCTTGTTACATATTACTATATCTGGCTTTTATGTATCTGCCCGCCTGTGTGTCTTTGTCGTAGAACACTGTCACTTTTCCATTTGCTGTTATTGGTGGTGGTTCATGTTCCCAGATGTTTGACGACCTATCTAGTTGCATCTCTCCAAAGTTCTTCCAATAAGTATCTTCATACTTTGCTGTGGCGGGCAATGTAATAACTATCGGCTAGAAGGATCTCGCATCCAGACATTAGTTGGCTATGGCTTTCAACAGCCGAGTGACAGAATCTGCATGGGTCGGTTTTTTGTAGACCAGACATTTTCTTAAATCCATTTGTGAACAAGCCTTCGTCTCGTGCAGCTATAATTAATCGTTCTTCATCAAATGGAAATTTGTCACTTTAAATCCATTGTAGTGAAGCCTCCTTATCAATGTAGCTCTGGTTCAGTTCTTCCATGAACCTGTCTGCTCTTTTATCTTGTTGCCATCCTTCTAGTCTTGTTTTCAGTTCCCTTTTCTTGTGCTCCTCTCTCTTCTTTCGGGCGATTAGGGTTGCTGTGTTGTCAAATTCTTCTATTGTGTTGTGCAGTGTGGTACTACTGAATTTTTCACTAAGCTTTGTAGTTGACGTCTGCTAAGGTAGACATTTGGTGTGATGTCCATTCACCATTTTTATTTTGGGGTTAGAACATTTTGATATATTGGCCTATGCTTACACTTGAATCTCGGTATGCATGGTTAATTTCAGTGAGGTTTAAACCACCTTCTCTCCATGCATTGATGTTCGTAAATGACTTTATGAAGGGCCAGCATTTTCCGAGTTTTTACGTCAAGGTTATTGATGCAGTTTTGTGGTCAATTGATTATGTCAAATCCATAAGAGACAACGGGCATTTCCAATTGATTAATGTCAGTAATTTTTTTTTCGGTGATAATTTTGATGAGAGAATTTTTTAAAGTCGCTTGAAGTATTCTCCCTGAAATTTTGCACTCAACTTTCCATGTTCAAGTGTCTCATTCTCCTCTACTCCCAGATATTTATAGACAACATCCTCTTCAAGGTCTTCAATAGAGCCATTGTCAAGATTAAGATGTTCTGATGCTGTCTTTCTTCCTTTCTTTATGGTGCACTTAGCGCATTTGTCGAATTTTTAAAGTCGCTTTAAGTATTCTCCCTGCACTTTTTCTCTCATCTTTCCATGTTCAAGTGACTCATTCTCCTCTACTTCCAGGTATTTATAGACAGCATCTTCTTCAATGTCTTCAATAAGATGTTCTGATGCTGTCTTTCTTCCTTTATGGTGCACTTAGCGCATTTCCCCAATGTGAGTTTTCATATGTTTCACTAAATTTGATTTGTGAGAAAAAGAACATCTACACACTTCACAAGTATGTGGCGTTTCCCTAGTGTGAGTTCTCATATGCCTCACTAATGTTGATTTTTCAGCACACGAATATCCACACACTTCACAAGAATGTGGCTTTTCACCAGTGTGAGTTCTTACATGTATTACTAACTTGGATTTTTCAGAACACGAATATCCACACACTTCACAAGAATGTGGCTTTTCCCCAGTGTGAATTCTTACATGTCTAACTAAATTTTTTCTTTCATAACAAGAATACCCACACATTTCACAAGAATATGGTTTTTCCCCGGTGTGAGTTCTCATATGTTTTACTAAATTTGATTTCAGAGAACAAGAATATCCACAAAATTCACAGGAATGTGGCTTTTCCCCAGTGTGAGTTCTCATGTGTCTCACTAGCTTTGATTTTCCGATACAAGAATATCCGCACACTTCACAAGAATGTGGCTTTTCCTTACTATAGACCTGCATGTTTCACTAAAACTGATCCTGGAACAAGATTATCAGCAACGTTCTGAATAATACGATATTTTGTCCTCAGATTTTTATCAAAGCAAATTTGAGAACAGACATGGAATTTCAAAAAAATTAGAATTTACTTTGTGTTTCTTCTGTATGATATATTTCTTAGTACTATGGTTTTTCATACTTTATAGAATATAGTTTTTTAAGACATATTTCCTGCACTATGTGATTCAATCAAGACGTTAAAGCAGGAACATCTGTAAATAAAAAATACATGAAATTCAATATTTTTCGTATCATCATTCACATATTAATATTCTATCACTGGCATGCAAGTTTACAATATGAAAAGAATCCATCGTTCATTTTCCTACTGCCATGTAAAGTATGTACAAAATAGCACTGAGTGAACAAACAAAAAACCCTTCCAATCAAAGATATACAAGCTTTTTATATTCGCAATGTTGACATATGCAAATACAGACGCTGTCAAACCCAAACATATGTCGAACACACCACCCTTGACCGACTGCCTGTGTAACTGCCGTCACATAGTAACAAATATTCAAATGAAACCTTCGAAGACCAAAGTGGAAAAAGGTGCCAGGGCAATAGCAGATGGTTGCCATGGAAGTCGGAATCTGCTAAGAAGTATGTAACAACTCACCTGCTGAATTGATCGCCCACAAAAATGGATGGCGCTGAAGCAACGGACTGATGCCAGACAATAGCAGCAACGAGTGATGAACTTTTGCAGCAAAATGATGTTGCGAAACGTCAGAGTGCGCCACAGCAAACACAAGAGCCCAGGACATGAACTTGAATGGAGCCGATTGCAGGTGCAGATCTCAATGATAGTAGCAAATATTCAAACGAGACATTTGAAAATTGAAGTGGAGAGGGGTTTCTTGCCAATAGCAGTCAAGCATGGGTCAGTTGGTCTTAAGACACAGTCCAACCTGAGCATATGTCGTGTTTTTTTGTGTCCTATTGGATGGGATTCGAGTTCTGAGCATAGCACATATCACTCTTGGCCGCCTGCCTCCATGACGGTTGTCACAGATTGAACTCATAAGAAACGAATTGGTTTTATTTATATTTTGCTTTTAGTTTTGATTAATAACACTTCTAATATTTCTAGTTCACTGTTATTGGAAAATTGCTCCAGTATAGATGTGTTGTCTACTAATTTTTACTATATTAGAGCCAGGTTTTTTATTACATTTTCACCCCAAATAAGGGAAAGTTCCACTTTAACGTACGAGGCTACTATCAAGGTCCTAAGTTGCAGGGATACAATGTTGGGAGTTGATCAGTAAGATGTCTGTTCAAATTACACTTGAACTTCTGCATGTCAGTACAGTTGGGGAAGCACGAACTCCAAAGGGAATTCCAAAGTATTGCAGTTTTCAGAAATAAATTATTAGAGTAGAAGCCTTTCTTACATCTAGGGATTTCTACTGTGTAAGCGTGGGAATTAGTTGCTTGTCAAGTTTATTGGGAGTATTTACATCAAGAGGGTACAAGGGCTTGTAGTTTCTTTGAGCATCCGCCATTAAAATACTTGTAAAGCAGGCAGATGATACAATGACATTAAAATACTTGTAAAAAAGGCAGAGGGATGCAACATCTCGTCGATGGGACAGAAGTTGAAGCTTAAATGAAAGCTCAGGACGTATCAGGTTGGCGACTCTCTTTCGAATCCTGTCCAGGAGTGAGATCCACCAAATGTGACAAATTGCTGCTTTCATGCTAGTACTTGAATGTAGAATTTTAAATGTAATGTGAACAGGGAAATAAACATTTTTTTTACTTTTAAGTTGTAATTTATCCTTTGTTCCAATATTTAGTTTTTTGAATTAAAAATCTCTTTTCATATTTATTTTTAGACTTTGCCATGGATCCCAAAGGGGGGATCAAAGTTTTGTTAGATGAGTAATTTGTATATTTATTTATATTCAGACTGTTATCCTCAGTTTTTTATTGTTATTGTTTCACTTTTTATAGTTATTGTTTCACTTTTTTATTGTTATTGTTTCACTTTTTTATAGTTATTGTTTCACTTTTTATAGTTATTGTTTCACTTTTGTATAGTTATTGTTTCACTTTTTTATAGTTATTGTTTTATTTTTTATAGTTATTGTTTCACTTTTTTATAGTTATTGTTTCACTTTTTTATTGTTATTGTTTCACTTTTTTATAGTTATTGTTTCACTTTTTTATAGTTATTGTTTCACTTTTTTATAGTTATTGTTTCACTTTTTTATAGTTATTGTTTCACTTTTTTATAGTTATTGTTTCACTTTTTTATAGTTATTGTTTCACTTTTTTATAGTTATTGTTTCACTTTTTATAGTTATTGTTTCACTTTTTATAGTTATTGTTTCACTTTTTTATAGTTATTGTTTCACTTTTTTATAGTTATTGTTTCACTTTTTTATAGTTATTGTTTCACTTTTTTATAGTTATTGTTTCACTTTTTTATAGTTATTGTTTCACTTTTTTATAGTTATTGTTTCACTTTTTTATAGTTATTGTTTCACTTTTTTATAGTTATTGTTTTATTTTTTATAATTATTGTTTCACTTTTTATAGTTATTGTTTCACTTTTTTATAGTTATTGTTTCACTTTTTTATAGTTATTGTTTCACTTTTTTATAGTTATTGTTTCACTTTTTTATAGTTATTGTTTCACTTTTTTATAGTTATTGTTTCACTTTTTTATAGTTATTGCTTCACTTTTTTATAGTTATTGTTTCACTTTTTTATAGTTATTGTTTCACTTTTTTATAGTTATTGTTTCACTTTTTTATAGTTATTGTTTCACTTTTTTATAGTTATTGTTTCACTTTTTTATAGTTATTGTTTCACTTTTTTATAGTTATTGTTTCACTTTTTATAGTTATTGTTTCACTTTTTTATAGTTATTGTTTCACTTTTTTATAGTTATTGTTTCACTTTTTTATAGTTATTGTTTCACTTTTTTATAGTTATTGTTTCACTTTTTTATAGTTATTGTTTCAGTTTTTTATAGTTATTGTTTCACTTTTTTATTGTTATTGTTTCACTTTTTTATAGTTATTGTTTCACTTTTTATAGTTATTGTTTCACTTTTGTATAGTTATTGTTTCACTTTTTATAGTTATTGTTTCACTTTTTTATAGTTATTGTTTCACTTTTTTATAGTTATTGTTTCACTTTTTATAGTTATTGTTTCACTTTTGTATAGTTATTGTTTCACTTTTTTATTGTTATTGTTTTATTTTTTATAGTTATTGTTTCACTTTTTTATAGTTATTGTTTCACTTTTTATAGTTATTCTTTCACTTTTTTATTGTTTCACAACGTTTCAGCCAACTATTCCTGTGACCTTCATCAGGTTGTTAACCACAGTGGGATAGGAATGTTGAATTTCCTGTATCTTCAGTAATTACTGCCTTTCATAGTTGTTATCGTCTCACGTTTTTGGCCAACTGATCCCTTGGCCAGATTTGGGTAGGACTGAAACTGCTATCTTAAAAAATTCAATGTCTTTATCCACTGCACCACTTGCAACAGTAGACAGTCAATGCCTTTATCAACTGCACCACTTGCAACAGTAGAGAGTCAACGTCTCTGTCCACTGCTCAGTGGCCCAAAGGGCGATCAATGTTTTTTTTTTCTTTTTAGTTTTATAAATCCACGTTTTTTTCGTTATCTGATCTTCAATTTTCGGCTTTGTATAGAATAGTATATTATTTAATTAATTGGAATTCTTTGAGATGAGTAATTTGCATATTTATTTATTTGCAGACTGTTTTCCTCCTTTTGTTTTTTATTAAATTGTTAGGTGAAAGTATGAAATTACAAAACACCCCACGTTAAAAAAAGCTTTCTAAATAAGAATGTTATTTCAGCACGGTAACATAAGTGCATACGTATCCTAATATGTTTTGTTATATAAAAACTAAGTTGGGCATTTTTACTCGTGTATTGTTTTTATGTTATGTTTCAATTAAAAGCCCCCCTCCTCATTAATAATAAAAAGCAAATTTGTGTTATATAAAAACTCCCCTCATTAATAATAACGTTATTATTCGGAAAGCAAGGTTGTATTATATAAAAATTAAAAAAAAAACTCCCCTCATTAATAATAACGTTTTTAATAAGAAAGAAAGGTCGTATTATTATCATTTTTTAAAACTCCCCTCATTAAAAACTTTATCTTTTAAAAAGGATGGTAGTATTATTTAAAAAAAAAATAATTTTTAAAAACTCATAAAAAGCAAGGTTGTATTATATAAAAAAAATGTATAAAAAAACTCCCCACATCAATAATAACGTTAATATTTGGAAAGTAAGATTATTATATAAAAAAAATAAAAACTCCCCTCATCTATACTAACGTTATTATTTAGAAAGGAAGTTTGTATTATAATTAAATTAATAATAAAAAACTCCCTCATTAATAATAAGGTTATTATTTAAAAAACGATATTATTTAGAAAGCAAGGGAAAATTGTATTTTTTACAATAAACGAAATAGTGATAAAAATACAAATACATAACAAACAAATGTTACCAATTGAAAAATACGTAACTCTTCTACCTACGTGTATTGTAACACCAAAGAAAAGCAGCATCAGACCATTAGGGTCGAGGTGACGCTTTTATCTAACGTTAACATTTTATCCCGGGCAATACCAGTTAACTAAAAGATAAATGTTAATATCTTGTGCCGGGCACTACCAGAGAACCTTGCTGGCTTCAATTCTGCCAAAGTATTTTTTTCTCCTCTTCTTCTTCAAAGCATGATTCGATTGTTGATATTTTTTCTCTGATCTAAAGTCACATAGGCACATTGGTTAGGCTCAAAGAACGTGCCGACCGTTTACAAATTCAAGGACACAAGTCATGTGTCAGCTGAGAGAAACAACAAATAGATTATGTTTTTGCTTTGAACTAAAAACATTGGTTATCAAAACAAAGATAAATAATTTCTTTGGAATTAAAATTTCACACATGCATTTGTCGGCTTCAGAGAATGTTTGTTGAATCAAATATTAAATGATTTGGTGTGACTGATAAAACCATTTGAACTCAAAATGACCTTCCTACTGTTTTCATTCTCAAGCAGAATCGCAGTTTTGAAATTTAGATCAAGAGATTTGTTTTTGCCACCGACAATTTTCAATAACATATTTTGTCGAGATGTTAACAGAACAATAAATTGTTATTTCCTTTGATAATGACAAATGTCACAGCCAAGGGCAGAATTCACGAAGCATTTTTTTTCTTTGAACGCAGTTTTCTTACTTACGCGGTTATCGCGTATTACGCAGTTTGGAAATTATCCAATGAGAGAAAACTGGTTATTTTCCATTGGGCGTTTTTGATTTATCGGGGAGGAGTTAGAATTATTCTTGGATTGTGGGAGGTGGCCAATTTTTGGTCATCAGTCAATTTATGCAATGAGAGAGAATCAGACGATTTGGGTATTGAGCATTCTGATTGGTCGGGAAGGAATTGGTAATTGTCGCCCTGCCCAGTGCTCTACTATATAAAGACCAAGAAAGTCAGAATTAAAACAGATTCAGAAAGAACAGAAGTCGGAGCTAAACAGAGCGAGTCCGAGAGTCCAGCCACCTCACCTCTTCTCTCCCCCCTCGCCTATTGCCCGATAACTAAAAAGGGTTAAGTTAATAGACTTGTGAATTCCAGCTTAGAATAGTTAAATGCTTGCTTACAAATTCATACTCCAAACTGTACATATGTTTGTATATATTTCTTTTATGGTTTTCTTTTAATACATTCTATATAACCCAATCTTTGGAGTCTTTGTTATTCAAAATTATTTGATGTGCTGATGTTTTCATTATTATTTTTTTACTTGTGCAACTGCTTCCGTCAACGAGCACCCGGTATCTCCGAAGACAAAATCTCTAGACGATCACAGAAGATCCGGCCTTGTGGACATTGCAGCAAAGACGATTCCACCAACGCACTGAAGAAGGGCTTACTGGGTGACGCGACGTACCAGCGCGGTTTCATAGTATAAGTTTGTGTTTTAATGTATTTTGAAGCGTTTATGTACTTCAATAAAAAACCCAAAAAACTCCAGAGTCTTACATTAGAACAAGAAAAAACAATGCCTGACATGAGGCAGTCCTTGTGGAAGTCCAGGTAATCGTTCAAAAACCAAAATCTAAACAAAATGCTCGAAGAAATCCACCCAATAAATGTCACGGTGACATATTCTGCAATATTTGTTATGACAAACGATATTTAAATAATAGTTTGCTTGTTAAATTATTAGATTAAAGTACAGAATAGTTAACAACACGTGGGCTCAAATCCTACCTTCCAAAATCAAAACTAAAATCATTTTACGTTACATTTATATATCAAAATATTACATTAAGTTTTGTTTTTTAATTCTTTTTAATGGCTTTTCAGATATAATGACAAAAGTAAATAAAATAAAATAGAGGGTACTCATGCAGAGAGTGATCGGTGCTGAAATAATAACCTTATTATGTTAGAAGCCATTTTTAACATGGGGGTGTTTTGTACCTATTCTGTACTTTAACCTTACAATTGAATAAAACATATCATAAAACTTTAATAAAACGTGGAAATACGAGTTAAAAAAATAGCATGGATCACTCTCTGCATTAGCACCAAATAGTGTTAGAAGTTTTTTTAGAGGAAAAACTATACTTGGTTCGATTATAAACATTCACCAATATTTTTTTTATGCAAATTTCTAATTGGTGATGGGTGCTCATTTTATAAATATTGGATGAAATATCAAAAATCGAACACAATTGTCTAGCGACATGCACTAAGTGTAGACGGGAAAATACTTAATTTTTTAATGTTAAAACAATTAAAAACCGAAAAAGCAATTTTTTGATCAGTTGTTTAACAATTCAATCAACTTATTGTGTTTATGTTAAAAATTATTATTTTCTAAGAAATCACATAAGTTTTATATAAATAAAAACATTTAAAAAATGTAAATGTCAAACTGAATAATATATTTTTCGGAGATTTTTTAAAATCGAAGATTCATATTTTTTTCATGTTTCTTATAAAGCATGGTTGAATCAATATTGTTTATTGTGTTGGTACGGCTTTAGGTTTTTATTTTTTTACATCGGTGTCACCACTTATCAAGGCCCAGAGGCCACTCGAGGATAAGGGTTAATAGGTATACATTAGTCATTGTGATTTTAGCATAGTAAACAGTGGGAATTTTGTAACTTGGATTACTTAGGGGGACGATTCAATTAGAACTTGTTCACATTGGACTTTTTCTTTTTTTCTTTTTTTTCATAGGTATCAACACATTATCAAGGCCAAGAGGCCACTCAAGGATAAGGGTTAAAGAGTGTACAGTAGAAATTGGACAATATAATAATCATTAGTAATGAAAATTTGTTAAATTTGATAACTTATATGGAACGGCTCATCAAGAACTTATTTACGTTAGACTTGATTGCAATAAAAATAACATTATTTTAATGTCGGTTCTTGTGCAGTTTTCCATTGACATTAAAAATGAAAATATTTTTAAAAAAAATGATTTATTGGCAACAGTGTGGCGGCATCTCTTTTCGGCACTGGCACAAAAAAACCCACGTACCCGTCATGGGATAAAGTTTTCGTACAGAAAAAATCACGTAATTTCATCAAGTAGTTATTTTTTTATAGCGAAAAAAGAAAAAAATCAACGCTACAAACGAGTAATTATTAATTCAGCCATCTTGATTCTTAACCAAACAGAAAGTTCAAGTAGGGGGATTTCCCTTTTTTTTTGATAGCGAGGCCAAATTTCGCGAATTTGGCCTTTTTTTAAAGCAGTTTGGCCTTCAAATTTTATGTTTGGCTATTTTCTTCACCGATGAAATAAAAAAAGCAAATAAAAACAACGCAATAAAACTTTTAAAAATACGGCACACTTTTTTGTTCTTGTTTGTTTTTTTTTTTGGTAATTTCCTTATTTTTTAATTTTTTCAAGATAATACTATTAAATGGACACTATTATGCCAAATTAGCCCCCCCCCCAAAAAAAAATGCACAAAAATTCGAGATTTAAGGTTTTGACGAGATAATTTAAGAAACACGCGCAGTGGAACCATTCTTCCCGCGTGTATTTCTCCGAAATTGGATTAAAATATGGATGTCGATGGTTTAAATCTCGAAGACATATGTTTGTTATTACAAACCAATGCCGCCACCATCGATTTCCTACAATCACAGAATTTGATTTCTGGATACAAACTATGTTCTTGTGGAAATGAAATGGTATTTCACACACACCCAATTCCAGATGGGTTTATTTGGGTGTGTCACAATTACAGGTGTAAAAAAAGAGCAATCGATTCGAAACGGAAGTTTTTTTTTCGCAATCGCACATCTCTTTAAAAAATATCATGAAATTCTGTTTTTTATTGGTTAAAAATTCAGCCACATATGAATGGTCAGAAGCGAATCTCGGATAGAATCTAACCACACAATCGCCGACTGGCGAATGTTTTTAAGAGATGTGTGCATTGAACATTTTGTTAGGCATCCCCAAATACTCGGTGGTGAGGGGTGTGTCGTTGAAATCGATGAAAGTCTTTTTTCGCGTCGGAAGAACAATGTTGGCCGCATAGTACGACAACAGTGGGTATTTGGAGGCTATGAGCCTTCCACAAAATCTGGGTTTTTTGTGCCAGTGCCGAAAAGAGATGCCGCCACACTGTTGCCAATAATAACATCCTATATTCGGCCAGGCACAACAATTGTGTCTGATTGTTGGCGTGCCTATGACAGGCTGGAAGCCATAGGCTACAATCATTTGCGTGTGAATCACACATATAATTTTGTAAATCCACTAACCGGCGCCACAACGAACCACGTAGAAAGGATGTGGGCGGATGCAAAAAGAAGACATAAAAGGGAATGTGGCACACATAATGAATTTATAAATTCATTTATTTATTTATGTGGCACACATAATGAATTTATAAATTCATTTATTTATTTATGTGGCAGACATAATGAATTTATAAATTCATTTATTTATTTATGTGGCACACATAATGAATTTATAAATTCATTTATTTATTTATGTGGCACACATAATGAATTTATAAATTCATTTATTTATTTATGTGGCACACATAATGAATTTATAAATTCATTTATTTATTTATGTGGCACACATAATGAATTTATAAATTCATTTATTTATTTATGTGGCACACATAATCAATTTATAAATTCATTTATTTATTTATGTGGCACACATAATGAATTTATAAATTCATTTATTTATTTATGTGGCACACATAATCAATTTATAAATTCATTTATTTATTTATGTGGCACACATAATGAATTTATAAATTCATTTATTTATTTATGTGGCACACATAATGAATTTATAAATTCATTTATTTATTTATGTGGCACACATAATGAATTTATAAATTCATTTATTTATTTATGTGGCACACATAATGAATTTATAAATTCATTTATTTATTTATGTGGCACACATAATGAATTTATAAATTCATTTATTTATTTATGTGGCAGACATAATGAATTTATAAATTCATTTATTTATTTATGTGGCACACATAATGAATTTATAAATTCATTTATTTATTTATGTGGCACACATAATGAATTTATAAATTCATTTATTTATTTATGTGGCAGACATAATGAATTTATAAATTCATTTATTTATTTATGTGGCACACATAATGAATTTATAAATTCATTTATTTATTTATGTGGCACACATAATCAATTTATAAATTCATTTATTTATTTATGTGGCACACATAATGAATTTATAAATTCATTTATTTATTTATGTGGCACACATAATGAATTTATAAATTCATTTATTTATTTATGTGGCAGACATAATGAATTTATAAATTCATTTATTTATTTATGTGGCAGACATAATGAATTTATAAATTCATTTATTTATTTATGTGGCACACATAATGAATTTATAAATTCATTTATTTATTTATGTGGCAGACATAATGAATTTATAAATTCATTTATTTATTTATGTGGCAGACATAATGAATTTATAAATTCATTTATTTATTTATGTGGCACACATAATGAATTTATAAATTCATTTATTTATTTATGTGGCACACATAATGAATTTATAAATTCATTTATTTATTTATGTGGCAGACATAATGAATTTATAAATTCATTTATTTATTTATGTGGCACACATAATGAATTTATAAATTCATTTATTTATTTATGTGGCACACATAATGAATTTATAAATTCATTTATTTATTTATGTGGCACACATAATGAATTTATAAATTCATTTATTTATTTATGTGGCACACATAATGAATTTATAAATTCATTTATTTATTTATGTGGCACACATAATGAATTTATAAATTCATTTATTTATTTATGTGGCAGACATAATGAATTTATAAATTCATTTATTTATTTATGTGGCACACATAATGAATTTATAAATTCATTTATTTATTTATGTGGCAGACATAATGAATTTATAAATTCATTTATTTATTTATGTGGCAGACATAATGAATTTATAAATTCATTTATTTATTTATGTGGCAGACATAATGAATTTATAAATTCATTTATTTATTTATGTGGCAGACATAATGAATTTATAAATTCATTTATTTATTTATGTGGCACACATAATGAATTTATAAATTCATTTATTTATTTATGTGGCACACATAATGAATTTATAAATTCATTTATTTATTTATGTGGCACACATAATGAATTTATAAATTCATTTATTTATTTATGTGGCACACATAATGAATTTATAAATTCATTTATTTATTTATGTGGCACACATAATGAATTTATAAATTCATTTATTTATTTATGTGGCACACATAATGAATTTATAAATTCATACTTGGCCGAGTTTATGTGGAAGCAGAAGTTTTCGGCAACGCCACTAGAAAGTTTATTCCAGCAAATAGCTTCACTGTACCCAGTTTAATATTATATCTTTATATTTTCCACTTGTGCATTTGTGTGGCCGTTGCCATCTTGAATCTTCATACACACTTTCAAAAGGGTGAAATGAAATTGGAAGCAATTAAAATTTATCAAATGCATTGTCGATTTTTGGGGGCTTACCTATAAATGGGACAAACAAAAATGTCAAGAAAAATCTTTATGATGTACGTACCTGTCATCACACAAAGATGTCATGTTCCAAAAATCACATAAATCGACCACTGCCTTTGTTCCGATAGATGTCGCCTCGCTTGAAAACATTTTTTATTTTCTTAAATAAACAAAAAAACTACTTGATCGATTTATATGATTTTTGGAATATAACATTTTTGTGCGGTGACAGGTACGTACATCATAAAGATTTATCTTGACAAAATTTATAGGTAAGCACCATTTTTTTTCTGTTGTAAAAGACTCAGTTTAATCTGCCGTATAATTATCCATGGACAATTACAATTCAGTTGGTAAATATCACTTCACCCTTTTGAAAGGGTTTATCGAGACACAAGATGGCGATTGGCACACAAATGCACAAGTGCCAAATATTTAATACAATATTGTGTTTACACTTTCTGGAAGGCTCATAGCCACCATGTATCCAAAGTTGTCGCCTCACCCCGGAATAATTTTTGAAATTATTATTTTTATTTAAAAATTTATTTGATGCCAAAACATTTCTGCACCCCACTCCCATAAATACTTTCAATTTTACTTTTATAAAATATTTATAAATTATATATATATTCAGTTTGAGGGCAGAAAATGTCTGTGCCCCCATGAAAGACTTTGTTCAAATCTCTATTTTTCTAAAATATTTTTAAAAAAATATTCAGATTTTATTAGAGGGCAGAACATTTGTGCCCCCCTGAAAGACTTTTCAAAATTATTTTTATAAAAAATTCAACAAAAAAAATATTCAGATTTTATTTGAGCGCAGAACATTTGTGCCCCCATGAAAGACTTTTCAAAATTATTTTTCTAAAATATTTAAAAAAAAAATATTCAGATTTTATTAGAGGGCAGAACATTTGTGCCCCCCTGAAAGACTTTTCAAAATTATTTTTATAAAAAATTCAACAAAAAAAATATTCAGATTTTATTTGAGTGCAGAAAATTTATGTGCCCCCATGAAAGACTTTGTTCAAATCTCTATTTTTCTAAAATATTTAATAAAATATTGTTTTTTGGCTTTATATCGTATGCTTATGTTATCTTTCAAACATTTTAATATAAATAATATTTAAGGGCAATTTTCAGCAAAGAAAACCAAATGAAAAAAGGAATTATAAAAGGTACAGTTAACAAACTAAAATATTTACCTAGGTAGAAGAGTAAATATATTCAGGGTTGCCAGGCTATAATAAATGTTTATTGCTTGCAACGTCTCTTCTGTGGGAAAGAGGTTGCAGGGAAGAGAAATGGGCATCCCCCACTAGGTTACGAAGTCTATTTTGAACTTTTTCAAGGCAGGATAAACTCTTTCTAGCAGCTCCTGCCCAGATGTGACAACAGTACTCCATGCATGGACGTACCTGGCTCTTATACAGGTAGAGAATTGCATCAGCAGTGAGATATCTACAGGAGCGGTAGAAGGATCCAACCATTTTCCAGTGACCTTGGCAACAGATTTTATGTACTTGTTCCATTTCAGATCAGGAGTAAAGGTCAAACCCAGAAGCTTGTCAAAACATGAAGCCTCCACGAGACGTGACCCATTCATTTCAATTGATACCAGATGGGTATCAGTGCATTTCACTCCTGCTATTTCTTTCATATTTAACCAATTTTACCATTTTTATTAGTGCCAATTTTTCTATGACATTTTTATTGGTACAATTTGTACATAAGTTCCTATTTGTCTATCATATTCTTAGAGAAAAATTATTTCAGTCATCACAATACTAAATTTACTCAGGAGGTGAGGGGTATCAACTTAAAATATTGATAAATTAAATTTTAGTCATAACTCTAAAATTAGACTTTTTTTTTAATAATGACAAATATGGCTATTAATCCCAAATAGTAAGAAAATCTATAATTATTGATTTTTAATAACACTTTTGAGACTTACTCAGGAAAAAGTATATGATTATTTTTAAACATTTTTTTTTAAATACAACTTTAAATAGATATTTAAGAGATAGTTTAACAGTTAAGTTTTCAAATTTCCATAAATTGAAAATAAATTGATTCAATTAATTTCAAAGCGCTAGGTTTAAAGAATTCCAAACAAAAAATACAAACATTAATTATTTCAGAGGAGATATACTCAGTGATCAAGTGACCTTACTGGACAGGGCCAAGGGGCAGCACTAAAATAATGTCCCCAGAACGGTTTCATACTCAACTGTGAACTCTCTGAGAGGTTCCATATAAATGTTTAATAAGTGTGGAAACAAATTTAAACATTTAGGTGTGAGTTTACCTCAGTCTTTAGAAAAAGATTTTTTCCTGATATGAAAAATGTTAGCAGATGTTGATTCCGGGGCTGTTTTTCTCATGTAAATCAAGAAAAAAAAAAGCCAAAATTAAAAAAATCTACAAGTTTTGACATCCAAACTTCTTTTTAAATTAGTTAATTATGACTTTTTCTTCAATAATTACTATTTAAACAAGCGCGCCTGCGTGGTCCCCCTCTGTATGAGAACCACTATATAACGTGCATATCAAGTTTTTGAGAAATATGAAAAAAGATTTAAACGTTTTGTGCAGGATCAGATTTCATCAGTTTTTACCCCTTTTGGGTCCCTAGGAACGGCGAATCGCAGTGGAAATGGACAAATGGTGCAGTTTTAGGCCTGTACATGTACAGGTGCTGGTCATTGAATTAGAATATTTTATAAAAATTTAACACACCAAAATTCAAACTCCTCACTACTGCACAAATATTATTGAAATTTATTTTACTTCGATGACTTAGTTTATGGTCAAATTACAATAGACTAACACAATTTCAGCGCACTGATGACTCATGTAGTGTGTCAACTCCCGTTCAGTAAGCAGTAGTAATTTCATTGAATTAGAATATTGTGAGAGGCATTTCATTGAATTAGAATAAAGTTAAGTGTTACCAATTTTAAAGTATAAAAGTTAGTCACGGACTATTGTAGATATTCACATATAATTCTTCAACCATTTATCCAACATTTCCACCAACAAATCTCAACAATGGGCCGAACTGTGAACATTTCTAAAGAGGAGAAGATCTTCGAGCTTCGACAGGATGGACAGAATCAGAGAGAAATTGCTGACAAATTAGGCTGCTTGCAATCTACTGTGTCCAAGATTCTCAAGAATCCTCAAAGCAATCGTGGAAACTGCAGAGGTAACAAAAATCAAAAGGTTAAAAGGTTGCAGTGGGCAATGAACCACGAAAATTGGACATCAGAAGACTGGTCAAATGTGGTCTTTACTGACGAATCTAGAGTCTGCATTTCTTTTGGGGATCAAGGGGCTCGAGTTTGGCGGAAATCTTGCGAGCAGTATCATCCAAGCTGCTTAAAAAGGAGTGTCAAGTTCCCCCAGAGCCAAATGGTATGGGAAAGTATGAGTTCCAGAGGTGTTGGTCAACTTTGTTTTTTGAAAAAAACGGTAAATGCTGCTGTATACCAAGACGTGCTTGAGAACTTCCTCATACCAGTCATTGAAGAGCAGTTTGGGGATGAAGAATTCATCTTTCAACAAGATCTGGCACCAGCTCATTCTGCCAAGTCTACTGCCAAGTTGTTTTAAGAGAGAAACATTCAAGTATTATCATGGCCAACTAATTCCCCAGACTTGAATGTTATAGAGGACCTCTGGGATATCATGAAAAGACGAGTTAGGGAGTACAAGCCCACAACCACGAAGCAGCTGAATGATGCCATTCAAGAATCCTGGGGTGCCATTTCTCCATCTGCGTGCTACCGACTGGTAGAGTCTATGGTTCGTAGGATTCGGGCTGTGATAGCAGTAAAAGGTGCACCAACAAAATATTAATTTTTGTATTTTTGTAAATGATTAAATAATAAAAAAAATAATTATTCTAATTCAATGGAACGCTGTTTTTGAATATTTTCGAATTTTTATAAATTGAATGATAATTGTTATCAGAATTTTTATGGAAATTCGATGCTCTGATAGAAGATTGCGTTTGTTCAGAATTACATTAAAGGATTTTTTTTACATTTTGAATTTGAAAGGGTTTTAAAAATAATTTGTAAATATTCTAATTCAATGACCAGCACCTTCATATCTGAATTCAGCCCCATAAAAAACCACTATATAGAAATACATATTGAGTTTTTGATGAGAAATATGAAAAAAAGAGTCACAGAAAGGGGTGTTTTTAGCATTAAAAGTACCCGGGGGATGCAAACCAGAATTTTGCTAGGGTCAACCGTTCTGAATTTATATTAAGAACAATGGATACCACATTTTGGCCAAGTTTCAGAAAAATCTAATGGATGGATCAAATACTATGGGGCAAAAAGTCTCATTTTTGGCCATTTGGGGCCTTTTTGACCTGTTTTGAGCCCCTGCGGACGCAACGGGAATTTTCGACAAAAAAATGTTGTTACTATGCACATCTATGTATTGAAATACAATATGTGGCAAAATTTCAGGAAAAACTAATGGATGGTTCTCTCGCAATAGTCCGGACAATTCGCTAAATTATCTCGTCAAAACCTTAAATCTCGAATTTTTGTGCATTTTTTGGGGAGAGGGGCTAATTTGGCATAATAGTGTCCATTTAATAGTATTATCTTGAAAAAACTAAAAAAATAAGGAAAATTACCAAAAAAAAAACCAAACAAACAAGAACAAAAAGTGTGCCGTATTTTTAAAAGTTTTATTGCGTTGTTTTTATTTGCTTTTTTTTTTATTTCATCGGTGAAGAAAAAGGCCAAACAGAAATTTTGAAGGCCAAACTGCTTTAAAAAAGGCCAAATTCGCGAAATTTGGCCTCGCTATCAAAAAAAAGAGGGGGGGAAATCCCCCTACTTTAACTTTCTGTTTGGTTATGAATCAAGATGGCTGAATTAATAATTACTCGCTTGTAGTGTTGATTTTTTTTCTTTTTTCGCTATAAAAAATAACTACTTGATGAAATTACGTGATTTTTTTCTGTAGGAAAACTTCATCCCATGACGAGTACGTACAATATATTTTTAAAAAAAAATATTTCCATTTTTTAATGTCAATGGAAAACTGCACAAGTACCTTAATGTCTAAAAGTTGTTTAATGGGAGTTATTTCATACGTGTAAAAAAGAAAAATACTTACCTTTCAGTCCAGGAATTCAATACAAAAAGAAAAAAAATCGGGATGAATTCGTGTTTCCTTTTGCGTTCAAAACAGAAAAATTCGTTTTCTTTAGTAAATTGATACAACTTTTGTTTTTTGTATTAAATTCATTAAGAAATAAAATATAAAAGAATTCAAATTAAAAGATGACAAACACGATTTAAACGTACAATTATTTAAAGAAAAAAATCAACAATGAATTTAGGTCACCACAACACGGTGTAATCATTATTTTGTCCCTAGTGTAAACATGTCCGGGAATTAGTTACTTATGCCGAATTGTTTTCCTATCAAGTTAAGATTGTATTTGTCAATGAAGAATTGTTTTCCTATCAAGTTAAGATTGTATTTGTCAATGAAGAATTGTTTTCCTATCAAGTTAAGATTGTATTTGTCAATGAAGAATTGTTTTCCTATCAAGTTAAGATTGTATTTGTCAATGAAGAATTGTTTTCCTATCAAGTTAAGATTGTATTTGTCAATGAAGAATTGTTTTCCTATCAAGTTAAGATTATATTTGTCAATGAAGAATTGTTTTCCTATCAAGTTAAGATTGTATTTGTCAATGAAGAATTGTTTCGATTTCTGCAGTAACTTTCCTTTATGTTTATGTGTGCCCAATTCATTAAAAATTAAAATCTATGAAAACATTAAATTCATCATATTATTAAAGACTGAACACTTCATTATTATTTGATTAGTCGAAACTGAAAACAGTAATTAGAATAATCAAAATAATCAAAATAATCTTCATATAAAAATGTGGTTAAATACGTTTGTATAAAGAAATGCGGAAGATTTGCATTTCAGTGCCCCCCCCCCCCATCTCATTTTCGGGCATTTCCAAAAGTGTACAAAAAACTAGAACACCGCCGACCGGTGTATGGGAAAAATTACTTCTCTAAAAAAGAAAAGAAAAAAAAACCGTTTCCTATGGAATTTAAAAATAAATGTTTTAATAATTGTATTGTTTTATTTCATAAATATATCGATCTTAGTTAATTGAAAAATATCTTTTTAAAAAAACAATGCAAAAATAGATTTAGTTATGAAATATTTTTTCGTTGAATAAAAATTATCTTTTTAAAAACCCATTGAAAAAAAAAGGATTTATTTTTAAAACAATTTTTTTATTCATCGAAAACATCTTTTAAAGAATCATTGAAAAAAGGATTTATTTGTAAACATTTTTTTTATTATTCATCGAAAAAATATCTTTAAAAGTCAATGAAGAAATGGATTTATTTGTAAAACGATTTTTTTTTGCTTCATTGAAAAATATTGTTTTAAAAAGTCATTGAAAAAAGGATTTAAGGCGTAAGAGTATGCGTATGTGTAATCAGTTAATGACAGTTACCACCCAGGAAAATTATGTAAAAGTATAAAACTACTCCGTGTAGAATGATGTCGTAAGAGTAGTCGGTAAAGTGAGGGTTAAATTTTAGTTACTTCCTCTGTTGTTGTCTACAGATGAAAAATAGCGTCTCTTTTTATATAAAAGAAGATAATGAGCCTGCAGGTTATCTTCCCCAACCGTCTCGGCACTGTAAGAAGCGATAAACTGTTTATCTGAAACAATTTCTCTGCAAAACTTCGACCGATTCTAGAGCTTCCGTTTTCAATATGTAGTCTTGTCTTGTACTCAGGATGGCCATTGTTATTGCAATTGAGCGACACATAATTTAGAGTCATTCATTATTTCGTTCCTAGTGTAAAAAATGTCCGTGAATTAGTTAAGTGTGCCGATTTTTTTTCCTATCAAGTTAAGATTATATTTGTCAATGATGAAGAATTGTTGCGATTTCTTCATTAATTTTGTCTTTTGTGTCGAATTCATCAAAAACTAAAATATGAAAATATGGAATCCAGCATATTATAACGACTGCACATTTCATTATTATTTGATTAGTCGAAGCTGGAAACATTAATCAGAATAATCCAAATAATCTTCATATAAAAATGTGGTTAAATAATTTATCTGGAAGATTTGTATTACACTGCCCCATACATCGGGCATTTCAAAAAGTGCACAAAAAAACAAGAACACCATCCGACCGGTAGCAGTATCAGAATTTTGGGGGAATTTTTGACACCCCTAATAGAAAACTGCGAATAAAATATAGAAAACTCGTAATTTCTCTTTCTAAAGTGGGTTATTTATTTTATTTATAGAATATGCTTCCAAAATAAACTATTTAAGTTGTTTAAAAAATAATAGAAATATTATTTTTCATTGTTTAAAAAACATTGTTTACAAAGTGCGTGCGTGCGTGCGCTCTGGGGAGCCATTTTGTTACGTAGTGAAATCAATTGATTTTTATGAGATGAATATTTTTCAATTTTTAAACTTTAAAAATCTATCAAAATGTTCCTATTCGTTCAATTGTTACGTTTTTTTCAGGGTGAATGTAAAATTTTATGCTCTTTCCGATAAACTAAACATAATATTTTAGACAAACGTTGTTTTATAAATTCACCCCCCCCCCCATTTTGAAATGTCTATGAGAATTTTAATAATTAATTTTGGTCGGCACCTTTTATATATCACAAATTGAAGATAAAACATGAATAAATAAAATACTCAAATTTAAAACAACAAAAAAATATCACTTATCTGTAAATTTACCGGTAAAGTCCAAAATGTAAATCCTTCTTTTTTCGATAACCACGTGTTTTTTTTTTTTTTTTTTTTTTTTTTTTTTTTTACGTGGAAGCTTAATTTTTGTTTAGAATTTTCCAGTTATTAATGGTCGGTCAGTGTATATTTTTATATTTAATTCCTGGTTTCCTTTTTTTCGATATAAAAAAAAAGAAAAGACGAAACCCGATAATGCAGATTTATAGTATAATAAATAAAAAAAAATCAGGTATTTCTTTAAGATATTAAAAAAAAAAAAATAACATTGCATATCTTCGTCATTTCGTAATCCGTGTAAATACATAAATGAAAAATCCCAGTTTTCATGTACGATAGCGTAAAGGCGCAAAAATAAAAAAGGACAAGTTATCTCCCTTTAGAAGTCCGCTACTCCCACACTAAGCATTCTTTTGAGCAGACATATTTACTAATCTTTAAAGAATTCTGTTCATTGCAATGTGGCCATAAAGTGGGTGCCCATTTGACGTCACATCATTATAGAAAAGTGACCCCCCCACTTTGTGACCATTTGTAAAATTTTTTATCTTGGAAACTACTTGTCTCGTTTGCCGTATATATAAATGGTTATTTCCGTTTTCAGCGCCTCCGAAAACCTTTAAAAGTGGAAAATTTGAAGGAATATAATCCAATATCGAGATTATTAAGGTTTCTGAATTAGTTTTTTTTACACTTATAGGCTTCCGTACATAAGTAAGAGATAATTTTTCACTTCCGGTGTCGTTACAAGTTGCTTGAAAGACGCGTGGTCACGATGTGTGTTGGAAAAATCCTTCCATTTAAAAAATACATGGATTATAATACATAAATATGAATAAATTCTCATACAGGAAGATTAAAATAAAGCATATCTTACTGATTAACCAGGTAAGTTCTTTATTTTGCAGTTAAAATAGTTATCGTAAGATTCAAGTAATATTTTAATCGACAATCCGTGTAATGTTAAGTGAAGAAATCGAAGGAAAAATAAATAAAATTGTTTATTTCTCTATTAAAGCTTTTATGATATTAAAATTTGGTCTTTGCTCGTTTTATTGAAATAAAATTTACGGGTTTAAATTACGTTTTCATATTATTAAAATCTGATAGAAATATAGGTGTATATTCAAAATGGCGACTCGGCTGAAAATTCCCCCAAAATTCTGATACTGCTATCCGACCGGTGAGTAGGAAAAAACTTTTCTCAAAAAGAAAAAAAAATGATTTTCTTAGGAATTTACAAATAAATGTTTTAATAATTTTATTGTTTTATTTCTGAAATATATCGTTTTTAGTTCATTGAAAAAATATCTTTAAAAAATCAATACAAAAAAGGATTTATTAGTAAAATATTTTTTTAATCATTGAAAAAATATCTTTTAAAAACCGTTGAAAAAAAGATTTATTAGTAAAATAATTGTTTTTATTCATTGAAAAAATATCTTTAAAAACTGGCAGCGTTTTAATAGTTGATAAGTGTTCGTTTATTTGGTGAAATAACCTTTAATATAAATAATATTATTAATGCGTATTTACTTGTGGTCTACAGTTAGATAATGTAATGGCTAATGACGGAAACATAGTACGTTTTTATGTGTCATCTGTGTTGTCAACCTAAGGGGGAAAATTGCGTCTTCTATCATATGCAATTGAGAGACACATAATTTAGAATCCTGCAGCTTAAGATATCTGCTTAAGCTCTAGAGGGACAGTGTTGTATGTTACAACTCTGAACAGCAGCAGTAACTTTTTCATTTCTGTCGTTGTAATTCTTGTAGTTTCACATCGGACAACATATCTGCTTAAGCTCTAGAGGGACAGTGTTTTATGTTACAACTCTGAATAGCTGCAGTAACTCATTCATTTCTGTCGTTGTAATCCTTGTAGTTTCACATTGGACAACTGAGCTCTTCCCTACATCGCAATACTCTGCACTTATTGACCATGTTTTTTCACAATTGTAAAGGGTATTGTCCAGTTGTTTGCAATAGCTTTGCCATTGATGGTAACGAGTGACGATGTGAGAGTTTTACATTATTAGTTGCTGATGAATAGGGGAGTCAATTCACAAATAAGATTACTGTCCAGTTGTTTGCAATAGCTTTGCCATTGGAAGTAGCGAGGATGAACCAGCGAGCGACGGTTTGAGAGTTTTACATTATTAATTAAAACGTATAGGGGAGTCAAATCACAAATAATATCATGGTTGTAAGTGATGAGATGTCATAATCAAAACTGAATCAACAAATGAATGGTAGTTTAAGATGTGATTCTGGTGCATTGTTTGTACAATGGGGAAAGGGGTGGCTGGTTACTTTTAATGCATTTAAAACAAAGCTTCTCTCTTTACATCATCAACATTCTAATTCACATTTGGCATCAATTGAAATGAATGGCTCTCGTCTTAAGGAGGCCTCAAGTTTTGACAAGCTTCTGGGCTTGACCATTACTCCTGATCTTAAATGGAACACGTACATCAAATCTGTTGCCAAGGCCGCTGGAAAAATCGTCGGATCTTTCTATCGATCCGGTAAATATCTCACTGCTGATGCTATTCTCTATCTATATAAGAGCCAGGTACGTCCAAAGATGGAATACTGTTGCCACATCTGGGCAGGAGCTGCTAGAAAGGACTTGTTCTGCGTTGATAGAGTTCAAAATAGACTTCGTAGCCTCGTAGGAGATGTCCTTTTCTCTTCGCTGCAACCTCTATCTCACAGAAGAGATGTTGCGAGTTTGTCTCTGATGTATCGTTATTTTCATGGAAAGTGTTCGATTGAGCTTCAATCTATGGTCCCCCCTCGCCAAACTTTCACAAGAAACACTCGTCTAGCTGTAAACACTATCAATAATTTCCCCCACTCTTTATCTGTGCCTAAACCTAAACGTAGATTCCATGAACAAAGCTTCTTTCTAAGAACTGCATGCCTGTGGAATTGTCTTCCGTTTTCCTGCTTTCCGGCTGACTACAATATGGTTGTGTTCAAGTCTAAAGTAAATAAGTTCTTGATGAGCCGTTCCATATAAGTTATCAAATTTACCAAATTTTCATTACTAATGATTACTATATTGTCCAATTTCTACTGTACACTCTTTAACCCTTATCCTTGAGTGGCCTCTTGGCCTTGATAATGTGGTGATGCCTATGTAAAAAAAATGAAGTCAATTGTGATTCTCTTTTTTACTTATGAGAAATTATATTTTTGTTTTCATTAAAAACAAAGAGACTTTTATCGCTGAGTTTATTTTAAGGACGAACAAGTAAATTATTTTTCTTTTTAATGACGTCACTTTCTTTAATTTTCTCAGCCAGGATTTTATTTTATTTGCTACAAAGTTGGATTAGTGATAGCAAAACATTTTCTTTTGATAAAAAATCCATGGGTTTTATGAGTTTTTAATTCTCTATTCTTTGTTGCTACAAATGATGGAAACACACGGATCTGCATAGATTTTATCAACACTTTATATCTGAAATCGTCTCATTTCTGTCCTTTATCTTGGGGGCAGTATTTGTTTGTATTTTTCATGTTATTTTTATATGTGATTATCTTATGATGTTTTTGATTAATAGCTTACTTTATAATGAGTAGTATCCGCATTGCAAATACAAAACAAAAAAAACTATAAAGACAGCCTGAAGACATGAATCTACAAAAAGCATTTATTTTTTCAGAGTAAATTTTTTGTTTCAATAAAGATGATGTATAAGAACAATAATAAACTCATTATTTACAAGATTATCGAGTATGAGTTCCGAAATGTGTTGCAAGATGTTTACGAGAATTTTAACATTAATATTGTTCACATGAATATTGTGTTCACATTTTATGGTGTATGCCTTTTTAGACGTTGTTTAGTAAAACATGAAAATACACATTTTTCACAAGAATATGGGTTTCCCCTAACGTGAAATCTCATGTGCTTCGTTAGATGTTGTTTGCACATGAATAATCACATAGTTTACAAGAATAGGCTTTTCTCTTTTTTTATTTTATTTTTCTTCCTTTTAAGATTGTAATGCTGGGTATGGGGCAGCCAAACCAGCTGCCAACATTGCCCTACTTTTTATTGAAACCAACCGAGAGTTCTTTTTAGTATCCTCGCTGTTCCCTTAAGTGCAATTGTCTGAATCTCTTTTGCACTTGGTTCACCAGGAATATTAGTTAGGTAGGACTTCAAGTTCTTCTTCATAAGCCCTGTGGCATCTATGATAACTGGTATGATCGATATCCCCTTTAGGTTCCAGTTTCTTTTCATATCATACATGAGACCTTGGTATTTGGTCTGTTTCTCTCTTTCAGCTCTGTTAAGACCGCCATCATTAGGAACACTCACTTCAATCAAGGTTGCAACTGTCTTTGACTTATTCCATATAACTATGTCAGGTTTCACAGCAGCATTTTCAAGGTAGGTGGCTGTAGGGATTACATGGTCGTAATGTATGGTATATAAGTCATGTCCAACTGTTCTTTCAGGTTGATATTCCCAGGACTTGTTGCTACACTGGATGTTTAATGTTTTTTATTTTTTTTTCTCCAGAGTGAGTTCTCATATGTCTCTTTAGGTCTGATATCTTTAAGCACGAATAATGTACATTGTCCACAAGAATATGGTTTTACTCCAGAGTGAGTTCTTATGTGTCTCTCTACATTTGATTTACCTGAACATGAATATTGACATTGTTTACAATAATATAGCTTTTCTCCAGTGTTAATTATCATGTTTCGCTAGATTTGATTTCTCAGAATATGAATTTGGCATTGTTCACAAGAATAAGGCTTTTCTCCAGTGTAAGTAGTCACCTGCATCGCTAGATTTGGTTTCTCAGAACTTAGATATTGACATTGTTCACGTGAATATGACTTTTCCATAGTCTGAGTACTCATATACATTTCTATATTTGCCTTCTCAGAACGTGAATATTCCAATTGTTCCCAAGATGACGACATTTCCTCAGTGGGAGTACTTATGTACATTAGTAGATTTGGATTATTGACATTGTTCCTGAGAATATGGCTTTTCTCCAGTGTGAGTACTCGTATGCATCGCTAGATTTGGTTTCTCAGGACGGGAATAATGATATTGTTCACGAGAATATGGCTTTTCTCTAGTGTGAGTACTCATCTGCATATTCCCATTGTTCCGAAGAATCTGGCTTTTCTTCAGTGTAAGTACTGATATGCATCGCTAGATTTGGTTTCTCTGAAATTAAATATTGACATTATTCACGAGAATACAACTTTTCCTCACTGTTAGTACTCATCTACATCGCTTGATTTGGTTTATCAGATTTGGTTTCTCCAGAATGAGTTCTTACAGGTTTGTATAGATTTGATTACTCAAAACAAACAATTTATCACAACTCCTTATATGTTTTGCTAAATTTGATTCATCAGAAAAACAAATTTCACACGAATCCTCAGCTTTGTCATGTGTCGCATTAGATTATATTTCTGGAGAAAAAAATTGATGCACACATTTTACAAAAATTGGAGTTTTCTCTTGTGTGGCTCATAATATGTTGAACTACATGTATTTTCGAGAAGAGAAAATACACATACAAAACAACAATATGCTTTATATTTACCGTGTACTTGAATGTTTCAGTAATCATTTTCTTATGACAAATTATTCAGGATTTTGTCTAGTAAATGTAAGAATTTGAGATATATTCCTGCCACATATGTCGGTTTATATCTTCCAAACACGAATATGATTTCTCTGTAGCAAATATTAAAGAAAATATAGACTGGTTCAGATTCAACACAAGCGTTCAAGCAGGAACATCTGCAAAGAAAAATATATTAAATCTTTTCATTTATTCCCAATATTATTTTAAGTGATTTTTGTAATAAAATATTTTTTTTATTTTTTATCGTTATGGAATTTGTTTGACTCTTTATGAAAATTATTTAGAGATTTCACTTTTATTATGATACAGTCATCACTATGATGAGTATCTTTTAGATTGATACAATCATGACTAGGATGAATATCTTTTATATTGACACAATCATAACTATGATGAATATCGTTTATATTGATACAATAATAACAATGATTAATATCTTTTATATTGATACAATAATAACTATGATGAATATATTTTATATTGAAACAATAATAACTATGATGAATATCTTTTATATTGACACAATCATAACTATGATAAATATCTTTTATATTGATACAATCATAACTATGATGAATATTTTTATATTGATACAATCATAACTATGATGAATATCTTTTATATTGATACAATAATAACTATGATGAATATATTTATATTGATACAATAATAACTATGATTAATATCTTTTATATTGATATAATAATAACTATGATTAATATCTTTTATATTGATACAATCATAACTATGATAAATATCTTTTATATTGATACAATCATAACTATGATGAATATTTTTATATTGATAAAATAATAACTATGATGAATATCGTTAATATTGACACAATCATAACTATGATGAATATCTTTTATATTGATACAATAATAACTATGATGAATATCTTTTATATTGATACAATAATAACTATGATTAATATCTTTTATAGTTGTACAATAATAACTATGATGAATATTTTAATATTGATACAATCATAACTATGATGTATATCTCTTATATTGAAACAATCATAACTATGATTAATATCTTTTATATTGATACAATAAACAATATGATTAATATCTTTTATATTGATACAATCATAACTATGATGAATATTTTTTTATCGATACAATCACAACTACGATGAATATCTTTTATATTGATACAATCATAACTATGATGAATATTTTTATATTGATACAATCATAACTCTGATGAATATCTTTTATATTGATACAATCATAACTATGATTAATATCTTTTATATTGATACAATCATAACTATGATAAATATCTTTTATATTGATACAATCATAACTATGATGAGTATCTTTTATATTGATACAATCATAACTATGATTAATATCTTTTATATTGATACAGTTATAACTATGATGAATATTTTTATATTGATACAATCAGAACTATGATGAATATTTTTATATTGATACAATCATAACTAAGATGATATCTTTTATATTGATACAATCATAACTAGGATGAATATCTTTTATATTGATACAATAATAACTATAATGAATATTTTTATATTGATAAAATCATAACTATGATGAATATCTTTTATATTGATACAATCATAACTATGATGAATATTTCTTATCGATACAATCACAACTACGATGAATATCTTTTATATTGATACAATCATAACTATGATGAATATTTTTATATTGATACAATCATAACTATGATGAATATCTTTTATATTGATACAATCATAACTATGATTAATATCTTTTATATTTGTACAATAATAACTATGATGAATATTTTTATATTGATACAATATTAACTATGATAAATATCGTTTATATTTATACAATCATAACTATGATGAATATTTTTTATATTGATACAATCATAACTATGATGAATATCTTTTATATTGACACAATCATAACTACGATTAATATCTCAATGCTTTGTGGATGTTTGGTAAAAGCAAAGGGCGTAAACTCTTACAAGACATATCGAGTAAAAACGATTAACAGATGGTACAGCAACCCCGCAGCTTTCCGACAACTCAAGCTGCTCTTATTTTGTAACGATAAATTAAATTCATCGTTGTTAATATAAAGTAAAACTCCATTTTATTGTGTAAAAAAGTCAAAATAAATTCTTACAATCACAATTTATTAATTAAAAAATGAACTAAAATAATTTATTCATAATTTGTATGTTAATGGGGGCGAGTGTGTTGTTCACTAATTAGTAACTGGGATCTATCGATTTTAGAAAACAACGAATTTCTAGGAGTCGAAAGTTGTAGAGTATAAACGGTGAAATTTGATTTACAGAATGGCATCAACTAAATGACATTCAAACTCATTAATATCTTCGATTTATAGAACACATCAACTAAATCATATCCACAGCCATTAATATATTCGATTTATAGAACACATCAACTAAATCACATCCACAGCCATTAATATCTTCGATTTACAGAAGGCATCAACAAAATCACATCCACACCACCGACGATTATCATAAATTAGACTCAAGTATCATATTAACAGAAAAAAATTGAAAAATAAAATAGAATTTAATGGCTTTTTAGGGCTTCTAATTACGTAACACATCGGTAAAGAAATGGACCCTAAGTAAGGTAGCAATGAAGTAGAATTTTATAACGAGCAAGTGAACCCTCTTCTTAAGTCATGAAATTTTTTCTTCAACACTTTTCGGTTAACATGATACTTAAGTCTGTAATCTAGGATAATTGTCAAAAGAAAGTTTTTAAAAATTGAAAAATCGAATTTTTAAGAGGTGAGCACTCTCGTACAAGTCCGCCGGATTATTTTCCGCAAGATAGCGAAGGGGGGGGGGTAAAAAAAGCGCATTTTGTTTCCGCTAGGTGGCAGAGTAAACCGTAGAGAAGTAGATTTGTTTATGGGCGCGCTAAATACGATGCATAATACAGTTTTTTTTTATATCTCGATAACTACTTATTTCTGCAGCATTTGAATGCGATTTTCGTATTCAGCATAGTCTCAAACCCGTCATTTTAAAGAAAATTGTGGCCATGGACTTTATACAACAAGTTAGGCTTTTTGTTTTCGATACACATCATAGTAATGACGTATTTTATGATATATTACTGAATAAATCATTTTCTGTAAAAACATTACCTTTTTTCCAGTATGTGCAGAATACGGACCGTACTAGTTTTGCTTGGGATTTTCAAGTTATATATATATATATATATATATATATATATATATATATATATATATATATATATATATATATATATATATATATATCATATTTGTGAAAAACATGGTTTCTTTAATTTAGATTCTTATATATATTAATTTTTAAAAAAGTGTTTGAGAATTTAGCAGAAAATCCGCAAACAAAAATCAATACATGGGTCAAAAATGAAAATGTATGACAGCTAAATATTACAAAAGACAAATTAAAATGGCAGCTAAATATTACAAAAGACAATATAAATTATAGTTTTAACTACCTGGAAAAGTTTTGTGTCGTTGAACATATTTTAAAGCGTTTATTTAATTCCAAACACAAGTAGTGACGAGTTGGTAAGTTAGAACGACAAGATGGCGACATTCAACTGGGAAGTATCGATAATCGCTTAAATAATGAAAGCAAATCAAAATACAGATAAACGGTCATACTTCTTGGCTAGGTTTTATTCATAATTTTTAATTTCAGCATTAAAAAAAACAAAAAACCACCAAAGCTTATACGAAGAGTAACATTACTGTATTTGATTTTTTTTTTAGATATTTTTTTTAGATATTTTATTTTTTAGATATTTTATTTTTTAGATATTCCTTTTTTTAGATATTTTATTTTTTAGATATTTTATTTTTAAGTTATTTTATTTTTTAGATATTTTATTTTTTAGATATTTTATTTTTTAGATATTTTATTTTTTAGATTTTTTGTTTAGATATTTTTTTTAGATGTTTAATTTTTTAGATGTTTTATTTTTTAGATATTTTATTTTTTAGATATTTTATTTTTTAGATATTTTATTTTTTAGATATTTTATTTTTTAGATATTTTATTTTTTAGATATTTTATTTTTTAGATATTTTTTAGATATTTTATTTTTTAGATATTTTATTTTTTAGATTTTTTATTTTTTAGATATTTTATTTTTTAGATTTTTTATTTTTTAGATATTTTTTTAGATATTGTATTTTTTAGATTTTTTCATTTTTTAGATATTTTAATTTTAGATATTTTTTTAGATATTTTATTTTTTAGATCTTTTTTTAGATATTTTATTTTTTAGATATTTTATTTCTTATATATTTCATTTTTTATATATTTTATTTTTTAGATATTTTATTTTTAAGATATTTTATTTTTTAGATATTTTATTTTTTAGATATTTTATTTTTTAGATATTTTATTTTTTAGATTTTTTATTTTTAAGATATTTTTTTAGATATTGTATTTTTTAGATTTTTTCATTTTTTAGATATTTTATTTTTTAGATCTTTTTTTAGATATTTTATTTTTTAGATATTTTATTTTTTATATATTTCATTTTTTATATATTTTATTTTTTAGATATTTTATTTTTTAGATATTTTATTTTTTAGATATTTTTTTTTTTAGATATTTTTTTAGATACTTTATTTTTTAGATATTTTATTTTTGTAGATATTTTATTTTTTATATATTTCATTTTTTAGATATTTTATTTTTTAGATATTGTATTTTTAGATATTTTATATTTTAGATTTTTTTAGATATTTTACTTTTTAGATTTTTATTTTTTAGATATTTTATTTTTTAGATATTTTATTTTTTATATATTTTATTTTTTAGATTTTTTTTTTAGATTTTATTTTTTTAGATATTTTATTTTTTAGATATTTTATTTTTTAGATATTTTATTTTTTTGATATTTTATTTTTTAGATATTCTATTTTTTAGATTTTTTTTAGATTTTTTATTTTTTAGATATTTTATTTTTTAGATATTTTATTTTTTAGATATTTTATTTTTTAGATATTTTATTTTTTAGATATTTTATTTTTTAGATATTTTATTTTTTAGATTTTTATTTTTTAGATGTTTCATTTTTTAGATATTCTATTTTTTAGATTTTTTTTAGATTTTTTATTTTTTAGATATTTTATTTTTTAGATATTTTATTTTTTAGATATTTTATTTTTTTGATATTTTATTTTTTAGATATTCTATTTTAAAGATTTTTTTTAGATTTTTTATTTTTTAGATATTTTATTTTTTAGATATTTTATTTTTTAGATTTTTTATTTTTTAAATTTTTATTTTTTAGATATTTTTTTTTTAGATATTTTATTTTTTAGATATTTTATTTTTTAGATATTTTATTTTTTAGATATTTTATTTTTTAGATGTTTTATTTTTTAGATATTCTATTATTTAGATTTTTTTTAGATGTTTTATTTTTTAGATGTTTTATTTTTTAGATATTTTATTTTTTAGATATTTTTTTTTTAAATATTTTATTTTTTAGATATTTTATTTTTTAGATATTCTATTTTTTAGATTTTTTTAGATGTTTTTTTTTTTAGATATTTAATTTTTTAAATTTTTATTTTTTAGATATTTTATTTTTTAGATATTTTATTTTTTAGATATTTTATTTTTTAGATTTTTTATTTTTCAGATATTTTTTAGATGTTTTATTCTTTAGATATTTTATTTTTTAGATATTTTATTTTTTAGATATTTTATTTTTTAGATATTTTATTTTTTAGATATTTTATTTTTTAGATATTCTATTTTTTAGATTTTTTTTAGATGTTTTATTTTTTAGATATTTTATTTTTTAGATATTATATTTTTTATATATTTTATTTTTTAGATATTTTATTTTTGTAGATATTTTATTTTTTAGATATTTTATTTTTTTAAATATTCTATTTTTTAGATATTTTATTTTTTTTAGATATTTTATTTTTTAGATATTTTATTTTTTAGATTTTTATTTTTAGATATTTTATTTTTTAGATATTTTATTTTTTATATTTTTTTTAGATGTTTTATTTTTTAGATGTTTATATTTTAGATATGTAATTTTTTAGATATTTTATTTTTTAGATATTTTATTTTTTAGATATTTTATTTTTTAGATATTTTATTTTTTAGATATTTTATTTTTTAGATATTCTATTTTTTAGATTTTTTTTAGATGTTTTATTTTTTAGATATTTTATTTTTTAGATATTATATTTTTTATATATTTTATTTTTTAGATATTTTATTTTTGTAGATATTTTATTTTTTAGATATTTTATTTTTTTAAATATTCTATTTTTTAGATATTTTATTTTTTTTAGATATTTTATTTTTTAGATATTTTATTTTTTAGATTTTTATTTTTAGATATTTTATTTTTTAGATATTTTATTTTTTATATTTTTTTTAGATGTTTTATTTTTTAGATGTTTATATTTTAGATATGTAATTTTTTAGATATTTTATTTTTTAGATATTTTATTTTTTAGATATTTTATTTTTTAGATTTTTTTTAGATGTTTTTTTTTTAGATTTTTATTATTTATATTTTTCTTAGATGTTTTATTTTTTAGATATTCTATTTTTTAGATATGTTATTTTTTAGATATTTTATTTTTTAGATATTTTTTTTAGATATTTTATTTTTTAGATATTTTATTTTTTAGATATTTTATTTTTTAGATATTTTATTTTTTAGATATTTTTGTAAGATATTTTATTTTTTAGATATTTTATTTTTTTAGATATTTTATTTTTTATATATTTCATTTTTTAGATATCTTATTTTTTAGATATTTTATTTTAAAATATTTTATATTTTAGATTTTTTTTAGATATTTTACTTTGTAGATTTTTATTTTTTAGATATTTTATTTTTTATATATTTTCTTTTTTAGATATTTTATTTTTTAGATTTTTTTTTTAGATTTTATTTTTTTAGATATTTTATTTTTTAGATATTTTATTTTTTAGATATTTTATTTTTTAGATATTTTATTTTTTAGATATTTTACTTTTTAGATTTTCTATTTTTTAGATTTTTTTTAGATTTTTTATTTTTTAGATATTTTATTTTTTAGATATTTTATTTTTTAGATATTTTATTGTTTAGATTTTTATTTTTTAGATTTTAATTTTTTAGATATTTTATTTTTTAGATATGCTATTTTTTAAGTTTTTTTTAGATGTTTTATTTTTTAGATATTTAATTTTTTAAATTTTTATTCTTTAGATATTTTATTTTTTAGATATTTTATTTTTTAGATATTTTATTTTTTAGATATTTTACTTTTTAGATATTCTATTTTTAAGATTTTTTTTAGATTTTTTATTTTTTAGATGTTTTATTTTTTAGATATTTTATTTTTTAGATATTCTATTTTTTAGATTTTTTTAGATGTTTTATTTTTTAGATATTTAATTTTTTAAATTTTTATTTTTTAGATATTTTATTTTTTAGATATTTTATTTTTTAGATTTTTTATTTTTCAGATATTTTTTTAGATGTTTTATTCTTTAGATATTTTATTTTTTAGATATTGCATTTTTTAGATATTTTATTTTTTAGATATTGTATTTTTTAGATTTTATTTAGATGTTTTATTTTTTAGATATTTTATTTTTTAGATATTTTATTTTTTAGATATTTTATTTTTTAGATATTTTATTTTTTAGATATTTTATTTTTTAGATTAAAATTTTTTAGATATTTTATTTTTTAGATATTTTGTTTTTTAGATATTTTATTTTTAGATGTTCTATTTTTTAGATTTTTTTTAGATGTTTTATTTTTTAGATATTTTATTTTTTAGATATTTTATTTTTTAGATATTTTATTTTTTAGATTTTTATTTTTTAGATATTTTATTTTTTAGATTTTTATTTTTTAGATATTTTATTTTTTAGATATTTTATTTTTTAGATATTTTATTTTTTAGATTTTTTTGTTTGTAGATTTTTTTTTTAGATATTTTATTTTTTAGATATTTTATGTTTTAGATATTTTATTTTTTAGATATTTTAATTTTTTATATATTTTATTTTTTATATATTTTTTTTTTTAGATATTTTATTTTTTAGATATTTTATTTTTCTCGATATTTCATTTTTTGATATGTTATGTTTCATATATTTTATTTTTTTAGATATTTTATTTTTTAGATATTTTATTTTTTTAGAAATTATTTATTTTAGATATTTTTAAGATATTTTATTTTTTAGATATTTTTATTTAGATATTTTATTTTTTAGATATTTTATGTTTTAGATATTATATTGTTTATATTTTTTATTTGTTATATATTTTATTTTTTTAAATATTTTTTAGATATTTTAATTTTTAGATATTTTTTTAGATATTTTATTTTTTAGATATTTTATTGTTTAGATATTTTTTTTTAGATATTTTCTTTTTAGATTTTTTTTTTTAGATATTTTATTTTTTATATATTTAATTTGTTAGATATTTTATTTTTAATATATTTTATTTTTTATATATTTTATTTTTTAGATATTTTATTTTTTAGATATTTTATTTTTTAGATATTTTATTTTTTAGATATTTTTTTTAGATATTTTATTTTTTAGATATTTTATTTTTTAGATATTTTATTTTTTAGATATTTTATTTTTATATATATTTAATTTTTTTAAATATTTTTTTTTAGATATTTTATTTTTTATATATTTAATTTTTTTAGAAATTTTTTTTAGATATTTTTTTTTTCGATATTTTTTTTAGATATTTTATTTTTTAGATATTTTTTTTTAAATATTTTATTTTTATATATTGTATTTTTTATATATTTTATTTTTTAGACATTTTTTTTTTTAGATTTTATTTTAGATATTGTTTTTTTTAGATATTTTATTTTTTTAGATATTTTATTTTTTAGATATTTTATTTTTTTAGATATTTTATTTTTTAGATATTTTATTTTTTTAGATATTTTATTTTTTAGATATTTTATTTTTTTAGATATTTTATTTTTAGATATTTTATTTTTTAGATATTTTATTTTTTAGATATTTTATTTTTTAGATATTTTATTTTTTTAGATATTTTATTTTGTAGATATTTTATTTTTTAGATATTTTATTTTTTAGATATTTTATTTTTTAGATTTTTATTTTTTAGATATTTTATTTTTTAGATTTTTATTTTTTAGATATTTTTTTTAGATATTTTATTTTTTAGATATTTTTTTTTAGATATTTTATTTTTTAGATATTTTTTTTTAGATATTTTATTTGTTAGATATTTCATTTTTTAGATATTTTTTTTAGATATTTTATTTTTTAGATATTTTATTTTTAGATATTTTTATTTTTTAGATATTTCATTTTTCAGATATTTTTTTTTATATATTTTATTTTTTAGATATTTTATTTTTTTATATATTTTATTTTTTAGATATTTTATTTTTTAGATATTTAATTTTTTAGATATTTTTTTAGATATTTTATTTTTTAGATATTTTTTTTTTAGATATTTTATGTTTTTATATATTTTATTTTTTAGATATTTTATTTTGTAGATATTTTATTTTGTAGATATTTTATTTTTTAGATATTTTATTTTTTAGATATTTTATTTTTTAGATTTTTATTTTTTAGATATTTTATTTTTTAGATTTTTATTTTTTAGATATTTTTTTTAGATATTTTATTTTTTAGATATTTTTTTTTAGATATTTTATTTTTTAGATATTTTTTTTTAGATATTTTATTTTTTAGATATTTCATTTTTTAGATATTTGTTTTAGATATTTTATTTTTTAGATATTTTATTTTTAGATATTTTATTTTTTAGATATTTCATTTTTTAGATATTTTTTTTTATATATTTTATTGTTTAGATATTTTATTTTTTTATATATTTTATTTTTTAGATATTTTATTTTTTAGATATTTAATTTTTTAGATATTTTTTTAGATATTTTATTTTTTAGATATTTTTTTTTTAGATATTTTATGTTTTTATATATTTTATTTTTTTAGATATTTTATTTTTTTAGATATTTTATTTTTTAGATATTTTTTTTTTTAGATATTTTATTTTTTAGATATTTTTTTTTTTTAGATATTTTATTTTTTAGATATTTTATTTTTACCTTTCGTTTTTTCTTCTCTGCTAAATATATCTATATTTATATAAACATTTTATATATTTTTTTAATATCTTTATATTATATCTCTCTCACTCTCTATATCTATAAAAGTGAACGTGTGTGTGTGTGTGTGTGTGTGTGTGTGTGTGTGTGTGTGTGTGTGTGTGTGTGTGTGTGTGTGTGTGTGTGTGTGTGTGTGTGTGTACATCTTCCAACGCAATAACTGTCACTTTTCAGTCTACAGATTCGAAATTTGATATGGATTTGGGTCAATCTTTGTAACCCGTTTTCGGCAAGATATTTGGTTGTTAAAGGGCCAATGTTCAACGATTTGTCTTTTGAGAACTCTACCAAACTCCTCCGATAATTATTGGGTATAAACACTTGAACTTTTAGATATAGGTTCCTTGGACATGGATCTAACTTAATAACTTGATTTGGGCCCAAAACAATAAAAGTCAAGGGTCAAAGTTTTAAAAAAATTGACCTTTTTTTTAAATTTTCAACATACACCTCCAAACAGTCGGGCAACGCAGAGCTGAAGTGCTATTACTTTCTTGTTTACTGTTTCAAAGTCATTTCATTAATTTTTAATATTTGTAAAAATGAGGACAACAATTCTATTACTTTCTTATTTACTGTTTTAAAGTCATTTCATTAATTTTTAATATTTGTAAAAAATAGGACAACAATTCTATTACTTTCGTATTTATTGTTTTAAAGTTATTTCATTAATTTTTAATATTTGTAAAAATTAGGACAACAATTCGATTACTTTCTTATTTACTGTTTTAAAGTAATTTCATTAATTTTTAATATTTGTAAAAATTAGGACAACAATTCTATTACTTTCTTATTTACTGTTTCAAAGTCATTTCATTAATTTTTAATATTTGTCAAAATTAGGGTAACAATTCTATTACTTTCTTATTTACTGTTTTAAAGTCATTTAATTAATTTTTAATATTTGTAAAAATTAGGACAACAATTCTATTACTTTCTTATTTACTGTTTTAAAGTCATTTCATTAATTTTTAATATTTGTAAAAATTAAGACAACAATTCTATTACTTTCTTATTTACTGTTTTAAAGTCATTTCATTAATTTTTAATATTTGGAAAAAATAGGACATGCATTCTGTTACTTTCTTATTTACTGTTTTAAAGTCATTTCATTAATTTTTAATATTTGTAAAAATTAGGACAACAATTCTATTACTTTCTTATTTACTGTTTTAAAGTAATTTCATTAATCTTTAATATTTGTAAAAATTAGGACAACAATTCTATTAATTTCTTATTTACTGTTTTAAAGTTATTTCCTTAATTTTTAATATTTGTAAAAATTAGGACAACAATTCTATTACTTTCTTATTTACTGTTTTAAAGTCATTTAATTAATTTTTAATATTTGTAAAAATTAAGACAAGAATTCTATTACTTTCTTATTTACTGTTTTAAAGTCATTTCATTAATTTTTAATATTTGGAAAAAATAGGACATGCATTCTGTTACTTTCTTATTTACTGTTTTAAAGTCATTTCATTAATTTTTAATATTTGTAAAAATTAGGACAACAATTCTATTACTTTCTTATTTACTGTTTTAAAGTCATTTCATTAATCTTTAATATTTGTAAAAATTAGGACAACAATTCTATTAATTTCTTATTTACTGTTTCAAAGTCATTTCCTTAAATTATTATATTTGTAAAAATTAGGACAACAATTCTTTTACTTTCTTAATTACTGTTTTAAAGTCCTTTCATTAATTTTTGATATTTGTAAACAATAGGACAACAATTCTATTACTTTCTTATTTACTGTTTTAAAGTCATTTCATTAATTTTTAATATTTGTAAAAATTGGACAACAATTCTATTACTTTCTTATTTACTGTTTTAAAGTCATTTCATTAATTTTTAATATTTGTAAAAATTAGGACAACAATTCTATTTCTTTCTTATTTTCTGTTGTAAAGTCATTTCATTAATTTTTAATATTTGTCAAAATTAGGGTAACAATTTTATTACTTTCTTATTTACTGTTTTAAAGTTATTTCATTAATTTTTTATATTTGTAAAAATTAGGACAACAATTCTATTACTTTCTTATTTACTGTTTCAAAGTCATTTCATTAATTTCTAATATTTGTCAAACTTAGGGTAACAATTCTATTACTTTCTTATTTACTGTTTTAAAGTTATTTCCTTAATTTTTAATATTTGTAAAAATTAGGACAACAATTCTATTACTTTCTTATTTACTGTTTTAAAGTCATTTCATTAATTTTTAATATTTGGAAAAAATAGGACATGCATTCTGTTACTTTCTTATTTACTGTTTTAAAGTCATTTCATTAATTTTTAATATTTGTAAAAATTAGGACAACAATTCTATTACTTTCTTATTTACTGTTTTAAAGTAATTTCATTAATCTTTAATATTTGTAAAAATTAGGACAACAATTCTATTAATTTCTTATTTACTGTTTCAAAGTCATTTCCTTAAATTATTATATTTGTAAAAATTAGGACAACAATTCTTTTACTTTCTTAATTACTGTTTTAAAGTCCTTTCATTAATTTTTGATATTTGTAAACAATAGGACAACAATTCTATTACTTTCTTATTTACTGTTTTAAAGTCATTTCATTAATTTTTAATATTTGTAAAAATTGGACAACAATTCTATTACTTTCTTATTTACTGTTTTAAAGTCATTTCATTAATTTTTAATATTTGTAAAAATTAGGACAACAATTCTATTTCTTTCTTATTTTCTGTTGTAAAGTAATTTCATTAATTTTTAATATTTGTCAAAATTAGGGTAACAATTTTATTACTTTCTTATTTACTGTTTTAAAGTTATTTCATTAATTTTTTATATTTGTAAAAATTAGGACAACAATTCTATTACTTTCTTATTTACTGTTTTAAAGTCATTTCATTAATTTTTAATATTTGTAAAAATTAGGACAACAATTCTATTACTTTCTTATTTACTGTTTTAAAGTCATTTCATTAATTTTTAATATTTGGAAAAAATAGGACAAGCATTCTGTTACTGTCTTATTTACTGTTTCAAAGTCATTTCATTAATTTTTTATATTTGTATATATTGGACAACAATTCTATTACTTTCTTATTGACTTTTTTAAATTCATTTCATTAATGTTTTATGTTTGTAAAAATTAGGACAACAATTCTATTACTTTCTTATTTACTGTTTCAAAGTCATTTCATTAATTTTTAATATTTGTAAAAATTGGACAACAATTATATTACTTTCTTTTTTACTGTTTTAAAGTCATTTATTTAATTTTTAATATTTGTAAAAATTAGGACAACAATTCTTTTACTTTCTTATTTACTCTTTTAAAGTCATTTCATTAATTTTTAATATTTGTAAAAATTAGGACAACAATTCTTTTACTTTCTTATTTACTGTTTTAAAGTCATTTCATTAATTTTTCCCATTTGTAAAAAATAGGACAACAATTCGATTACTTTCTTATTTATTGTTTTAAAGTCATTTCATTAATTTTTAATATTTGTCAAAATTAGGGTAACAATTCTATTACTTTCTTATTTACTGTTTTAAAGTTATTTCATTAATTTTTAATATTTGTAAAAATTAGGACAACAATTCTATTACTTTCTTATTTACTGTTTTAAAGTCATTTCATTAATTTTTAATATTTGTAAAAATTAGGACAACAATTCTATTACTTTCTTATTTACTGTTTTAAAGTCATTTCATTAATTTTTAATATTTGTAAAAATTAGGACAACAATTCTATTACTTTCTTATTTACTGTTTTAAAGTCATTTCATTAATTTTTAATATTTGTAAAAATTAGGACAACAATTCGATTACTTTCTTATTTACTGTTTTAAAGTAATTTCATTAATTTTTAATATTTGTCACAATTAGGGTACCAATTCTATTATTTTCTTATTTACTGTTTTAAAGTTATTTCCTTAATTTTTAATATTTGTAAAAATTAGGACAACAATTCTATTACTTTCTTATTTACTGTTTTAAAGTCATTTCATTAATTTTTAATATTTGGAAAAAATAGGACATGCATTCTGTTACTTTCTTATTTACTGTTTTAAAATCATTCCATTAATTTTTAATATTTGTAAAAATTAGGACAACAATTCTATTACTTTCTTATTTACTGTTTTAAAGTCATTTCATTAATTTTTAATATTTGTAAAAATTAGGACAACAATTCTATTAATTTCTTATTTACTGTTTCAAAGTCATTTCATTAATTTTTAATATTTGTAAAAATTGGACAACAATTCTATTACTTTCTTATTTACTGTTTTAAACTCATTTCATTAATTTTTAATATTTGTAAAAATTAGGACAACAATTCTATTTCTTTCTTATTTTCTGTTGTAAAGTCATTTCATTAATTTTTAATATTTGTCAAAATTAGGGTAACAATTCTATTACTTTCTTATTTACTGTTTTAAAGTTATTTCATTAATTTTTTTTATTTGTAAAAATAAGGACAACAATTCTATTACTTTCTTATTTACTGTTTTACAGTCATTTCATTAATTTTTAATATTTGTAAAAATTAGGACAACAATTCTATTACTTTCTTATTTACTGTTTTAAAGTCATTTCATTAATTTTTAATATTTGTAAAAAATAGGACAACAATTCTATTACTTTCTTATTTACTGTTTGAAGTCATTTCATTAAATTGTAATATTTGTAAAAAATAGGGCAACAATTATATTACTTTCTTATTTACTGTTTTAAAGTCATTTCATTAATTTTTAATATTTGTAAAAATTAGGACAACAATTCGATTACTTTCTTATTTACTGTTTTAAAGTCATTTCATTAATTTTTAATATTTGTAAAAAATAGGACAACAATTATATTACTTTCTTATTTACTGTTTTAAAGTCATTTCATTAATTTTTAATATTTGTAAAAAATAGGTCAACAATTCTATTACTTTCTTATTTACTGTTTTAAAGTTATTTCATTAATTTTTAATATTTGTAAAAATTAGGACAACAATTATATTACTTTCTTAATTACTGTTTTAAAGTTATTTCATTAATTTTTAATATTTGTAAAAAATAGGACAACCATTATATTACTTTCTTATTTACTGTTTTAAAGTCATTTCATTAATTTTTAATATTTGTAAAAATTAGGACAACAATTCGATTACTTTCTTATTTACTGTTTTAAAGTCATTTCATTAATTTTTAATATTTGTCACAATGAGGGTACCAATTCTATTACTTTCTTATTTACTGTTTTAAAGTTATTTCCTTAATTTTTAATATTTGTAAAAATTAGGACAACAATTCTATTACTTTCTTATTTACTGTTTTAAAGTCATTTCATTAATTTTTAATATTTGGAAAAAATAGGACATGCATTCTGTTACTTTCTTATTTACTGTTTTAAAATCATTCCATTAATTTTTAATATTTGTAAAAATTAATACAACAATTCTATTACTTTCTTATTTACTGTTTTAAAGTCATTTCATTAATTTTTAATATTTGTAAAAATTAGGACAACAATTCTATTAATTTCTTATTTACTGTTTCAAAGTCATTTCATTAATTTTTAATATTTGTAAAAATTAGGACAACAATTCGATTACTTTCTTATTTACTGTTTTAAAGTCATTTCATTAATTTTTAATATTTGTCACAATTAGGGTACCAATTCTATTACTTTCTTATTTACTGTTTTAAACTCATTTCATTAATTTTTAATATTTGTAAAAATTAGGGCAACAATTCTATTTCTTTCTTATTTTCTGTTGTAAAGTCATTTCATTAATTTTTAATATTTGTCAAAATTAGGGTAACAATTCTATTACTTTCTTATTTACTGTTTTAAAGTTATTTCATTAATTTTTTTTATTTGTAAAAATTAGGACAACAATTCTATTACTTTCTTATTTACTGTTTTAAAGTCATTTCATTAATTTTTAATATTTGTAAAAATTAGGACAACAATTCGATTACTTTCTTATTTACTGTTTTAAAGTCATTTCATTAATTTTTAATATTTGTAAAAAATAGGACAACCATTATATTACTTTCTTATTTACTGTTTTAAAGTCATTTCATTAATTTTTAATATTTGTAAAAAATAGGACAACAATTATATTACTTTCTTATTTACTGTTTTAAAGTCATTTCATTAATTTTTAATATTTGTAAAAAATAGGACAACAATTATATTACTTTCTTATTTACTGTTTTAAAGTCATTTCATTAATTTTTAATATTTGTAAAAAATAGGTCAACAATTATATTACTTTCTTATTTACTGTTTTAAAGTTATTTCATTAATTTTTAATATTTGTAAAAAATAGGACAACAATTATATTACTTTCTTATTTACTGTTTTAAAGTCATTTCATTAATTTTTAATATTTGTAAAAATTAGGACAACAATTCGATTACTTTCTTATTTACTGTTTTAAAGTCATTTCATTAATTTTTAATATTTGTCAAAATTAGGGTAACAATTCTATTACTTTCTTATTTACTGTTTTAAAGTTATTTCATTAATTTTTTTTATTTGTAAAAATTAGGACAACAATTCTATTACTTTCTTATTTACTGTTTTACAGTCATTTCATTAATTTTTAATATTTGTAAAAATTAGGACAAAAATTCTATTACTTTATTATTTACTGTTTTAAAGTCATTTCATTAATTTTTAATATTTGTAAAAAATAGGACAACAATTCTATTACTTTCTTATTTACTGTTTGAAGTCATTTCATTAAATTGTAATATTTGTAAAAAATAGGGCAACAATTATATTACTTTCTTATTTACTGTTTTAAAGTCATTTCATTAATTTTTAATATTTGTAAAAATTAGGACAACAATTCGATTACTTTCTTATTTACTGTTTTAAAGTCATTTCATTAATTTTTAATATTTGTAAAAAATAGGACAACAATTATATTACTTTCTTATTTACTGTTTTAAAGTCATTTCATTAATTTTTAATATTTGTAAAAAATAGGACAACAATTCTATTACTTTCTTATTTACTGTTTGAAGTCATTTCATTAAATTGTAATATTTGTAAAAAATAGGACAACAATTATATTACTTTCTTATTTACTGTTTAAAAGTCATTTCATTAATTTTTAATATTTGTAAAAATTAGGACAACAATTCTATTACTTTCTTATTTACTGTTTTAAAGTCATTTCATTAATTTTTAATATTTGTAAAAAATAGGACAACAATTCTATTACTTTCTTATTTACTGTTTGAAGTCATTTCATTAAATTGTAATATTTGTAAAAAATAGGGCAACAATTATATTACTTTCTTATTTACTGTTTTAAAGTCATTTCATTAATTTTTAATATTTGTAAAAATTAGGACAACAATTCGATTACTTTCTTATTTACTGTTTTAAAGTCATTTCATTAATTTTTAATATTTGTAAAAAATAGGACAACAATTCTATTACTTTCTTATTTACTGTTTTAAAGTCATTTCATTAATTTTTAATATTTGTAAAAATTAGGACAACAATTCTATTACTTTCTTATTTACTGTTTTAAAGTCATTTCATTAATTTTTAATATTTGTAAAAAATAGGACAACAATTCTATTACTTTCTTATTTACTGTTTGAAGTCATTTCATTAAATTGTAATATTTGTAAAAAATAGGGCAACAATTATATTACTTTCTTATTTACTGTTTTAAAGTCATTTCATTAATTTTTAATATTTGTAAAAATTAGGACAACAATTCGATTACTTTCTTATTTACTGTTTTAAAGTCATTTCATTAATTTTTAATATTTGTAAAAAATAGGACAACAATTCTATTACTTTCTTATTTACTGTTTTAAAGTCATTTCATTAATTTTTAATATTTGTAAAAATTAGGACAACAATTCTATTACTTTCTTATTTACTGTTTTAAAGTCATTTCATTAATTTTTAATATTTGTAAAAATTAGGACAACAATTCTATTAATTTCTTATTTACTGTTTCAAAGTCATTTCATTAATTTTTAATATTTGTAAAAATTGGACAACAATTCTATTACTTTCTTATTTACTGTTTTAAACTCATTTCATTAATTTTTAATATTTGTAAAAATTAGGACAACAATTCTATTTCTTTCTTATTTTCTGTTGTAAAGTCATTTCATTAATTTTTAATATTTGTCAAAATTAGGGTAACAATTCTATTACTTTCTTATTTACTGTTTTAAAGTTATTTCATTAATTTTTTTTATTTGTAAAAATAAGGACAACAATTCTATTACTTTCTTATTTACTGTTTTACAGTCATTTCATAATTTTTAATATTTGTAAAAATTAGGACAACAATTCTATTACTTTCTTATTTACTGTTTTAAAGTCATTTCATTAATTTTTAATATTTGTAAAAAATAGGACAACAATTCTATTACTTTCTTATTTACTGTTTGAAGTCATTTCATTAAATTGTAATATTTGTAAAAAATAGGGCAACAATTATATTACTTTCTTATTTACTGTTTTAAAGTCATTTCATTAATTTTTAATATTTGTAAAAATTAGGACAACAATTCGATTACTTTCTTATTTACTGTTTTAAAGTCATTTCATTAATTTTTAATATTTGTAAAAAATAGGACAACAATTATATTACTTTCTTATTTACTGTTTTAAAGTCATTTCATTAATTTTTAATATTTGTAAAAAATAGGTCAACAATTCTATTACTTTCTTATTTACTGTTTTAAAGTTATTTCATTAATTTTTAATATTTGTAAAAATTAGGACAACAATTATATTACTTTCTTAATTACTGTTTTAAAGTTATTTCATTAATTTTTAATATTTGTAAAAAATAGGACAACCATTATATTACTTTCTTATTTACTGTTTTAAAGTCATTTCATTAATTTTTAATATTTGTAAAAATTAGGACAACAATTCGATTACTTTCTTATTTACTGTTTTAAATTTCATTAATTTTTAATATTTGTCACAATTAGGGTACCAATTCTATTACTTTCTTATTTACTGTTTTAAAGTTATTTCCTTAATTTTTAATATTTGTAAAAATTAGGACAACAATTCTATTACTTTCTTATTTACTGTTTTAAAGTCATTTCATTAATTTTTAATATTTGGAAAAAATAGGACATGCATTCTGTTACTTTCTTATTTACTGTTTTAAAATCATTCCATTAATTTTTAATATTTGTAAAAATTAATACAACAATTCTATTACTTTCTTATTTACTGTTTTAAAGTCATTTCATTAATTTTTAATATTTGTAAAAATTAGGACAACAATTCTATTAATTTCTTATTTACTGTTTCAAAGTCATTTCATTAATTTTTAATATTTGTAAAAATTAGGACAACAATTCGATTACTTTCTTATTTACTGTTTTAAAGTCATTTCATTAATTTTTAATATTTGTAAAAAATAGGACAACAATTCTATTACTTTCTTATTTACTGTTTTAAAGTCATTTCATTAATTTTTAATATTTGTAAAAAATAGGACAACAATTATATTACTTTCTTAATTACTGTTTTAAAGTTATTTCATTAATTTTTAATATTTGTAAAAATTAGGACAACAATTATATTACTTTCTTATTTACTGTTTTAAAGTTATTTCATTAATTTTTAATATTTGTAAAAATTAGGACAACAATTATATTACTTTCTTAATTACTGTTTTAAAGTTATTTCATTAATTTTTAATATTTGTAAAAATTAGGACAACAATTATATTACTTTCTTAATTACTGTTTTAAAGTCATTTCATTAATTTTTAATATTTGTAAAAATTAGGACAACAATTCTATTACTTTCTTATTTACTGTTTTAAAGTCATTTCATTAATTTTTAATATTTGTAAAAAATAGGTCAACAATTCTATTACTTTCTTATTTACTGTTTTAAAGTTATTTCATTAATTTTTAATATTTGTAAAAATTAGGACAACAATTATATTACTTTCTTAATTACTGTTTTAAAGTTATTTCATTAATTTTTAATATTTGTAAAAATTAGGACAACAATTATATTACTTTCTTAATTACTGTTTTAAAGTTATTTCATTAATTTTTAATATTTGTAAAAAATAGGGCAACAATCATATTACTTTCTTATTTACTGTTTTAAAGTTATTTCATTAATTTTTAATATTTGTAAAAAATAGGGCAACAATCATATTACTTTCTTATTTACTGTTTTAAAGTTATTTCATTAATTTTTAATATTTGTAAAAAATAGGTCAACAATCATATTACTTTCTTATTTACTGTTTTAAAGTTATTTCATTAATTTTTAATATTTGTAAAAAATAGGGCAACAATCATATTACTTTCTTATTTACTGTTTTAAAGTTATTTCATTAATTTTTAATATTTGTAAAAAATAGGTCAACAATCATATTACTTTCTTATTTACTGTTTTAAAGTTATTTCATTAATTTTTAATATTTGTAAAAATTAGGACAACAATTCTATTAATTTCTTATTTACTGTTTCAAAGTCATTTCATTAATTTTTAATATTTGTAAAAATTAGGACAACAATTCGATTACTTTCTTATTTACTGTTTTAAAGTCATTTCATTAATTTTTAATATTTGTAAAAAATAGGACAACAATTCTATTACTTTCTTATTTACTGTTTTAAAGTCATTTCATTAATTTTTAATATTTGTAAAAAATAGGACAACAATTATATTACGTTCTTAATTACTGTTTTAAAGTTATTTCATTAATTTTTAATATTTGTAAAAATTAGGACAACAATTATATTACTTTCTTATTTACTGTTTTAAAGTTATTTCATTAATTTTTAATATTTGTAAAAATTAGGACAACAATTATATTACTTTCTTAATTACTGTTTTAAAGTTATTTCATTAATTTTTAATATTTGTAAAAATTAGGACAACAATTATATTACTTTCTTAATTACTGTTTTAAAGTCATTTCATTAATTTTTAATATTTGTAAAAATTAGGACAACAATTCTATTACTTTCTTATTTACTGTTTTAAAGTCATTTCATTAATTTTTAATATTTGTAAAAAATAGGTCAACAATTCTATTACTTTCTTATTTACTGTTTTAAAGTTATTTCATTAATTTTTAATATTTGTAAAAATTAGGACAACAATTATATTACTTTCTTAATTACTGTTTTAAAGTTATTTCATTAATTTTTAATATTTGTAAAAATTAGGACAACAATTATATTACTTTCTTAATTACTGTTTTAAAGTTATTTCATTAATTTTTAATATTTGTAAAAAATAGGGCAACAATCATATTACTTTCTTATTTACTGTTTTAAAGTTATTTCATTAATTTTTAATATTTGTAAAAAATAGGGCAACAATCATATTACTTTCTTATTTACTGTTTTAAAGTTATTTCATTAATTTTTAATATTTGTAAAAAATAGGTCAACAATCATATTACTTTCTTATTTACTGTTTTAAAGTTATTTCATTAATTTTTAATATTTGTAAAAAATAGGGCAACAATCATATTACTTTCTTATTTACTGTTTTAAAGTTATTTCATTAATTTTTAATATTTGTAAAAAATAGGTCAACAATCATATTACTTTCTTATTTACTGTTTTAAAGTTATTTCATTAATTTTTAATATTTGTAAAAAATAGGGCAACAATCATATTACTTTCTTATTTACTGTTTTAAAGTCATTTCATTAATTTTTAATATTTGTAAAAAATTAGGACAACAATTCTATTACTTTCTTATTTACTGTTTTAAAGTTATTTCATTAATTTTTAATATTTGTAAAAAATAGGGCAACAATCATATTACTTTCTTATTTACTGTTTTAAAGTTATTTCATTAATTTTTAATATTTGTAAAAAATAGGGCAACAATTATATTACTTTCTTATTTACTGTTTTAAAGTTATTTCATTAATTTTTAATATTTGTAAAAAATTAGGACAACAATTATATTACTTTCTTATTTACTGTTTTAAAGTTATTTCATTAATTTTTAATATTTGTAAAAAATAGGGCAACAATTATATTACTTTCTTATTTACTGTTTTAAAGTTATTTCATTAATTTTTAATATTTGTAAAAAATAGGGCAACAATCATATTACTTTCTTATTTACTGTTTTAAAGTCATTTCATTAATTTTTAATATTTGTAAAAAATAGGTCAACAATTCTATTACTTTCTTATTTACTGTTTTAAAGTTATTTCATTAATTTTTAATATTTGTAAAAATTGGACAACAATTCTATTACTTTCTTATTTACTGTTTTAAAGTCATTTCATTAATTTTTAATATTTGTAAAAATTAGGACAACAATTCTATTTCTTTCTTATTTTCTGTTGTAAAGTCATTTCATTAATTTTTAATATTTGTCAAAATTAGGGTAACAATTTTATTACTTTCTTATTTACTGTTTTAAAGTTATTTCATTAATTTTTTATATTTGTAAAAATTAGGACAACAATTCTATTACTTTCTTATTTACTGTTTCAAAGTCATTTCATTAATTTCTAATATTTGTCAAACTTAGGGTAACAATTCTATTACTTTCTTATTTACTGTTTTAAAGTTATTTCCTTAATTTTTAATATTTGTAAAAATTAGGACAACAATTCTATTACTTTCTTATTTACTGTTTTAAAGTCATTTCATTAATTTTTAATATTTGGAAAAAATAGGACATGCATTCTGTTACTTTCTTATTTACTGTTTTAAAGTCATTTCATTAATTTTTAATATTTGTAAAAATTAGGACAACAATTCTATTACTTTCTTATTTACTGTTTTAAAGTAATTTCATTAATCTTTAATATTTGTAAAAATTAGGACAACAATTCTATTAATTTCTTATTTACTGTTTCAAAGTCATTTCCTAAAATTATTATATTTGTAAAAATTAGGACAACAATTCTTTTACTTTCTTAATTACTGTTTTAAAGTCCTTTCATTAATTTTTGATATTTGTAAACAATAGGACAACAATTCTATTACTTTCTTATTTACTGTTTTAAAGTAATTTCATTAATTTTTAATATTTGTAAAAATTGGACAACAATTCTATTACTTTCTTATTTACTGTTTTAAAGTCATTTCATTAATTTTTAATATTTGTAAAAATTAGGACAACAATTCTATTTCTTTCTTATTTTCTGTTGTAAAGTCATTTCATTAATTTTTAATATTTGTCAAAATTAGGGTAACAATTTTATTACTTTCTTATTTACTGTTTTAAAGTTATTTCATTAATTTTTTATATTTGTAAAAATTAGGACAACAATTCTATTACTTTCTTATTTACTGTTTCAAAGTCATTTCATTAATTTCTAATATTTGTCAAACTTAGGGTAACAATTCTATTACTTTCTTATTTACTGTTTTAAAGTTATTTCCTTAATTTTTAATATTTGTAAAAATTAGGACAACAATTCTATTACTTTCTTATTTACTGTTTTAAAGTCATTTCATTAATTTTTAATATTTGGAAAAAATAGGACATGCATTCTGTTACTTTCTTATTTACTGTTTTAAAGTCATTTCATTAATTTTTAATATTTGTAAAAATTAGGACAACAATTCTATTACTTTCTTATTTACTGTTTTAAAGTAATTTCATTAATCTTTAATATTTGTAAAAATTAGGACAACAATTCTATTAATTTCTTATTTACTGTTTCAAAGTCATTTCCTTAAATTATTATATTTGTAAAAATTAGGACAACAATTCTTTTACTTTCTTAATTACTGTTTTAAAGTCCTTTCATTAATTTTTGATATTTGTAAACAATAGGACAACAATTCTATTACTTTCTTATTTACTGTTTTAAAGTAATTTCATTAATTTTTAATATTTGTAAAAATTGGACAACAATTCTATTACTTTCTTATTTACTGTTTTAAAGTCATTTCATTAATTTTTAATATTTGTAAAAATTAGGACAACAATTCTATTTCTTTCTTATTTTCTGTTGTAAAGTCATTTCATTAATTTTTAATATTTGTCAAAATTAGGGTAACAATTTTATTACTTTCTTATTTACTGTTTTAAAGTTATTTCATTAATTTTTTATATTTGTAAAAATTAGGACAACAATTCTATTACTTTCTTATTTACTGTTTCAAAGTCATTTCATTAATTTCTAATATTTGTCAAACTTAGGGTAACAATTCTATTACTTTCTTATTTACTGTTTTAAAGTTATTTCCTTAATTTTTAATATTTGTAAAAATTAGGACAACAATTCTATTACTTTCTTATTTACTGTTTTAAAGTCATTTCATTAATTTTTAATATTTGGAAAAAATAGGACATGCATTCTGTTACTTTCTTATTTACTGTTTTAAAGTCATTTCATTAATTTTTAATATTTGTAAAAATTAGGACAACAATTCTATTACTTTCTTATTTACTGTTTTAAAGTAATTTCATTAATCTTTAATATTTGTAAAAATTAGGACAACAATTCTATTAATTTCTTATTTACTGTTTCAAAGTCATTTCCTTAAATTATTATATTTGTAAAAATTAGGACAACAATTCTTTTACTTTCTTAATTACTGTTTTAAAGTCCTTTCATTAATTTTTGATATTTGTAAACAATAGGACAACAATTCTATTACTTTCTTATTTACTGTTTTAAAGTAATTTCATTAATTTTTAATATTTGTAAAAATTGGACAACAATTCTATTACTTTCTTATTTACTGTTTTAAAGTCATTTCATTAATTTTTAATATTTGTAAAAATTAGGACAACAATTCTATTTCTTTCTTATTTTCTGTTGTAAAGTCATTTCATTAATTTTTAATATTTGTCAAAATTAGGGTAACAATTTTATTACTTTCTTATTTACTGTTTTAAAGTTATTTCATTAATTTTTTATATTTGTAAAAATTAGGACAACAATTCTATTACTTTCTTATTTACTGTTTCAAAGTCATTTCATTAATTTCTAATATTTGTCAAACTTAGGGTAACAATTCTATTACTTTCTTATTTACTGTTTTAAAGTTATTTCCTTAATTTTTAATATTTGTAAAAATTAGGACAACAATTCTATTACTTTCTTATTTACTGTTTTAAAGTCATTTCATTAATTTTTAATATTTGGAAAAAATAGGACATGCATTCTGTTACTTTCTTATTTACTGTTTTAAAGTAATTTCATTAATTTTTAATATTTGTAAAAATTAGGACAACAATTCTATTACTTTCTTATTTACTGTTTTAAAGTAATTTCATTAATCTTTCATATTTGTAAATATTAGGACAACAATTCTATTAATTTCTTATTTACTGTTTCAAAGTCATTTCCTTAAATTATTATATTTGTAAAAATTAGGACAACAATTCTTTTACTTTCTTAATTACTGTTTTAAAGTCCTTTCATTAATTTTTGATATTTGTAAACAATAGGACAACAATTCTATTACTTTCTTATTTACTGTTTTAAAGTCATTTCATTAATTTTTAATATTTGTAAAAATTGGACAACAATTCTATTACTTTCTTATTTACTGTTTTAAAGTCATTTCATTAATTTTTAATATTTGTAAAAATTAGGACAACAATTCTATTTCTTTCTTATTTTCTGTTGTAAAGTCATTTCATTAATTTTTAATATTTGTCAAAATTAGGGTAACAATTTTATTACTTTCTTATTTACTGTTTTAAAGTTATTTCATTAATTTTTTATATTTGTAAAAATTAGGACAACAATTCTATTACTTTCTTATTTACTGTTTTAAAGTCATTTCATTAATTTTTAATATTTGTAAAAATTAGGACAACAATTCTATTACTTTCTTATTTACTGTTTTAAAGTCATTTCATTAATTTTTAATATTTGGAAAAAATAGGACAAGCATTCTGTTACTGTCTTATTTACTGTTTCAAAGTCATTTCATTAATTTTTTATATTTGTATATATTGGACAACAATTCTATTACTTTCTTATTGACTTTTTTAAATTCATTTCATTAATGTTTTATGTTTGTAAAAATTAGGACAACAATTCTATTACTTTCTTATTTACTGTTTCAAAGTCATTTCATTAATTTTTAATATTTGTAAAAATTGGACAACAATTATATTACTTTCTTTTTTACTGTTTTAAAGTCATTTATTTAATTTTTAATATTTGTAAAAATTAGGACAACAATTCTTTTACTTTCTTATTTACTGTTTTAAAGTCATTTCATTAATTTTTAATATTTGTAAAAATTAGGACAACAATTCTTTTACTTTCTTATTCACTGTTTTAAAGTCATTTCATTAATTTTTCCCATTTGTAAAAAATAGGACAACAATTCGATTACTTTCTTATTTATTGTTTTAAAGTCATTTCATTAATTTTTAATATTTGTCAAAATTAGGGTAACAATTCTATTACTTTCTTATTTACTGTTTTAAAGTTATTTCATTAATTTTTAATATTTGTAAAAATTAGGACAACAATTCTATTACTTTCTTATTTACTGTTTTAAAGTCATTTCATTAATTTTTAATATTTGTAAAAATTAGGACAACAATTCTATTACTTTCTTATTTACTGTTTTAAAGTCATTTCATTAATTTTTAATATTTGTAAAAATTAGGACAACAATTCTATTACTTTCTTATTTACTGTTTTAAAGTCATTTCATTAATTTTTAATATTTGTAAAAATTAGGACAACAATTCGATTACTTTCTTATTTACTGTTTTAAAGTAATTTCATTAATTTTTAATATTTGTCACAATTAGGGTACCAATTCTATTACTTTCTTATTTACTGTTTTAAAGTTATTTCCTTAATTTTTAATATTTGTCAAAATTAGGACAACAATTCTATTACTTTCTTATTTACTGTTTTAAAGTCATTTCATTAATTTTTAATATTTGGAAAAAATAGGACATGCATTCTGTTACTTTCTTATTTACTGTTTTAAAATCATTCCATTAATTTTTAATAATTGTAAAAATTAGGACAACAATTCTATTACTTTCTTATTTACTGTTTTAAAGTCATTTCATTAATTTTTAATATTTGTAAAAAATAGGACAAAAATTCTATTAATTTCTTATTTACTGTTTCAAAGTCATTTCATTAATTTTTAATATTTGTAAAAATTGGACAACAATTCTATTACTTTCTTATTTACTGTTTTAAAGTCATTTCATTAATTTTTAATATTTGTAAAAATTAGGACAACAATTCTATTTCTTTCTTATTTTCTGTTGTAAAGTCATTTCATTAATTTTTAATAGTTGTCAAAATTAGGGTAACAATTCTATTACTTTCTTATTTACTGTTTTAAAGTCATTTCATTAATTTTTTTTATTTGTAAAAATTAGGACAACAATTCTATTACTTTCTTATTTACTGTTTTACAGTCATTTCATTAATTTTTAATATTTGTAAAAATTAGGACAACAATTCTATTACTTTCTTATTTACTGTTTTAAAGTCATTTCATTAATTTTTAATATTTGTAAAAAATAGGACAACAATTCTATTACTTTCTTATTTACTGTTTGAAGTCATTTCATTAAATTGTAATATTTGTAAAAAATAGGGCAACAATTATATTACTTTCTTATTTACTGTTTTAAAGTCATTTCATTAATTTTTAATATTTGTAAAAATTAGGACAACAATTCGATTACTTTCTTATTTACTGTTTTAAAGTCATTTCATTAATTTTTAATATTTGTAAAAAATAGGACAACAATTATATTACTTTCTTATTTACTGTTTTAAAGTCATTTCATTAATTTTTAATATTTGTAAAAAATAGGTCAACAATTCTATTACTTTCTTATTTACTGTTTTAAAGTTATTTCATTAATTTTTAATATTTGTAAAAATTAGGACAACAATTATATTACTTTCTTAATTACTGTTTTAAAGTTATTTCATTAATTTTTAATATTTGTAAAAAATAGGACAACAATTCTATTACTTTCTTATTTACTGTTTTAAAGTCATTTCATTAATTTTTAATATTTGTAAAAATTAGGGTAACAATTCTATTACTTTCTTATTTACTGTTTTAAAGTAATTTCATTAATTTTTAATATTTTTAAACATTAGGACAACAATTCTATTACTTTCTTATTTACTGTTTTAAAGTTATTTCATTAATTTTTAATATTTGTAAAAAAATAGGGCAACAATTATATTACTTTCTTATTTACTGTTTTAAAGTCATTTCATTAATTTTTAATATTTGTAAAAATTAGGGCAACAATTATATTACTTTCTTATTTACTGTTTTAAAGTCATTTCATTAATTTTTAATATTTGTAAAAATTAGGGTAACAATTCTATTACTTTCTTATTTACTGTTTTAAAGTCATTTCATTAATTTTAAATATTTGTAAAAATTAGGACAACAATTCTATTACTTTCTTATTTATTGTTTTGAAGTCATTTCATTAATTTTTAATATTTGTAAAAATTAGGACAACAATTCTATTACTTTCTTATTTACTGTTTTAAAGTCATTTCATAAATTTTTAATATTTGTAAAAATTAGGGCAACAATTCTATTACTTTCTTTTTTACTGTTTTAAAGTAATTTCATTAATTTTAAATATTTTTAAAAATTAGGACAACAATTCTATTACTTTCTTATTTACTGTTTTAAAGTCATTTCATTAATTTTTAATATTTGTAAAAAAATAGGGCAACAATTATATTACTTTCTTATTTACTGTTTTAAAGTCATTTCATTAATTTTTAATATTTGTAAAAATTAGGACAACAATTCGATTACTTTCTTATTTACTGTTTTAAAGTCATTTCATTAATTTTTAATATTTGTAAAAAATAGGACAACAATTCTATTACTTTCTTATTTACTGTTTTAAAGTCATTTCATTAATTTTTAATATTTGTACAAATTAAGACAACAATTCTATTACTTTCTTATTTACTGTTTTAAAGTCATTTCATTAATTTTTAATATTTGTAAAAAATAGGACAACAATTCTATTACTTTCTTATTTACTGTTTTAAAGTCATTTCATTAATTTTTAATATTTGTAAAAATTAGGATAACAATTCTATTACTTTCTTATTTACTGTTTTAAAGTCATTTCATTAATTTTTTATATTTGTAAAAATTAGGACAACAATTCTATTACTTTCTTATTTACTGTTTTAAAGTCATTTCATTAATTTTTAATATTTGTAAAAAATAGGACAACAATTCTATTACTTTCTTATTTACTGTTTTAAAGTCATTTCATTAATTTTTAATATTTGTACAAATTAAGACAACAATTCTATTACTTTCTTATTTACTGTTTTAAAGTCATTTCATTAATTTTTAATATTTGTAAAAAATAATACAACAATTCTATTACTTTCTTATTTACTGTTTTAAAGTCATTTCATTAATTTTTAATATTTGTAAAAAATAGGACAACAATTCTATTACTTTCTTATTTACTGTTTTAAAGTCATTTCATTAAATTGTAATATTGGTAAAAAATAGGGCAACAATTATATTACTTTCTTATTTACTGTTTTAAAGTAATGTAATTAATATTTAATATTTGTAAAAATTAGGACAACAATTCGATTACTTTCTTATTTACTGTTTTAAAGTCATTTCATTAATTTTTAATATTTGTAAAAAATAGGACAACAATTATATTACTTTCTTATTTACTGTTTTAAAGTCATTTCATTAATTTTTAATATTTGTAAAAAATAGGTCAACAATTCTATTACTTTCTTATTTACTGTTTTAAAGTCATTTCATTAATTTTTAATATTTGTAAAAATTAGGACAACAATTCTATTACTTCTTATTTACTGTTTTAAAGTCATTTCATTAATTTTTTATATTTGTAAAAAATAGGACAACAATTATATTACTTTCTTATTTACTGTTTTAAAGTCATTTCATTAATTTTTAATATTTGTAAAAAATAGGTCAACAATTCTATTACTTTCTTATTTACTGTTTTAAAGTCATTTCATTAATTTTTAATATTTGTAAAAATTAGGACAACAATTCGATTACTTTCTTATTTACTGTTTTAAAGTCATTTCATTAATTTTTAATATTTGTAAAAATTAGCACAACAATTCTATTACTTTCTTATTTACTGTTTTAAAGTCATTTCATTAATTTTTAATATTTGTAAAAATTAGGACAACAATTCTATTACTTTCTTATTTACTGTTTTAAAGTTATTTCATTAATTTTTAATATTTGTAAAAATTAGGACAACAATTCTATTACTTTCTTATTTACTGTTTTAAAGTCATTTCATTAATTTTTAATATTTGTAAAAATTAGGACAACAATTCGATTACTTTCTTATTTACTGTTTTAAAGTCATGTCATTAATTTTTAATATTTGTAAAAATTAGGACAACAATTCGATTACTTTCTTATTTACTGTTTTAAAGTCATTTCATTAAATTTTAATATTTGTAAAAAATAGGGCAACAATTATATTACTTTCTTATTTACTGTTTTAAAGTCATTTCATTAATTTTTAATATTTGTAAAAATTAGGACAACAATTATATTACTTTCTTATTTACTGTTTTAAAGTCATTTCATTAATTTTTAATATTTGTAAAAATTAGGACAACAATTCTATTACTTTCTTATTTACTGTTTTAAAGTCATTTAATTAATTTTTAATATTTGTAAACATTAGGACAACAATTCGATTACTTTCTTATTTACTGTTTTAAAGTCATTTCATTAATTTTTAATATTTGTAAAAATTAGGACAACAATTATATTACTTTCTTATTTACTGTTTTAAAGTCATTTCATTAATTTTTAATATTTGTACAAATTAAGACAACAATTCTATTACTTTCTTATTTACTGTTTTAAAGTCATTTCATTAATTTTTAATATTTGTAAAAAATAGGACAACAATTCTATTACTTTCTTATTTACTGTTTTAAAGTCATTTCATTAATTTTTAATATTTGTAAAAATTAGGACAACAATTCTATTACTTTCTTATTTACTGTTTTAAAGTCATTTCATTAATTTTTAATATTTGGAAAAAATAGGGCAACAATTCTATTACTTTCTTATTTACTGTTTTAAAGTCATTTCATTAATTTTTAATATTTGTAAAAAATAGGACAACAATTATATTACTTTCTTATTTACTGTTTTAAAGTCATTTCATTAATTTTTAATATTTGGAAAAAATAGGGCAACAATTATATTACTTTCTTATTTACTGTTTTAAAGTAATGTAATTAATTTTTAATATTTGTAAAAATTAGGACAAAAATTCGATTACTTTCTTATTTACTGTTTTAAAGTCATTTCATTAATTTTTAATATTTGTAAAAAATAGGACAACAATTATATTACTTTCTTATTTACTGTTTTAAAGTCATTTCATTAATTTTTAATATTTGTAAAAAATAGGTCAACAATTCTATTACTTTCTTATTTACTGTTTTAAAGTCATTTCATTAATTTTTAATATTTGTAAAAATTAGGACAACAATTCGATTACTTTCTTATTTACTGTTTTAAAGTCATTTCATTAATTTTTAATATTTGTAAAAATTAAGACAACAATTCTATTACTTTCTTATTTACTGTTTTAAAGTCATTTCATTAATTTTTAATATTTGTACAAATTAAGACAACAATTCTATTACTTTCTTATTTACTGTTTTAAAGTCATTTCATTAATTTTTAATATTTGTACAAATTAAGATAACAATTCTATTACTTTCTTATTTACTGTTTTAAAGTCATTTCATTAATTTTTAATATTTGTAAAAAATAGGACAACAATTCTATTACTTTCTTATTTACTGTTTTAAAGTCATTTCATTAATTTTTAATATTTGTAAAAATTAGGACAACAATTCGATTACTTTCTTATTTACTGTTTTAAAGTCATTTCATTAATTTTTAATATTTGTAAAAATTAGGACAACAATTCGATTACTTTCTTATTTACTGTTTTAAAGTCATTTCATTAATTTTTAATATTTGTAAAAATTAGGACAACAATTCGATTACTTTCTTATTTACGGTTTTAAAGTCATTTCATTAATTTTTAATATTTGTAAAAATTAGCACAACAATTCTATTACTTTCTTATTTACTGTTTTAAAGTCATTTCATTAATTTTTAATATTTGTAAAAATTAGGACAACAATTCGATTACTTTCTTATTTACTGTTTTAAAGTCATGTCATTAATTTTTAATATTTGTAAAAATTAGGACAACAATTCGATTACTTTCTTATTTACTGTTTTAAAGTCATTTCATTAAATTTTAATATTTGTAAAAAATAGGGCAACAATTATATTACTTTCTTATTTACTGTTTTAAAGTCATTTCATTAATTTTTAATATTTGTAAAAATTAGGACAACAATTATATTACTTTCTTATTTACTGTTTTAAAGTCATTTCATTAATTTTTAATATTTGTAAAAATTAGGACAACAATTCTATTACTTTCTTATTTACTGTTTTAAAGTCATTTAATTAATTTTTAATATTTGTAAACATTAGGACAACAATTCTATTACTTTCTTATTTACGGTTTTAAAGTCATTTCATTAATTTTTAATATTTGTAAAAATTAGGACAACAATTCGATTACTTTCTTATTTACTGTTTTAAAGTCATTTCATTAATTTTTAATATTTGTAAAAATTAGGAAAACAATTCGATTACTTTCTTATTTACTGTTTTAAAGTCATTTCATTAATTTTTAATATTTGTACAAATTAGAACAACAATTCGATTACTTTCTAATTTACTGTTTTAAAGTCATTTCATTAATTTTTAATATTTGTAAAAATTAGGACAACAATTCGATTACTTTCTTATTTACAGTTTTAAAGTCATTTCATTAATTTTTAATATTTGTAAAAATTAGGACAACAATTATATTACTTTCTTATTTACTGTTTTAAAGTTATTTCATTAATTTTTAATATTTGTAAAAATTAGGACAACAATTATATTACTTTCTTAATTACTGTTTTAAAGTTATTTCATTAATTTTTAATATTTGTAAAAATTAGGACAACAATTATATTACTTTCTTAATTACTGTTTTAAAGTTATTTCATTAATTTTTAATATTTGTAAAAATTAGGACAACAATTCGATTACTTTCTTATTTACAGTTTTAAAGTCATTTCATTAATTTTTAATATTTGTAAAAATTAGGACAACAATTCGATTACTTTCTTATTTACAGTTTTAAAGTCATTTCATTAATTTTTAATATTTGTAAAAAATAGGACAACCATTATATTACTTTCTTATTTACTGTTTTAAAGTCATTTCATTAATTTTTAATATTTGTAAAAATTAGGGCAACAATTATATTACTTTCTTATTTACTGTTTTAAAGTCATTTCATTAATTTTTAATATTTGTAAAAATTAGGGTAACAATTCTATTACTTTCTTTTTTACTGTTTTAAAGTAATTTCATTAATTTTTAATATTTTTAAAAATTAGGACAACAATTCTATTACTTTCTTATTTACTGTTTTAAAGTCATTTCATTAATTTTTAATATTTGTAAAAAAATAGGGCAACAATTATATTACTTTCTTATTTACTGTTTTAAAGTCATTTCATTAATTTTTAATATTTGTAAAAATTAGGACAACAATTCGATTACTTTCTTATTTACTGTTTTAAAGTCATTTCATTAATTTTTATATTTGTAAAAATTAGGACAACAATTCTATTACTTTCTTATTTACTGTTTTAAAGTCATTTCATTAAATTGTAATATTTGTAAAAAATAGGGCAACAATTATATTACTTTCTTATTTACTGTTTTAAAGTAATGTAATTAATTTTTAATATTTGTAAAAATTAGGACAACAATTCGATTACTTTCTTATTTACTGTTTTAAAGTCATTTCATTAATTTTTAATATTTGTAAAAAATAGGACAACAATTATATTACTTTCTTATTTACTGTTTTAAAGTCATTTCATTAATTTTTAATATTTGTAAAAAATAGGTCAACAATTCGATTACTTTCTTATTTACTGTTTTAAATCATTTCATTAATTTTTAATATTTGTAAAAATTAGGACAACAATTCGATTACTTTCTTATTTACTGTTTTAAAGTCATTTCATTAATTTTTAATATTTGTAAAAATTAAGACAACAATTCTATTACTTTCTTATTTACTGTTTTAAAATCATTTCATTAATTTTTAATATTTGTACAAATTAAGACAACAATTCTATTACTTTCTTATTTACTGTTTTAAAGTCATTTCATTAATTTTTAATATTTGTAAAAAATAGGACAACAATTCTATTACTTTCTTATTTACTGTTTTAAAGTCATTTCATTAATTTTTAATATTTGTAAAAATTAGGACAACAATTCCATTACTTTCTTATTTACTGTTTTAAAGTCATTTCATTAAATTGTAATATTTGTAAAAAATAGGGCAACAATTATATTACTTTCTTATTTACTGTTTTAAAGTAATGTAATTAATTTTTAATATTTGTAAAAATTAGGACAACAATTCGATTACTTTCTTATTTACTGTTTTAAAGTCATTTCATTAATTTTTAATATTTGTAAAAAATAGGACAACAATTCGATTACTTTCTTATTTACTGTTTTAAAGTCATTTCATTAATTTTTAATATTTGTGAAAATTAGAACAACAATTCGATTACTTTCTAATTTACTGTTTTAAAGTCATTTCATTAATTTTTAATATTTGTAAAAATTAGGACAACAATTCGATTACTTTCTTTTTTACGGTTTTAAAGTCATTTCATTAATTTTTAATATTTGTAAAAATTAGGACAACAATTCTATTACTTTCTTATTTACTGTTTTAAAGTCATTTCATTAATTTTTAATATTTGTAAAAATTAGGACAACAATTCTATTACTTTCTTATTTACTGTTTTAAAGTTATTTCATTAATTTTTAATATTTGTAAAAATTAGGACAACAATTCTATTACTTTCTTATTTACTGTTTTAAAGTCATTTCATTAATTTTTAATATTTGTAAAAATTAGGACAACAATTCGATTACTTTCTTATTTACTGTTTTAAAGTCATGTCATTAATTTTTAATATTTGTAAAAATTAGGACAACAATTCGATTACTTTCTTATTTACTGTTTTAAAGTCATTTCATTAAATTTTAATATTTGTAAAAAATAGGGCAACAATTATATTACTTTCTTATTTACTGTTTTAAAGTCATTTCATTAATTTTTAATATTTGTAAAAATTAGGACAACAATTCTATTACTTTCTTATTTACTGTTTTAAAGTTATTTCATTAATTTTTAATATTTGTAAAAATTAGGACAACAATTATATTACTTTCTTATTTACTGTTTTAAAGTCATTTCATTAATTTTTAATATTTGTAAAAATTAGGACAACAATTCTATTACTTTCTTATTTACTGTTTTAAAGTCATTTAATTAATTTTTAATATTTGTAAACATTAGGACAACAATTCGATTACTTTCTTATTTACTGTTTTAAAGTCATTTCATTAATTTTTAATATTTGTAAAAATTAAGACAACAATTCTATTACTTTCTTATTTACTGTTTTAAAGTCATTTCATTAATTTTTAATATTTGTACAAATTAAGACAACAATTCTATTACTTTCTTATTTACTGTTTTAAAGTCATTTCATTAATTTTTAATATTTGTAAAAAATAGGACAACAATTCTATTACTTTCTTATTTACTGTTTTAAAGTCATTTCATTAATTTTTAATATTTGTAAAAATTAGGACAACAATTCGATTACTTTCTTATTTACTGTTTTAAAGTCATTTCATTAATTTTTAATATTTGTAAAAAATAGGACAACAATTCTATTACTTTCTTATTTACTGTTTTAAAGTCATTTCATTAAATTGTAATATTGGTAAAAAATAGGTCAACAATTCTATTACTTTCTTATTTACTGTTTTAAAGTCATTTCATTAATTTTTAATATTTGTAAAAATTAGGGTAACAATTCTATTACTTTCTTATTTACTGTTTTAAAGTCATTTCATTAATTTTTAATATTTGTAAAAATTAGGACAACAATTCGATTACTTTCTTATTTACTGTTTTAAAGTCATTTCATTAATTTTTAATATTTGTAAAAATTAAGACAACAATTCTATTACTTTCTTATTTACTGTTTTAAAGTCATTTCATTAATTTTTAATATTTGTACAAATTAAGACAACAATTCTATTACTTTCTTATTTACTGTTTTAAAGTCATTTCATTAATTTTTAATATTTGTACAAATTAAGACAACAATTCTATTACTTTCTTATTTACTGTTTTAAAGTCATTTCATTAATTTTTAATATTTGTAAAAAATAGGACAACAATTCTATTACTTTCTTATTTACTGTTTTAAAGTCATTTCATTAATTTTTAATATTTGTAAAAATTAGGACAACAATTCGATTACTTTCTTATTTACTGTTTTAAAGTCATTTCATTAATTTTTAATATTTGTAAAAATTAGGACAACAATTCGATTACTTTCTTATTTACTGTTTTAAAGTCATTTCATTAAATTGTAATATTTGTAAAAAATAGGGCAACAATTATATTACTTTCTTATTTACTGTTTTAAAGTAATGTAATTAATTTTTAATATTTGTAAAAATTAGGACAACAATTCGATTACTTTCTTATTTACTGTTTTAAAGTCATTTAATTAATTTTTAATGTTTGTAAAAATTAGGACAACAATTCGATTACTTTCTTATTTACTGTTTTAAAGTCATTTCATTAATTTTTAATATTTGTGAAAATTAGAACAACAATTCGATTACTTTCTAATTTACTGTTTTAAAGTCATTTCATTAATTTTTAATATTTGTAAAAATTAGGACAACAATTCGATTACTTTCTTATTTACGGTTTTAAAGTCATTTCATTAATTTTTAATATTTGTAAAAATTAGCACAGCAATTCTATTACTTTCTTATTTACTGTTTTAAAGTCATTTCATTAATTTTTAATATTTGTAAAAATTAGGACAACAATTCTATTACTTTCTTATTTACTGTTTTAAAGTTATTTCATTAATTTTTAATATTTGTAAAAATTAGGACAACAATTCTATTACTTTCTTATTTACTGTTTTAAAGTCATTTCATTAATTTTTAATATTTTTAAAAATTAGGACAACAATTCGATTACTTTCTTATTTACTGTTTTAAAGTCATTTCATTAATTTTTAATATTTGTAAAAATTAGGACAACAATTCGATTACTTTCTTATTTACTGTTTTAAAGTCATTTCATTAAATTTTAATATTTGTAAAAAATAGGGCAACAATTATATTACTTTCTTATTTACTGTTTTAAAGTCATTTCATTAATTTTTAATATTTGTAGAAATTAGGACAACAATTATATTACTTTCTTATTTACTGTTTTAAAGTCATTTCATTAATTTTTAATATTTGTAAAAATTAGGACAACAATTCTATTACTTTCTTATTTACTGTATTAAAGTCATTTAATTAATTTTTAATATTTGTAAAAATTAGGACAACAATTCTATTACTTTCTTATTTACGGTTTTAAAGTCATTTCATTAATTTTTAATATTTGTAAAAATTAGGACAACAATTCGATTACTTTCTTATTTACTGTTTTAAAGTCATTTCATTAATTTTTAATATTTGTAAAAATTAGGAAAACAATTCGATTACTTTCTTATTTACTGTTTTAAAGTCATTTCATTAATTTTTAATATTTGTACAAATTAGAACAACAATTCGATTACTTTCTAATTTACTGTTTTAAAGTCATTTCATTAATTTTTAATATTTGTAAAAATTAGGACAACAATTCGATTACTTTTATTATTTACAGTTTTAAAGTCATTTCATTAATTTTTAATATTTGTAAAAATTAGGACAACAATTATATTACTTTCTTATTTACTGTTTTAAAGTTATTTCATTAATTTTTAATATTTGTAAAAATTAGGACAACAATTATATTACTTTCTTAATTACTGTTTTAAAGTTATTTCATTAATTTTTAATATTTGTAAAAATTAGGACAACAATTATATTACTTTCTTAATTACTGTTTTAAAGTTATTTCATTAATTTTTAATATTTGTAAAAAATAGGACAACCATTATATTACTTTCTTATTTACTGTTTTAAAGTTATTTCATTAATTTTTAATATTTGTAAAAATTAGGGCAACAATTATATTACTTTCTTATTTACTGTTTTAAAGTCATTTCATTAATTTTTAATATTTGTAAAAATTAGGGTAACAATTCTATTACTTTCTTTTTTACTGTTTTAAAGTAATTTCATTAATTTTTAATATTTTTAAAAATTAGGACCACAATTCTATTACTTTCTTATTTACTGTTTTAAAGTTATTTCATTAATTTTTAATATTTGTAAAAAAATAGGGCAACAATTATATTACTTTCTTATTTACTGTTTTAAAGTCATTTCATTAATTTTTAATATTTGTAAAAATTAGGGCAACAATTATATTACTTTCTTATTTACTGTTTTAAAGTCATTTCATTAATTTTTAATATTTGTAAAAATTAGGGTAACAATTCTATTACTTTCTTTTTTACTGTTTTAAAGTAATTTCATTAATTTTTAATATTTTTAAAAATTAGGACAACAATTCTATTACTTTCTTATTTACTGTTTTAAAGTCATTTCATTAATTTTTAATATTTGTAAAAAAATAGGGCAACAATTATATTACTTTCTTATTTACTGTTTTAAAGTCATTTCATTAATTTTTAATATTTGTAAAAATTAGGACAACAATTCGATTACTTTCTTATTTACTGTTTTAAAGTCATTTCATTAATTTTTATATTTGTAAAAATTAGGACAACAATTCTATTACTTTCTTATTTACTGTTTTAAAGTCATTTCATTAATTTTTAATATTTGTAAAAATAAGGACAACAATTCTATTACTTTCATATTTACTGTTTTAAAGTCATTTCATTAATTTTTAATATTTGTAAAAAATAGGACAACAATTATATTACTTTCTTATTTACTGTTTTAAAGTCATTTCATTAATTTTTAATATTTGTAAAAATTAGGACAACAATTATATTACTTTCTTATTTACTGTTTTAAAGTCATTTCATTAATTTTTAATATTTGTAAAAAATAGGACAACAATTATATTACTTTCTTATTTACTGTTTTAAAGTCATTTCATTAAATTTTAATATTTGTAAAAAATAGGACAACAATTATATTACTTTCTTATTTACTGTTTTAAAGTCATTTCATTAATTTTTAATATTTGTAAAAAAATAGGGCAACAATTATATTACTTTCTTATTTACTGTTTTAAAGTCATTTCATTAATTTTTAATATTTGTAAAAATTTAGACAACAATTCGATTACTTTCTTATTTACTGTTTTAAAGTCATTTCATTAATTTTTAATATTTGTAAAAAAATAGGGCAACAATTCTATTACTTTCTTATTTACTGTTTTAAAGTCATTTCATTAATTTTTAATATTTGTAAAAATTAGGACAACAATTCGATTACTTTCTTATTTACTGTTTTAAAGTCATTTCATTAATTTTTAATATTTGTAAAAAATAGGACAACAATTCTATTACTTTCTTATTTACTGTTTTAAAGTTATTTCATTAATTTTTAATATTTGTAAAAAATAGGACAACAATTATATTACTTTCTTATTTACTGTTTTAAAGTCATTTCATTAATTTTTAATATTTGTAAAAAATTGGACAACAATTCTATTACTTTCTTATTTACTGTTTTAAAGTCATTTCATTAATTTTTAATATTTGTAAAAATTAGGACAACAAATCTATTACTTTCTTATTTACTGTTTTAAAGTCATTTCATTAATTTTTAATATTTGTAAAAAATAGGGCAACAATTATATTACTTTCTTATTTACTGTTTTAAAGTCATTTCGGGATATAATTTCTCTGTAGCACTTGATTTTCTCTGAATTTATATCTGAACGATGTTTTAGCCGCTAAAACTTTCTCGTCATGCTAAACACGTGCTGTTAAATAAAAATTGTCATAATAGTCTATATTAGTTAAATGATATTTAAGGCATTTTTCAATCTTATTATTTAATTTCCGACGCCCAAACATTACACACAATAGAACAGGTGATTAACTCTGTTGACAGTTGAATGGCTCAGCTTGTGTGTCGCGATTGATAATCTTTTAAAGCAGCAATCGGTTGTTGATAATCTTGTAAAGCAACAATTGCTTGTTGATAATCTTGTAAAACAACAATTGGTTGTTGATAATCTTGTAAAGCAACAATTGGTGTTGATAATCTTGTAAAGCAAAAATTGATTGTTGATAATCTTGTAAAGCAACAATTGGTTGTTGATAATCTTGTAAAGCAACAATTGCTTGTTGATAATCTTGTAAAGCAACAATTGGTTGTTGATAATCTTGTAAAGCAACAATTGGTTTTTGATAATCTTGTAAAGCAACAATTGGTTGTTGATAATCTTGTAAAGCAACAATTGGTTATTGATAATCTTGTAAAGCAACAATTGGTTATTGATAATCTTGTAAAACAACACTTGGTTGTTGATAATCTTGTAAAGCAACAATTGCTTGTTGATAATCTTGTAAAGCAACAATTGGTTATTGATAATCTTGTAAAGCAACAATTGGTTGTTGATAATCTTGTAAAACAACAATTGGTTATTGATAATCTTGTAAAGCAACAATTGGTTGTTGATAATCTTGTAAAGCAACAATTGGTTATTGATAATCTTGTAAAGCAACAATTGGTTGTTGATAATCTTGTAAAACAACAATTGGTTGTTGATAATCTTGTAAAGCAACAATTGGTTGTTGATAATCTTGTAAAGCAACAATTGGTTATTGATAATCTTGTAAAGCAACAATTGGTTGTTGATAATCTTGTAAAACAACAATTGGTTATTGATAATCTTGTAAAACAACACTTGGTTGTTGATAATCTTGTAAAACAACAATTGGTTATTGATAATCTTGTAAAGCAACAATTGGTTGTTGATAATCTTGTAAAGCAACAATTGGTTGTTGATAATCTTGTAAAGCAACAATTGGTTATTGATAATCTTGTAAAGCAACAATTGGTTGTTGATAATCTTGTAAAGCAACAATTGGTTGTTGATAATCTTGTAAAGCAACAATTGGTTGTTGATAATCTTGTAAAACAACAATTGGTTGTTGATAATCTTGTAAAACAACAATTGGTTGTTGATAATCTTGTAAAACAACAATTGGTTGTTGATAATCTTGTAAAGCAACAATTGGTTGTTGATAATCTTGTAAAGCAACAATTGGTTGTTGATAATCTTGTAAAACAACAATTGGTTGTTGATAATCTTGTAAAACAACAATTGGTTGTTGATAATCTTGTAAAACAACAATTGGTTGTTGATAATCTTGTAAAGCAACAATTGGTTTTTGATAATCTTGTAAAGCAACAATTGGTTGTTGATAATCTTGTAAAGCAACAATTGGTTGTTGATAATCTTGTAAAGCAACAATTGGTTGTTGATAATCTTGTAAAGCCACAATTGGTTTTTGATAATCTTGTAAAGCAACAATTGGTTGTTGATAATCTTGTAAAGCAACAATTTGTTGTTGATAATCTTGTAAAGCAACAATTGGTTGTTGATAATCTTGTAAAGCAACAATTGGTTGTTGATAATCTTGTAAAGCAACAATTGGTTTTTGATAATCTTGTAAAGCAACAATTGGTTGTTGATAATCTTGTAAAACAACACTTGGTTGTTGATAATCTTGTAAAGCAACAAATGGTTGTTGATGCAGAACCACTTTCTCCTGCATCCTGTTTGTTTTTTATTAATCTACAATCACCAAATGTATTTTCTAGAATAAATTTAAAGAATACACACACACGTCACAAGAATATGGCTTTTCCCTTTTTTTACTATTATTAGTTTGAAGCTAACAATTGATTCTATTAAATTTATATCCGAAAGCTTTTTTAAGAATAAATACTGTTCCCTTTATGGCTATTTGTTTGTAGGCCAGCCATTTTTTAATACATTTGTGAGTAAGCCCTGATCTTGCCCGGCTACAATAAGTCTTTCCTCATCAAATGGAAGTCTCCCACTCTTGAGCCATTGGAGTGAAGGATCTTTGTCTATGTACTGCTGGTTCAGCTGCTCTAGGAACTTCCCTGCTCGCTTATTTTATTTCCATCCTTCTTTTCTTGTCTCTACCAGTATTTCGGTGTATTTTTCCTTTTGATTCTGGCAATCTGTGTCGGTGGTTTATCGTGTACATTGACAGTGTTCTCCGGTATGACTTCTCCAAAGTTTTCAGCAAGTTTTGTGATTGAGGTTTGTTGTGAAAGATGATGATGATGGTCTTTCACTATTTCCATTGCCATGTACGTTGAACTGTTAATATATTGGCCCATACTTACTATAGTTGCTCGATATGCATGGTTGAATTCAGTGAGGCCAAAGCCCCCTTCCTTTCGTGGTAGGTATATCCTGTCCATGCATTGGTTTCGGTATATTACCTTATGTAGGGATAGTTGTTTCCTGGTCTTGGTATCAAACCTGTTTATGTTATATTGAGACCAGTCTATAATACCGAAACCGTACGTGATCACAGTATAGTATAGTATAATCCCCAGTGTGAGTTTTCATATGCATTACTAATCTTGACTTTTCAGAACAAGATTGTCCTCACAAGTGTGTGGCTTTTCTCCAGTGTGAATTCTCATGTTTTACTAAACTTGAATTTTCAGAACAAGAATACTCGACTTCTTTACAAGTATGTTGCTTTTCGCTTTTTCTTGTATTTTACTTTGGTAAGTTTTAAGAGATCAAGGGGCTCCTCCCTGGAGCTAACACTTGATTCCGTTATGATTTAAATTTATATCCGAGGGCTCTTTTAAGAATAGATACTGTTCCCTTTATGGCTGCTATTTGTATTTCGTTACAGCTTGGTCTTCCAGGGATTGCTTCTAAGTATTTATGAAAATTATTTTTTATTTACTCAGTTGCTCCTATCACAACCGGTATAATGTTTATTTCTTTCAGAGACCATATCGTTTTTAGATCATTTTTCAGTTCCTGATATTTTGTTATTTTTTCCTGTTTATCCCTGTTAAGGCCGAAATCATTTGGGACTGTGACATCAACAATGACATATAACAATACCTGGTTTGATGGCCTTGTCTTTTATGTATCTGCCTGCCTGTATGTCTTTGTCGTAAAACACGGTTAAATTTCTGTTTGATGTCATTGGTGGTGGTTCATGTTCCCAAATGTTCGGCGATCTGTCAAGTTGCATCTCTCCACAGATCTTACAATGGAGGTACTTGCATACTTTGTTGTGACGAGCAGTATAATGGCCATCTGCCAATAAGATTGGGCATGCTGACATTAGATGGATTGTGCTTTCAATCGCTGAGTGGCAAAACCTACACTGGCCATTTGTTTGTAGGCCAGCCATTTTTTAAATTCCATTTGTAAGTAAGCCCTGATCTTGCCCGACTACAATAAGTTTTTCCTCATCAAATGGAAGTCTCCCACTCTTGAGCCATTGGAGTGAAGCATCCTTGTACTCCTGGTTCAGCTCATCTAGGAACTTCCCTGTTTGCTTATTTTGTTTCCATCCTTCTTTTCTTGTCTCTATCTGTATTTCTGTGTATTTTTCCTTTTTATTCTTGCAATCTGTGTCGGAGGTTTATCGTGTACATCGACTGTGTTCTCCGGTATGACTTCTCCAAAGTTTTCAGCAAGCTTTGTAATTGAGGTTTTTTGTGAAAGATGATGATGATGGTCTTGATCTTTCGCCAGTGTGAGTTCTTATGTTTCATTAAATTTGATTTATTAGAACAAGATTATCAAAAAAAAAACATATTCACACACATCACAAGCATGTGGCTTTCCCCCGTTATGAGTTCTCTTATGTTTGACAAAGTCTGATTTTTCAAAAACAGAACATCCACACACTTCACAAATTTTCTTCTAGGGGATGGGACATCCAACCAGATGTCTGACATTTACCCCTATTTTAGTGAGTCCAACCAAGAGATCTTTTCAGGATTCTAGCCTTTCAGTGCAATCGTTTTTATTTCACTTGCACTTGGTTCACCGGCTATGCTTTCTATGTACTTTTTAAAGTTCTTTTTCATAAGCCCAGTTGTTCCTATGATGACTGGTATAATTGAAACGTCTTTTAGTTCCCTTATGTTTGACTAAGTCTGATTTTTCAAAAACAGAACATCCACACACTTCACAAATATATGACTTTTCCCCAGTGTGAGTTCTCATGTGCTTCAGTAAAGTTGATTTGTGAGAAAAAGAATATGCGCACACTTCACAACCATGTGGCTTTTCCCCAGTGTGAGTTCTCATATGTATTACTAATCTGAACTTTTCAGAACAAGAATGTCTACACACTTCACAAGAATATGGCCTTTCCCCAGTGTGAGTTCTCATGTGTATTACTAACCTTGCTTTATCAGAACAAGAATATCCACACACTTCACAAGTGTGTGGCTTTTCTCTTTTTTTTCAGTTTTCTTAAACTTTTTCTTCTAGGGGATGGGACATCCAACCAGATGTCTGACATTTACTCCTATTTTAGTGAGTCCAACCAAGAGATCTTTTCAGGACTCTAGCCTCCCCTTTCAGTGCAATCGTTTGTATTTCACTTGCACTTGGTTCACCGGGTATGCTTGCTATGTACTTTTTAAAGTTCTTTTTCATAAGCCCAGTTGCTCCTATGATGACTGGTATAATTGAAACATCTTTTAGTTTCCAATTTCGTTTCATATCATACATAAGTCCTTGATACTTTGTTATCTTTTCCCTCTCAGCTCTGTTAAGCCCTGTATCATTGGGTACACTGACCTTTATTACGGTCGCTATTTTGTTTGCTCTGTCCCAAATCACTATATCTGGTTTAACAGCTGCGTTTTCTAGATATGTAGCAGTAGGGATTATGTAGTCATAGTGAATAGTGTAGTTGTCATTCCCAACTGTTCGTTCGGGTATATGTTCCCAGGATTTTTTAGTACACTGAATGTTGAGTTTCTTACATATCTTCCAGTGAAGGTATTTGCAAACTCCGTTATGGCGATCTGTATAATAACCATCTCCAAGTAGGACTTTGCAACTAGAAATCAGGTGGCCCACACTCTCAACCTCAGTGCTACAGAACCTGCATTTATTATTGTTGCTTAGACCACACATCTTTTTGAAGTTGTTTGTCATGAGACCCTGGTCTTGTGCAGCCAATATCAGTTGGTCGTAATGGAGGGATCCTCTTTTGAGCCAGTCCAGGGAACCATCCCTATCAATATATTCTTGGGATATTTCAGTCGGTAGGTATTTTGCCCGTTTATGGTTGGTCCATTCTTCTGTTTTTAAACTATGGAACTGGCTAGTGTATTTTTCCGACTTTTCCGACTTTTCTGGGCTATGTCAGCGGCAGGCTTGTTTGGGTTCTCAGTATCATTTGTAAGGCAATCCTTTCCAAAATGAGTGGCAAGTTGTGTTATAGATTTTGTACTACTTGCTCGATTCTGATAATGGTCTTTAATTTTCATCAGCTTGGGGTTACAGGAACTTATTATGTACTGACCTATGCTGAAGATTGTGGCTCTGTGTTGATGATTGACTTCCGAGAGTCCCATAACTCCTTCTCGCCTGGGTAGGTACAAACGAGGCATGCACTGATTTCGATAAATAACTTGGTACACGGTTAACATTTTCCTTGTATTTGTGTCAAGCCAATTTATGTCTTTCTGAGGCCAGTCAATAATGTCAAAACTATATGTTAGTACTGGCATGGCAAATTGGTTAATTGCCGTAACTTTGTTCTTGTTTGTGATTTCGGTTTTGCAGATTTTTCTTACCCGGCGTAAATATTCTTGGCTTAGTTTCTCTCTCATCTTGGAATGCTGGATGGACTCATTTTCATCAATACCGAGGTATTTGTATGTTTCCTGTTCATCCAGTTCTCTGATTACACTATTTTCATCGTGCTGTATATTTTCAGTAGATATCTTCTTGCCAGCTTTCAGAGTACACATAGCACACTTATCCAGCCCGAGCTTCATTTTGATGTCATTAGAAAAAGTGTGGACAATTTTCAGTAGATGATCTAAATCCTTATCCGAGCTAGCATAAAGCTTAAGATCATCCATGAAAAATAAATGGTTTATTAACTTGAAGGATTCTCTTTGGCGGCTGTAACTTAGATTATAAGCACCTTGGCAGTTCTTTAGAAGCTTACTTAGAGGATCAATTGCCAAGCAAAATAGTAGAGGAGATAAACTGTCTCCTTGGGAGATTCCTTTTTTTATTCTTATATTTGGAATGGATATCCTTCCCCCATTATGGTTTAAGGTAATGGATGTTTGCCACTCCTTCATTTGGGCAGCTATAATTTCTCGTATGCTCAGGTGGATCTTGTATAATTCAAGGCATTTTAGTATCCACGAATGGGGTACACTATCAAATGCTTTCTGATAATCTATCCATGCCATATTTAGATTTCTCTTTCTTTCCCTGCAATCTTCCAAAATGGTCTTATTGATGAGCAATTGATCTTTGGTGCCCGGGCAGTTTTTCCTACATCCTGTTTGTTCCTCCTCAAGATAATCACCGGATGAAAATTGGTCGTATAGGCTGTCAGCTATTAATCCAGTGAACAGCTTGTAAGTCGTGGTTAGGCAGCATATTGGGCGATATTTGCTGGGGTTTTTGGTTTATGTGCTTTTAACTATTAAGCTTGTATCGCCTTTTAATATCCATGATGGTGTCTCTTCATAAGCTTTCAACATTCTGGTGAAACATCTGCTATAATGATCATGCAATGCTGTTAGCTGTTTTAACCAGAAGTTAGATATGTTGTCGATGCCAGGTTTCTTGTGATTTGAAGCTCGTGACAGGTTTGATCTTATTCTATCTGGCGTTATTTCTGGCTCTGGCATTTCTCTTTTATTTTTATTTACATTGATAATATCCCCGATCCACTGGGCCTCTTCGTAAAGTCCTCTGCTTCAAATAAGGGTCTCCAGTAATCTTTAGTGCGAATTCTCATGTTTTACTAAACTTGAATTTTCAGAACAAGAATACCCGCATTCCTTACAAGTATATAGCTTTCGCTTTTCTCTCTTTTTTTCATTTTTCTTAAACTTTTTCTTCTAGGGGATGGGACATCCAACCAGATGTCTGACATTTACCCCTATTTTAGTGAGTCCAACCAAGAGATCTTTTCAGGATTCTAGCCGTCCCTTTCAGTGCAATCGTTTGTATTTCACTTGCACTTGGTTCACCGGCTATGCTTGCTATGTACTTTTTAAAGTTCTTTTTCATAAGCCCAGTTGCTCCTATGATGACTGGTATAATTGAAACGTCTTTTAATTTCCAATTTCGTTTCATATCATACATAAGTCCTTGAGTGTGAGTTCGCATATGTTTCATTAAATTTGATTTATTAGAACAAGAATATCCACACACTTCACAAGTATGTGGCTTTTCCCTTTGTTTTTTTTTCATTTTCTTAAACTTTTTCTTCTAGGAGATGGCACATCCAACCAGATGTCTGACATTTACCCCTATTTTAGTGAGTCCAACCAAGAGATCTTTTCAGGATTCCAGCCGTCGCTTTCAGTGCAATCGTTTGTATTTCACTTTTTTTTTTTCATTTTTCTTAAACTTTTTCTTAAACTTTTCCCCTTTTTTATTTATTTTACTTCAGTAAGTATTAAGAGATCAAGGGGCTCCCTCCTGGAGCTAACACTTGATTCTTTTATGATTTAAATTTATATCCGAGGGCTCTTTTAAGAATAGATGCTGTTCCCTTTATGGCTGCCAGTTTGAGTTTTCATATGTCTCACTAAATTTGATTTTTCAGAAAAAGAATATTCACACACTTCACAAGTGTGTGGCTTTTCTCCAGTGTTAGTTCTTCTATGTTTTACTAATCTTGATTGATCAGAACAAGAATATCCACACACTTAACAAGTATGTGGCCTTTCTCCAGTGTGAGAGAGAAATAAAGATGGTGTCCATAGGTTTAAAAGGTGTGCGCTGGCGGAAGTCAGGGAAAATCACGTAAAATCACGCGGTAAGAATGTATAAATGGAGTTGACAGGTTAGATGTGGGAGAGATAGACGAAGTCTGGTGCCAGTAGAGATATCAAACTCGGCGTTTGCTTGGATTGAAAAGACGTTTTTTTTTTTTTTGTATTTTGCGGTACTAAACTAGAAACACATTTATTGAAATAGTTCTGATCAGCTGCTAACAATTTTTTCATATATTTATATCTGAAAAAAAAATATGTGGACTTTTTGTCAAACATAACTCAATCCCTACACAAAATAATCGCATACTATTTTATGTTATTAGGTATATATATATATATGAATGAGTATGTAGATAAAAATGTAACATTTGAAAGTTTAGGAGATAAGTTACTTGATAAAGTAATTGCAAATTGAAATTTATTAGAACAATTTAAATTGATTTTTGTCAAATGTAATGCGATCCTCATACTGTTATATTTTGTAAAATATTTTTTTCTTAGATTAAAATATAAACCTAGTGTAAAACTGTTCGTTAATATTAAGATCGTTCTAATAAATTTACATATAATTCAATATTTATGTATTACATCCAGTATATCACCGTCTAATTGAGTTTCAGTCACGGAAATGGCAGAAACATTGTAGAAAGATTTAAAGGTCAACTTCTTTCCTTTATTTTCATGAAAATCTAGTCGTAGAGTTTTTGTAATTTTTATTAGACGAAAACTGCGATTTACTAGATGTTGGTATTACTAATATGTTGTTCAAAAAATAAATTTTTAAAAAGCTGCAACCTTTTTTCATATTTTCATCTTTGTTTTATTAAAAATTTTGTCTGGTAAAAAAAAAACAATAATTTCCTATCGTTCCTATCTCTTATTAAGTTATAAAAAAGTAGAAACAGTCGCACAGTTGACAACAATCGTCGCATTTTAAATTTTTGTAATGTTACAAACTAGATGTTGGTGTTAGTAATATTATAAGCTTTGTTTCATACTTGGTTTTCTTGGTAGCTTTTAAAGGTTAAAGACTAATTTCTTAATAACCTAAACATTTACTTTTTAATTAAGAAAAAAAAGGTGCCGAATTTTTTCAAAAATGTTTTCATCTAATGAAAATATCGTGGGTTAGTTGGTTTTCTCTTAATAGTTGCGGAAAAACTATATTTTGTTTATTTAATGTAATCAACTTTGTTACATTAAACCAGTTCATCACAGTTTTTCTTTGTTTTAATCGTTTGATTTAAAAAAAATACCGTGTTTGAAATTAATATTAATAATAATACTAAATAAGTGTATTCAACCACTTCTAAAAATATTAAGACAACTAGCATTTCAGCCTGGCGTTGCCCGGGTGTTTGGAGGTGTATGTTGAGCAAAAAAAAGTGGTAGTAGGAAGGCAGGCTCGAACGCGTACTGCAAAGGAGGAAAAGAACAGAGGAGAAAACCTGACACCGCCAAACCTAAAGTGACTTATGTATAAATTAAGTCTAGACAATCTAAAGGAGAGAATAACTTTAAAAAATATCGGCGAAAAAGCGACCCCCTGTAGAAATGTGCCTAGTTGAAGGTGAAGATATTAGTTTTTTTAGTCAATTTTTCGATATTTCTCGTATGAAAGGTCGAACTTCAGAACGATACTAATCTTGGTAAAATCCGTCGCCTCTGTCGAAAGTTTTAGGCAGACATGCAAACATACACACATACATTTATATATTTGTAACTAAATATTTTCGACCCAAACCGATGAAAAAGCTTGCCCTATCTCTGAATACCCTTTATGTAAAATTTCAAATGTTTAGACTAGAAATTGTCTGAGTAATTTGTTAGAGACCGCAGGCAGAGGTCAATTTTTTTTTTTTTTAAATTTGACTCATATTATGACCCCTTACAATGTATTGTTTTGGGCTCAAATCAAGTTATTAAGTTAGATCAATGTCAAAGGAACCTATATCTAAAATTTCAAGTGTTTAGATCCAAAATTGGCCGATAGGTTTGGTAGAGTTCTCAAAAGTCAAATCGTTGAACTTTGACTCTTAACAGCCAAACTTCTGGCCGAAAACCGATCACAAAGATTTTCCCAAATCTCAGTACCCTGTATATCAAATTTCGAGTCTGCAGACTTAAAATTGAGAAAGTTATTGCATGTACACACACGGACAGATTCACACACACTGATACACAGACACGTTCACTTTTATAGATATATAGATGGATTAAAAACAGCAAAAACACTTTTTGTGCTAAGTTGTTTAACAATTCAACCATATTTGAATGAAATTATTGTGTTATTTTCTCAGAAATCACATAAGTTTTACTAAAAATAAACAAATTTTTGATAAGAAAAAATCTTAATGTCAAATTAAATAATATATTCTTCGGAGATTTTTATTGATCGGAGATATGTACTTTTTTTATTTACATATTTTATAAAGCAAATCCATATTTTTTATTGGATTGGAATAAAAAATAAACATATTTTAATGTATTAGATTATACTAAAAGTTATTGGATGCATTTTTAAAAGTGTAAACAAAAAATAAGCAAAGAGAGGGAAATAACTTACCTTTCATTCCAGAAATTCAACATGAAAAAAAAAAAAAAAAAAAAAAGCGGGATGAATTCGTATTTCTTTTGTGTTCAAAACACAAAAAATTGTTTTGTTTGTAAGGATTTCTTTAGTAAATTAATTTTGTTTTGTGTGTTCAATTCATTAAGAAATAAGGTAAATTTATACAAATACCGTGACAGCGAATTAGTAGAAAAAAATGTACCCTAACCCTAACCCTAACCCTAACCCAGTTTTCAGATTCGTGTTCAGCACACCGAAACGTAACAGAATACTACGTAAAAGATTTTACTAATTCGCTGTCACGGTGTTGTGTCGAATTGTTTTCCTATCAAATTAAGTTTATATTGGTCAGTGTTAAAGCTTGTTGAGATTTTCTTTGTAAATTCCTCTGTGCCTAATTCATAAAAAATCATCAAAAATGAAAATATAAAAAATCAGGTATACTTTTTAAAATTGAACATTTTTTTTATTATTTTGATTAGTCGAACTACTGTTAACATCCAAGATGAGAACAGTAGTCCGAATAATCGAAATAATTATCATATAAAAATTGCGAAACTGAATATTTCACGGTAGCTACTAAAATAAAAGGAATGAATTGAAAACAAGTTAAAAATTGTTTTGAACCAAGGAAAAACAAAACACTATAACCACATGATTATGAAATTTGTAACCTATTGTTATCAAACAAAATTCGGTTAAACTATGCAATTCACATTAGGCAAGTCCAAAAGTCACCACAGACTTACCCCCCCCCCATATGTAAAACGATGTAAGTTTATTATAAATTAATATTATCAATATAACTTTTGTACCCTTTAAAAGATGAAGGGCAAAATATACTAGTAATAATTATTTTTACTTTTTTTTCATTGTACGCAAATAATGAAATTGCGAAACGAAAATCGTGTTTACATAATTGGCACTTTTAAAATAAAATTCGCATGTAGTAGACATTCCAAACGTGAAAACATATCCGTATTTAACAAATCTAGCAAAAATCAACTAATGGTCAGATTTTCGTGAAATTTTCGATACTTATCCATTTTAGAATGACAATACATACACAATGCAGTTTCTGTAAAATATATCAGGGGAAATATTTTTTTTAGTACGTGCCCCCCCCCCATATTTAATTTTTTGAAATTTGAACAAAATATATTTAAATCTACGAATTTATTAATTTATTATGAAACATAAGAGTTCAAATAAATAAAACATGTATTTTTTAAAAAATTCAAATACACGTATTGAGCAAAAATTTAGCTTGAAGTTGCAATTAAAAATTATATAACTTTATTATTATTATTATTATTATTATTATTATTATGCTTATTTTTTTAATAGCTTTTTTTTTTTTTTCGAATTAATATATACCATATTCAGTTGAATTGCCAAGAAAAGGAAACTTTGTTGTGGAGAAAGTGGCTTAGCGTTAAAGAGACTGCGCGTTTGTGCCTGCAGAGCACAAACTAAGAATCAAGATGACGCCCACATGCGTTTATGTGGAAAAAACGTCTCGTGGAATCTCGGAGAATCTCGGAGAATCTCGTACCCTGATTCGATAAATAACGGCCAGAGAATGATTCGAGGCGCATAACCCTGGCCGAACTTGATGTCACATTGAAGGGCGTTAACTTGGCGCTTCAATGGCATGCCAAGGTTCTACATATCATGACTGACTCGGCATGCACTCATCGGTGGATAACCGATGCATTAAGTGGAAGAGCACGGCTGACGACACGCGCATCGAGTGAGATGTTAATTCGAAGACGGCTTGCCACCTTTGTCGACACCATCACAGAGTACGACCTGACCGTGGACGTAGTGTTGATCAGGTCTGCGATCAACAGAGCAGATGCTTTGACAAGAGTCCCTCAACGATGGCTTCTGGCTGGTGCTCGGAGAGATGCTGATAATCTGCAAAACACATGTGCAGCAGTTGTGTGTAATGTGGATGCAACACGCATCATGGACATTCATCAACAGTGTGGACATCCTGGCATCAAGCGGACACTGTACTTTGTCAAGATGATTGATCCAGGAGTAGGAAAACAGATATCCGAAGAGTAGTGGAAAGTTGCGAGGCCTGCCAATCCATCGACCCAGCTCCAACACGATGGAAGAAAGGGGAGTTAGGAGTGAGTGGTAAGTGGCAGAGAGTGAGCAGGGACATCACACACAACGGTGGCAACCACTTCCTTACACTCATCGATTGTGGGCCTACACGTTTCGTGGTCTGGAGACTCCTCAGGCACCAGGACTCTTGCAACATTATTCGCCAGCTGTCATCCGTGTTCTGTGAAAGAGGTGCGCCCAATGAAGTGCTAATGGACATCGACCCAGCCTTTTGCAGCCATCAGATGAGGCAGTTCTTACAAGAATGGGGTGTGCGGCTGCGGCTTAGATGCGCTTATGTGCCTTCTAGCAATGGTATAGCTGAGAGAAGCCATCGCAGCATCAAAACAATTGCAGCCAGGAAGCAGTGCACCATCGCAGAAGCTGTGTACTGGTATAATCTCATGCCAAAGGATGGCGTCTCTCCAGGAACGGCGCCTGCAAACGCAATCTATCAGTACCGTGTCCGAGAAAAAGGAATCCACCCCGATACAACTGTGGCCACTGAGATAGAACGGAATCGATATGCCAAAGGGGATGCTGTCTGGGTGAAGCCGTCAGGAAACCGATGTACTGACAAGTATAAACGAGGCACAGTGACCGATGTGGTGAGTCAGCAGTGTGTCCAGGTTGATGGCGTACCCCGTCACGTTAGAGACCTATGGCCGGCGACACATGTACCACCTCCAGTGGACGATGAGAGTGATTCTGACTCTGAGACGAGTAGGCCATCGCTTTGGTTTGCACCATCCCTATCAAGCAGTGACTCTGATATCAGTACCCTCCACGGAGATGAAGCCTTCCCCGACCATCAGGCGGTGTATGAGAGCGCACGCAAAGACGAGAGCAGCACTGTCCCCCTTCGTAGAAGCACCCGACGATGGCGATCACCACCCCCCTGTCGTCTCTGTGATCATGAGATCAGAGGGGAGTGTGGAGAAAGTGGCTTAGCATTAAAGAGACTGCGCGTTTGTGCCTGCAGAGCACAAACTAAGAATCAAGATTGCGCCCACATGCATTTATGTGGAAAAAAGTCTCATGGAATCTCGGAGAATCTCGTACCCTGATTCGATAAATAACGAGGGGAGAAAAGCGGGGAGAGAGACGATTTTGAGTCACGAAAACGAACGGACGTGTGTAAAAGAAGAGGTAGAAGAAAAGAGTGTGGTGAACGAAACAAATAACGACTCGGTTGAAAGTAGAGTTGTAACGAACACATTCGTAAACATTAATTAAGTTTAAAAAGATTAAAAGGATTAAAATTCCATTATTTCAAAATGTCCCGTTATAAAATAGATTTTTAATTGTGTTAATTTTTTTTTTAATATTAAGTTTTTATATAAACATGACTCTTGTCAGCTATTTTATCTCCAGATTAAAATCGATTTTCAAATATTATTGCACAAGTATTAAGTATTTTGTACCCCCCCCCAATATTTTGTTTGTCTCTTTTTAGCGAACAAAAATATGGAAGTCGAACATGAACATTCAGTAAAACCGTATTTCATGTGCCGATTCTATCTGGCAAGTTCATTTGGAATATTATTGTTTTATTTTTTTATAATAGATTTTTCTTGTCCATAAATGTTTATATTTTCCAAGTTGATAGCATAACAGATTTGGCAATTGTATTAATTTTCAGTTAGTGAGAGGGGAATTTCCCTAAACACGCCAAATGGACTTTTATTAAGTACAATACTTAATATTTTTTAAAATGGAGAGTAGACAATGCATTGTGGATGTGTTATCGGCAGCTCCCGTTGCTCTCGCTTCTCTTTATTTGTCACTCAGTCCTCGTATTTTAATGAGTAATTTTTCTGACAAAGGGAGAAGAAAAGCTGGCAGTATTTAGCGTGAACAGCCGCCAGAGATGTCGGAAATTTTCTGTTTCTATGTCTATCCTTGTTGCCATGTTACTAGTAAGGGTGCTAGAGGTAAACGTTTTATCTGGGCTGACGTTATGCGCCTGATAGTCAGGGACCCGAACATTGGATTAACCACTACGGACTGTCCTATCAGCAGGTGCAAAGTACTGGGGCTGCTGTATTGCCATTTGGTGAATGGATTCTGGACCATGCAGTAGCTTCTGGTGGAGCCTCTCGATGCCATATTAGTGGGTAATTGTTACGGCTTTACTTTTTCATGTGCTACAAAAAATATTTCTTCATTTCTATTTCTCTCTTACTTTCTCTCTCAAACAAGATCGATGATGAGGGGAGGTTCTGTCATGATTTCTCCATTGCTTATGACCTCACTTAGATTGTTCATGAACCCACCTGTGTGCCCGGTACTAACGACCAGTATGAAAGTCTGCTAGACCTTTTTCGCACAACTTGCCCTGAACTGTGTTTAGCTTCTGTTCTGTCTCCACTTAGATCTTCCGACCACTCTGTTGTATCAGTTAAAATAAAAATTAAATGTAATAAATCCTCAGATGTACCACTCCATCGTACAGTATATCGATACTCTATGGCTGACTGGGATAGCTTCCGTACATTTATATCAGATCTACCTCTGCATTCCATGTTTAAAAAGGATGTGTCCTCTATAGTATCAGACCTGACGGAATGGTTAATTGTAGGTATAGACCGTTTTATACCATCAAAAATATTCCAGCAAAAACCTAATAGCCATCCGTGCTTCTCTCAAGAATGTGCTGCTGCCATTGCGCACAGAAACCACTTTTTCCATTGCTTCCAACGTAATTGATGTATTGAGACTAAAGCTGCTTTCATGACTGCCAGCAACTACTGTAAAAAAAGTTATAAAGAACGCAAGCAAGTTATATGCTCAGTCCGTTAAGTCCAAAGTAGCTGATCAGCGGCTTGGTTCCCACCACTTTTGTCAAATAGTAAACAGAATCCTGAACAGAAACATGTGCTCTATCCCAACTATCATCTAAAGACCTGAGGTAATCTCGTCAACATTAGACAAAGCCAAACTCTTTGCCAATAACTTTGCAGATAATTCTATCCTTTGCAACAAAGGCTGCCAACCTCCAATATTTCCTCCTGTATCAGAAAACACGCTATGTGATAATCGTACGTGATGTTGCAAAGCTAAGCAAAAACATTGATTCCAGTAAAGCAACCGGCCCTGATGACATTCCAATTATAGTACTCCAAAGACTTCAACCAGAACTAATGCCCATACTTACCAAACTGTTTAAACGTTGTCTTAAGGAGAATTGCTTCCCATCACCCTGGAAAATCTCATCAGTATGCCCTGGATTTAAGAATTCGGGTGATCGATCATCTCCCTCTCAGTACAGGCCAATAAGTCTCCTGTGCGTCCTGAGTAAGTTGCTGGAATCTGTGTTAAATAGAGAAGTAATCAACTATCTCAGCAAAAATAACCTTCTTAGTGACACGCAATATGGTTTTTGTTCTGCTAGATCTCCAGCAGATGTGCTTACAGTTATATCTCATAGGATTAGCGAAGGTCTCGATGGAGGCTTCCTATCTATGGCAATTGCTCTTGACATATCAAAGGCCTTTGATAGAGTATGACATAAAGGTTTACTTCACAAGATCTCCAGCTACGGTATAGCTGGAAATGTCTTCTCAATTATTAAACCATTTCTCTCTTGTAGGTTCATAAGAGTAGTGCTTGATGGATGGAAATCAGAAGCTCTCAGTATTAATGCTGGAGTCCTTGAGGGGTCCATCCTGGACCCACCTCTCTTCCTGATCTACATTAATGATCTTCCAAATCACATCATTCGTAGACATCTATGCTGATGACACTACTATCTATGGTAGCACATCTAAGACCGTAAACGACCAAGGTCTATCTGATTCTCTCTCCTCTGATCTTGAGCATGTGGTACAATGGGTAAAGGAGTGGCTGGTTTCTTTTAATGCATCTAAAACCAGGCTTCTATCTTTACATCATCATCGGGCATCAATTGAAATGAATGGGTCTTGTCTTGGGAAGGCCTCATGTTTTGACAAGCTTCTGGGCTTGACCTTTACTCCTGATCTTAAGTGGAACACATACATTAAACCCGTTGCCAGAGCCGCTGGAAATATGGTAGGATCCTTCTATCGACCCAGCAGATATCTCACTGCTTATGCAATTCTCTAACTATATAAGAGCCAAGTACGTCCAAGGATGGAGTACTCTTGCCACATCTGGGTAGGAGCTGCTAGAAAGGACTTATCCTGCCTTGGTAGAGTTCAAAATATACTTCGTAGCCTCGTAGAGATATCCCTTTCTCTTCTCTGTAACCTCTTTCTCACAGAAGAGATGTTGCTAGTTTGTCTTTGCTTTATCGTTATGTTCATGGCAAGTGATCGGCTGAGCTACAATCTATGGTCCTCCCTCTCCAAACTTTCACAAGAAACACCCGTCTAGCAGAAATCATTATCAACAATTTCCCCCACTCTTTATCTGTACCTAAACCTAAACGTAGATTCCATGAGCAAAGCTTCTTTATTAGAACTGCATGCCTATGGAATTGTCTTCCGTTTTCCTGCTTTCCAGCTGACTACAATATGGTTGTTTTCAAGTCTAAAGTAAACAAGTTTTTGATGAGCCGTTCCATATAAGTAAACAAATTCACCAAATTTCCATTACTAACGATTACTATATTGTCCAATTTCTACTGTACACTCTTTAACCCTTATCATTGAGTGGCCTCAAGGCCTTGATAAAGGGGAATGCCTATGTAGAAAAATAAATTCAACTGAGAGTTAACTCATCTAATTACTGAACAAAATGTTATCTTATTTTTTTTATTTTATACTTTTTTTTTGTTTTTCATGTTTGTTAATGGTAGAATATAGAGTTAATTAGTCTAATGGTGTGAGGAGTTTAATAGATCTCTTTGCGGCCTTTATACATCTTAGCTCGCATGTATACAGGATCCACTAGTTTGTGACTGTGCTCGGTTAAGTGTGTCAGAATCTTTTGGGAATTTTTGACAAAACTTGTAATTTCTTTTTTTAAATGGGTTGCTTAATTTCTTTACTATTACATCTTTTTAATAATAGAAATATTATTTTAGAAATTTTTGAAAAACAGTGTTACAAAGTGCCTGCGTACGCACATCAGCCATTTTTTCTACATAATGAAATGAATTTTATTTTACGAGTTAAATTTTATTCAATTTTTTCAATTAAAAAATCCATCAAAATTTTTCTATCTGTTCAATTTGCAGGATTAATGTCAAGTTTTATGCTCTTTCACATAAACCAAATATAATAGTCTAGAAAAACGAGTTTTTTTTTTATTCACCCCCTCCAATTTTGAAATGTCTGTTAAAATGAAAATAATTAAGTTTCTCACCTCAGATTTGTATCTCACAAATTGAAGATAAAAGATCAATAAATAAAATAATCTAATTTAAAACAAAAAAAGAATAGTTTTTTGCAAATTTAAAGTCAAAAGTGTAAAACCTTTTTGTCTAAACAACGTTGATTTTTTATAAGTGAAACCTCATATTTTAGTTATATTGTCCAGTAAATATCGGACACCTACAGCAAATTTTTTTCTATTTCATTCAATGTTTTTATTTTTAGATTAATAGAACATTCACTGCAAAAAGAGAAATAAAATATATTAAATCAAAACTCATGTATTTCTTTAACAGAATTTAAAAAAATGGAAAATTGGTCGGGCGGTTTATGTTTAAATGGCAAAAACTGATAAGTGAAATGTGATAATTTTTCAATGTACGGTGACCCATATTTTCCAGACCATATCACAACGGCTCACGCGTATGCGTTGTTTTTACGTTTATGAAATAATTAATTATGGCCGTTTTAGGCATCCGTATTTGACAACTGGAAGAAAGAGAGGAAACAACACTGTGCTAACAGTGGATAATCGCTTACGAAAACGCAGTCTTTTCGGACCCTTGCTTAAAAAAATATTTTATTAAAAAAGTACATGGAATATAAAATATAAATATGGACAAATTCTTATAAATAGATTAGTATTTTTTTTTTATAGGTAAGTGATTTTTTGGCATTTTTATATATTTATTAGATTTGGATTAAGTTAAAATTCGTTGAATTTCGTGAAATCTTTTTTAAAAGAAAACCGCTTTTTAAGAAAATATTGTTTATCTTAAATTAAACCTTTTATTATATTAAAATTTGGTCTTTGCTTCTTTTATTGCAAAAAAAATTAGGGGTTTAAATTACAATATTCATGTTGTTATAAGCTGCGAAACATAGCGAGTCTAGTTAATCAAATGTTTATCACTCCTTTGTAATGGCGACTTCTGACACTCATAGTGCTCGGTTGTTTTATCCGTGTAAGGGATGTCTACTCCTTTGATTTCCTTCTATGGCGTACGTCTCCTAATAACCTGTTCTGAAGTGTGTGTGGTGTTGCAATTTGCAGGTTTGCAGTTATATTTTGATGCATTTTTTCAGGTGTGTGTGGTAGTCAAATTCACACTCACGTATCGAGTTTCTTCTAATTGGTTGGCTGGAATGCTTATTCCGTCAGCGAATGTCACCAATTTCAGATTCAACTATGTATGAGGACACATTAGAATGATAAATAATTCCGGCCAAAAACAATAGCTTTGTTTTTTTTTTAATGCTGGACATAAACATTCTGCCCAACATGTTGAGTTAGGGTTTGTATGTTATGCTGCACGTCGTAACAGTTATTTGATCTCCTCTTGTACTATAATGTTGTTCTTGATTACTGATCGTAAAGTTACTGCTTAGATGCCAAAGAGTTTCTGTTTGTAGACATGTTCGGGTGTTTTCATTTGTATAATCGTTTCTACTTTTTTGATACAATGTTTCGAGATGATATGTTTTTACTATACATTCCTCTTAGTTGAATCTGCAGTTTTTTCTTGCTCTAAGATTTAATTCTTCGAATCGATATATATATGAACCATCTATTCCTAATTAGTAACGAGGTGACGTCATGCAATTATGAAGTGACATAATGTGGTCGGCGCTTTTTTTGTCATGAGAGTTTAAACATAGTCTGACCGAACCATTGGTTTTTCTTATACAAACAAATAATTTCATTCATTGTTTGTTTCTCACAGTTTGGTTACTAAGGAGTCCAATTCCATTTTCTAGTTCTCTTTTAGAGTTGTAGAGATTCGTTGAAGTGGTTGTATAACTGGTGGTATTTCTGGTTCCACATAAATGGTAAATTCACAAGAACCAAATATATTAGTGAATTTTTAAATGATTTACTTTTATTAAAATGTTGCTCCAATTTGAACTTGGTTTGAATTCTGCTGTGATGCTTAATCATCGTTATTATGTGCCTAATGATGCTAGCGATTGATTTTACAGCTAATCCATTAATGTATGTATTCTTATTAATATTGGTTTCACATCATAGAATGTTAAACCGATAAATTAGTTGTTGACCAATTGTTGTTCTGCCGAAAGCAAATAACCATATTGCCGTAGTTTTGGCTGTTACTCCATGCAGTTTTTTATCTACTTTCAGAGGGAGAAAATTTTGCTCATAGCACCTGTCATAATATAGGCTAAGAGACTATTAGTCGCCTAGAGTTATGCCCCTTGGCCCGTGACGTGTGAATCTCGTCCGCCATTGTTTCTCAGTGCAACGTTTACTACTAGACAATAAAGAACGCATTTTATACCACCTTCAAGTCTGTTTATCAATGCTTCCAAAGTATGTATTATCACGACATGGTGTCTGAAGTGGGATCCTCTAAAGAATCAAAGGAATAGTAACAATATTACCCTAAAAAAAAAAAAAAAAAAAAAAAACGAACATTTTCGGGATCTAAAAAAAAATTAATACAAAACACACGTGGTGTCGGTATTTTTCTCGCAATCGACGATGAATACATATTCGCAACTACCACCTCCAACAATCGATTGGAACACTTCAAATTTGGCCAAATCAATGGACCGATTTATCAGGCAAGTTCATTTATATTTCGACGGCCCAATGAAAGACGTAGATTCAGACACAAAGTAAAATTACTTGCTAATATGGTCTGGTATCGAGGGCCAGGAAATAAGTGACACTTTTCCCTTTCGACAGGGAGAAGAAAGGACATTGGATAAATATATCCAATTTTTTAAGGAATATGCGAATCCGCGATCGAACTTTCGTGTAGCTAGACACAACCTACTAAAATGTAAACAAAACGCGGATGAATCGGCACACGCATTTCTAAGTCGGCTGCGTCAGACAGCCAAACAGTGTGAATACGGTCGGACGGTGGAAGAGACAATTGTGTTGGACCTATTCATATTCGGTATTTATTTACAGTCTGTACAAAAGTCCCTAATAAGAGAAGGAAGCGATCTCACGATCGAGAAAGCACTCGGAATCGTCGAGACAGAAGAAGCCACGTGTAAACAAATGGAAGCATTACGTACAACAGCAGTAGAAGACAGCTCTACACTCGCAGTTAGAGCCAGACAGCCCAGTGGACCTACCACATGTGGTAATTGTGGCACAAAACACCATCAATATAAATGCCCAGCTAAAGGCAAATACTGCCTAAAATGCAATAAAAAGGGACACTTTGCTAAAGTTTGCCACTCTAAAATGGGAGACGAGGGACACACACGCAGACAGTCATTCCAGCCACAGAGGAAATATAATAAGAATAAAATCCACATGGCAGCAGCACATATGGGTAGCAACGACGACAGTTCCACAGAGGAGCTGTACTTTCACACAGTAAAGGAATTACCGTTAGCGACCACAGAAGCTTTCACAAAACTGAAGATAGGCAACAGCAAAGCCCAAATAGAGGTTGACGCGAAAATCGACACAGGTGCAATGAGCAACCTGTTACCTAAACAGGTATTCAAGGAACTGAAAGGAGTACCACTGGAAAAATCAGCTATAAGGCTAATTGCGTTTGGAGGCTCAACGATAGACCAAGAAGGGACCTGTCGTTTAGGGGTCAGATCCCGCGACAAGTTCGTTAAAGCGACCTTTCACGTGGTGAAATCAAGAGACCCTATACTAATAGGACTCCAAACATCAAGAGAATTAGGGCTAGTCACCCTTAACTTGGCTATAAAAACGGACACAACTCATGTGACGGACAAAGCATCCCGGCCTACTCCCCCGCACGACATGAAACCGGTCCCCGTGCAGGAACCATGTACGATGGGAAACCTTGGAGAAAGGAGGAAAATCATTGAGGAATTTCCAGACGTATTCGACTCCATTGGTTGTCTGCCAGGTGAACACACCATCCATTTAAACCCCGAAGTACCACCAGTTGTCCACCCACCACGTCGAGTCCCAATATCCCTAAAAGGAAAGTTGAAATTGGAGTTGGACTCCTTAGAGGCCCAGGGAATAATTTCCCCTGTAAAGGACCCGACGCCCTGGGTAAACTCATTCGTCTGTACCACTAAAAGGAACGGATCGGTCAGGCTATGCCTCGACCCCCGAGACTTAAATAAAGCAGTGCACAGACCACACTATGCGACTCCGACATTCGAAGACATCACTGCGGAACTAGACAACGCTAGATGGTTCACAAAAGTCGATATCAAGTCCGGCTACTGGCATTTGAAACTGGACGAAAAGTCGAGACGTCTCACAACATTCATTACCCCACATGGCAGATACATGTACAACAGGTACCCCATGGGAGTCAAATCTGCCCAAGATGAGTTCCAAAGAGCCATGCAGGAAAACTTCGGAGACCTCGAAAATGTCCTATCCATATGCGACGACATAGTAGTGTACGGATTCGAGGAAGACGGCAGTGACCATGACAAGGCACTGAGGCAGCTAATGTTTAGAGCAAGGGAAAGAAACTGCAGGTTTAATTCAGAGAAATTTGTGGTGAAAACCTCCGAAATCCCTTTCTACGGCCACATAATCTCAAGAGACGGTGTCAAGCCAGATCCCCGGAAAATAGAGGCGATCACACAGATGCAACCCCCCGAGGATGCAAAGCAGCTCACCAGCTTCCTAGGCCTGGTGAACTACTTAAACAAATTCTCTCCACGACTCGCGACACTGACAAAACCCCTACGTGAGTTAACATCGAAGAAGAATGACTTCACATGGTCTTCACAGGAGCAACAGGCATTCGAAGAAATCAAAAAAGAGATCGGAAATCATACGACACTCCGATACTTCGACCCTAAAGAACCAATAGTGCTACAGGTAGATGCGTCTTCAATGGGTATAGGTGCGGCTCTGCTACAAAACGACAGACCAGTAGCATTCGCGAGCAAAGCACTTTCCGGACCAGAAACACGCTACTCAAACATAGAGAGGGAGATGTTGGCTATCGTCTTTGGCCTGGAGAAATTTCACAGTTACGTTTGGGGCCACAAAACGACAATTCATACGGATCACAAACCATTGGAGTCGATAGCATTGAAAAATCTAGCACAAGCACCCCCAAGACTGGCTAGAATGTTATTGAAGGTCGAGGGATATGATTTTACTGTAAAATATACCCCAGGAAAAACAGTTCCAATTGCAGACTGCTTGTCACGAGTAGCACCCAGACCCAGTGGGCACATTGAAGGGATCGATCTCAACGTCCATAGCATGATCTCATACCTCAACTTTGCGCCGACGAGAGTTGAAGATATAAGAGTGGAAACATCCCAGGATCCACTCCTAAAGCAACTTGTAAGCATGGTATTGACCGGCTGGCCTTCCAACCGGGCTGACTGCCCAGGAATTCTCCTGCCATTCTGGAATTTCAGAGATGAGATTGGGGTCCAGGATGGAATTCTACTCAAGAGCCAGAGAATCATTATCCCAGCCTCGTTGCAAAGAGGCATACTGAAAGAGCTGCATGCTTCACACCAAGGAGTAGAGAGAACGAGGTTACGAGCGCGTTCAGCGGTGTATTGGATAGGGTTAAATAAGGACATAGAAGATATAGTCCGAGAGTGCCACACATGCCAGAAATACCAAGCCAGTATCCCGCCCGAATCAATACTCCAGCACGAAACCCCTACGTACCCCTGGCAGTACGTCAGCACAGACTTGTTCACATTGGCAGGGAAAGAATATCTGCTTGTGGCAGATCAGTACAGCTGAAACCCCTTCGTACGACGCTTTCCGTCCGCCTCATCAATATCCGTTATTAGAAGTATTAAGACGATATTTGAGGAACAAGGAGTGCCGGAAATCTTGTACTCGGACAATGGTCCACAATTTACAAGTAAAGATTTCAAGGATTTCGCCAGGACGTACAGCTTCCAACACAGGACATCGTCCCCACATTACCCCAAGTCTAACGGATTCGCCGAAAGAATGGTGGGAACATGCAAGAAAATTTTGACGAAGACAGGGGAAACTGGTCAAGACAGCTACCTAGCAATGATGGCTTACAGAGCCACGCCACTGTCATCAGACATTAAGTCCCCGGCAGAGTTACTCAACGGACGAAAAATACGGACACCCCTAGTATCCAAGCAACAACTTGGCGATGAGCAGACTAGGACAGCCATACAGAAACAGAAAGATCAGTCTAAGGTCTGCTATGACAGAAAACATAACAGACACCACTCCCACCTACATGCAGGACAGAATGTCTATGTCCAGCAGGAAAAAGCAAAGATATGGGAGCCTGGAAAAATTCAGCGCTCCAGCGTGACACCCAGATCCTACATAGTTGAATCTGAGAACGGTAACACCTATAGAAGGAACAGCCAGTTCCTCAGACCAGCTGGGAGGAGATCAACAACCGCAAATAGATCCGACCAACCTCGCCCCAGCGACTCTCCACCGGATCCCACCCAGAAGGAAGGTCCCCCCCTAAACAAATCGAACAGCCGACCACCGAACAACACTCCAGCGGCACGCCTCACACCCGAACTGAGAAACTCACCCCCGAATTAAGAAGATCTCAGAGACGAGTGAATGCTCCTCAGAAACTGAACTTATAGGTTACACTATCCTAAAAAAAAGAGACAATACCATTACCCTAGAACAATGGAGACAAGCTAAATAGTATATTAGAGACTATGTTATCCCTTAATCAGATAAATATCGCCCTTGGACTATATACATATATATGGAAGGGAAGGGATGTCATAATATAGGCTAAGAGACTATTAGTCGCCTAGAGTTATGCCCCTTGGCCCGTGACGTATGAATCTCGTCCGCCATTGTTTCTCAGTGCAACGTTTACTACTAGACAATAAAGAACGCATTTTATACCACCTTCGAGTCTGTTTATCAATGCTTCCAAAGTATGTATTATCACGACAGCACCTGTATCGACCTTCGCATTGATGCCTATTTACATTTGTCTGTTGCTGTTGATGGTAACTTCTAAATGCGTACATATATATATATATATATATATATATATATATATATATATATATATATATGTGTGTGTGTGTGTGTGTGTGTTCGTGTTCTTACTTTACATTGGAGAAAAGCAAATATAACTGCTAATAAATTCCGCTTGATTTGAGTAAAAGTGGAGTCTGATTACTGAATATGTCCACTGATTTGGGAAGTTTTAATCTATTGTTAGTGGTGGTACGTCAAAGGAAGTTATGTTTTTTATAAATTATCTTACGGTTATGATTAGCAGTTATGCGCGATCTTACTTTCCATTGGGGAAAATCAAATATCACTGCTAATTAATTCCGTTTGATTTGAGTAATGAATGGTAAAAGCCAAGAACTAATAAATCACGGTTTTTATTTATGAAACGTCATTAGATTAAAATCAGTAAGAACTAAGTTATACAAGGGCAATATTTTATGGTTGGTTTACAATTTGTGACTTCTTGTAATCAAAACATGATACGCTTAAACATACGATTAACTTTCCGTTTGTTTTCAGACTTAAATATTCTAAGTAACCTTTCTAGACATATATCTCACCGACTAGCGATCAGAATGCATAATCTGTTCACAGTTTGTGTTGATCTATGCGCCATATTTCAATTAACCAAACACGTAAAACTGTCTTATATTTTCGGTGGTTGCAGTTGTATCATAGTCTCTATGATCTCCGATTCTACAGATACGATGTTTCGAGATGGTATGACTTAAAAAAGAGGAATTCACATGTTTTCATCAAACATTTCTATGAGTTTTATCTGCAGTTTTTTTTTGTTGTTGTTCTAAGCATTACTTACTTCAGTGCTTCTTCATAACAACCAGATTCTTCGAATTGATATACGATTATATCATCACATATAGAAAGGACACATTTTACTCCCATCTGAAACTTGTTGAATATATATCTATTATATTAGCCCGGGTGCCCGGCGTTGCCCGGGTGTGTAGAGATGTGTGTTGAGCAAAAAAAAGTGGTAATTGGCAGGCAGGCTCGAACCCGAACCGCGAAGGAGGAAAAGAATGTGAAAAAACGTGACATCTTCCAAGATGTCCATCTCGTCTACTTGGGATGAGCTTCGAAGCAGATCATCCACACTAGCTGGCAATCTTGCAATAAATACGCACACCAAACCTTTTGACATTCCCCAAAACAGGACCGCAAGCTTTTCGGTTCTGCCAGATAAGCATCAACTATCTCCTCGAAATGTAACTTGCATGCCATAAACTCCTTCCAAGCAGCAACCGGATCTAGTGCAAATGCCCTGTAGAGGGAGTTTTTGATGCAGATGAAATCTTCCTTCTTTTCATCCATTGGATGCCGGTATACAGTGTATGCGCCCCCGGCAAGGCGCATTAGGACTACACATTCGAGACGCTTAACACCACTGAGCTGGCATTTTTCACCCACTCATGTACTGACTGCTCAGCGCTGCTGCCATCAAACAGTGGAATCAGTTTGGGATAAAATCCTGACATCATGCCGAAAATAGCTTGTAGAAATGGAACCTCCCTCATTCGTTCCAATGCACTGAGTAACCGTCTTGTAACGTCACCTCTTCATCGTTTGTACAGCAAAAAAACTCGCCCACTCCTTCAAGCGATCGGCTTTATATAACATTCACCCACTGGAATCTCGCGAGATCACATGAGACCGTTTCTGCTAAATAGTGCAGACACCATCTTGGTTTCTCTTTTTCCTGTCCAGCGCGCATGACAGACAGTCACATGGCCAATTCACAGGTAGGTCGTGTGTATGTCCGTTTCTATTTTCCCCACATTGAGGGTGTGCGTGAGAGACAGTCAATAATAGGACTCTGTCGATGGGAGCTGAACTCCCAATTAAATATTATAAAATGATTTCCATAGTCATAAAATGGTTAACTCTTAATCTGATACAAAACATTAAATATCATAAAATGAGTTCCATAGTCATAAAATGGTCAACTCTTAATCTGATACAAAACATATTTCGTTTATTCGTTTAGAATTTTAAACGTTACCTTACGACACATGTAATACAATTATTTACACAATAATTTTTATGAAATAAAGAAAACACAAGCGAAAAAATATCATTGGTTTATATGTACATATAATAGATAAGGCCTTTTAAAAACAATGGTTGTTTATCAAGAACTATTAACATTGAATTAATAATGGAACAAAGTTTTACGTGAATAAAATTATTTTATTATCTGTTAACGTTAGTCAACTGACAATAGCTAAAAACTGAACTCAGAAATTAAGTAAATTAAATTTCGCAAAAGGTTTTTAATGTTTACTGAAATGAAGAGGTAGAGAAAGAGATATTTTACTGTGGACAAAATATTGTACAAATACTGATGAAACTTCAACATATGCGTTGAGTTTGTAATTGATATAAAATTACAATCATTAAGTAGTGATGAAAATATTTAATTTCAGAAATTGTTACAATATTTCTGATTAGGGTTTAATTATTTACAGTAAGGTCACATATTTTAATGTTGTAGCGAAAAGACGTTTCATAAAATATTTTACAAAAAATTCCAACTCCCCTCAACAAGATTAGTCCTACACGATTTTAATTATCAAGTTACTGATAACAATATTAAATGAATTTTGATTATTAGTTACTGATAACAATATTAAATGAATTTTGATTATTAGTTACTGATAACAATATTAAATGAATTTTGATTATTAGTTACTGATAACAATATTAAATGAATTTTGATTATTAGTTACTGATAACAATATTAAATAAATTTTGATTATTAGTTACTGATAACGATATTTAATGAATTTTGATTATTAGTTACTGATAACAATATAAAATGAATTTTGATTATTAGTTACTGATAACAATATTAAATGAATTTTGATTATTAGTTACTGATAACAATATTAAATAAATTTTTATTATTAGTTACTGATAACGATATTTAATGAATTTTGATTATTAGTTACTGATAACAATATAAAATGAATTTTGATTATTAGTTACTGATAACAATATTAAATGAATTTTGATTATTAGTTACTGATAACAATATTAAATGAATTTTGATTATTAGTTACTGATAACAATATAAAATTAATTTTGATTATTAGTTACTGATAACAATATAAAATGAATTTTGATTATTAGTTACTGATAACAATATAGAATGAATTTTGATTATTAGTTACTGATAACAATATAAAATGAATTTTGATTATTAGTTACTGATAACAATATTAAATTAACTTTTATTATTAGTTACTGATAACAATATAAAATGAATTAAGTTACTGACACTATATGAAATATGAGCACTTCATTTAATAATATTATGTTTATTTTTCAGAGTTGGTCCAGAATCCATGAAAAAATAAAGAAGCAAAAAAATGTAAAAAAATTAATAAATCACTGAACATTTATTTCTAACGAAGTTGTCTCCTGCAGATCAAACAATAAAATATTTTTTTAAAAAACTACAATAACGAATGAATAGTCGAAATGTTTTTTTTATTACAGCAAATAGTAAATAGCAAGATGTAAGGGCAGGTGATTGACTTTGGTTGCTTGGCGGGTTTTAAGCACTTGAGCATTTATTCAATATTATTCAATAGCAGGTTTATAATCTCAGGTTGTAAGCACTCTATCATTTCTTCAATAGTCATTCATTTTCGGATGTTGACATAAGGGATTGCTATTGTTCAATCTAAAAACACATGTTTTGTTAATTAATCCAATCAATGCTTAGATTTGCAAACCTCAATAATGATCGTGTAAATCAGAACACTTCCTCCTGCTTGTTCTTTGAAATACCATCGAGGAAAGAATTCTGAATAGATGCTGCTGACAATCAAGCTAGAGACGAGCATGTATTGTAGTGTTCTGGCGTATATATATATATATATATATATATATATATATAATTTTCATATGTACTTGTCAGGTTGGATAGCATCTATGGAAAAGTGTTCCTGTAAATGTGTCTCTTGGTGTATGCATGTTTTCTTTTCTGTTTTGTTAGTATAAAGCATGTGTTGTTTTGTGAGAACGGGTGCATACACATATTAATACTGACCACAACTGCAACAAGTAACGTATGCGACAAAGTTTTTTTTAAACATGACTAAAATACAACTTTGTTTATGTGGCATAGCACACAAAAGGGAAACATTATCTCCTTGTATTTCGCTCTCTTGATGTCACACTACTAAGGAATACACATTCTTCTGAATGAACCAGTATGACACAAAGGTATATTTTCATATAGCTTTATTCCATGTCGGTGAGAGCTTTTGGATCTGCATGCAATGAAATTTGCATAGCAATTTAATAAACATTGCTTCTATGGCTTCTTTCCAATCAACAATCTGGTGAAACAACCTTTAGATTTGCGTTTTCTTCTGCCGAAAGCAAAATGTCACACAGTCTTTCATGGATGTTTTTTAATTCTAGAATCGACCCCACTTTTAAATTCTGGACATTGTTGGCTTTGGTATTTCATGCTTGTTTTCGTAATTTTAGCTAATCACAGTCAGGATTAGAATTCTTTGCCTTTTTCTTAGTAAATAATTTCTCTTTAACCCTCAGTGATGATCTTGTTAATCAGTAATTCACAGTCATTTTTCTTAGTAAATAACTATTCATCGATGTTGTATTTTTTATTAAATAATTATTCATTAATGTTGTATTTTTTAGTAAATAATTATTCATTAATGTTGTATTTTTTAGTAAATAATTATTCATTAATGTTGTATTTTTTTAGTAAATAATTATTCATTAATGTTGTATTTTTTAGTAAATAATTATTCATCGATGTTGTATTTTTTTAGTAAATAATTATTCATTAATGTTGTATTTTTTTAGTAAATAATTATTCATTAATGTTGTATTTTTTAGTAAATAATTATTCATTAATGTTGTATTTTTTAGTAAATAATTATTCATTAATGTTGTATTTTTTAGTAAATAATTATTCATCGATGTTGTATTTTTTTAGTAAATAAATATTCATTAATGTTGTATTTTTTTATTAAATAATTATTCATTAATGTTGTATTTTTTAGTAAATAATTATTCATCGATGTTGTATTTTTTAGTAAATAATTATTCATTAATGTTGTATTTTTTTAGTAAATAATTATTCATTAATGTTGTATTTTTTTAGTAAATAATTATTCATTAATGTTGTATTTTTTAGTAAATAATTATTCATTAATGTTGTATTTTTTAGTAAATAATTATTCATCGATGTTGTATTTTTTTAGTAAATAAATATTCATTAATGTTGTATTTTTTTATTAAATAATTATTCATTAATGTTGTATTTTTTAGTAAATAATTATTCATCGATGTTGTATTTTTAGTAAATAATTATTCATCGATGTTGTATTTTTTTAGTAAATAAATATTCATTAATGTTGTATTTTTTTAGTAAATAATTATTCATTAATGTTGTATTTTTTTAGTAAATAATTATTCATTAATGTTGTATTTTTTAGTAAATAATTATTCATCGATGTTGTATTTTTTTAGTAAATAATTATTCATTAATGTTGTATTTTTTAGTAAATAATTATTCATCGATGTTGTATTTTTTTAGTAAATAATTATTCATTAATGTTGTATTTTTTAGTAAATAATTATTCATCGATGTTGTATTTTTTTAGTAAATAATTATTCATTAATGTTGTATTTTTTTAGTAAATAATTATTCATTAATGTTGTATTTTTTATTAAATAATTATTCATCGATGTTGTATTTTTTATTAAATAATTATTCATTAATGTTGTATTTTTTAGTAAATAATTATTCATCGATGTTGTATTTTTTTAGTAAATAATTATTCATCGATGTTGTATTTTTTAGTAAATAATTATTCATTAATGTTGTATTTTTTTAGTAAATAATTATTCATTAATGTTGTATTTTTTTAGTAAATAATTATTCATACATGTTGTATTTTTTATTAAATAATTATTCATCGATGTTGTATTTTTTAGTAAATAATTATTCATCGATGTTGTATTTTTTTAGTAAATAATTATTCATTAATGTTGTATTTTTTTAGTAAATAATTATTCATTAATGTTGTATTTTTTAGTAAATAATTATTCATTAATGTTGTATTTTTTTAGTAAATAATTATTCATTAATGTTGTATTTTTTTAGTAAATAATTATTCATTAATGTTGTATTTTTTTAGTAAATAATTATTCATTAATGTTGTATTTTTTAGTAAATAATCATTCATTAATGTTGTATTTTTTTAGTAAATAATTATTCATTAATGTTGTATTTTTTTAGTAAATAATTATTCATTAATGTTGTATTTTTTTAGTAAATAATTATTCATTAATGTTGTATTTTTTAGTAAATAATTATTCATTAATGTTGTATTTTTTAGTAAATAATTATTCATTAATGTTTTATTTTTTATTAAATAATTATTCATTAATGTTGTATTTTTTAGTAAATAATTATTCATCGATGTTGTATTTTTTAGTAAATAATTATTCATTAATGTTGTATTTTTTAGTAAATAATTATTCATTAATGTTGTATTTTTTAGTAAATAATTATTCATCGATGTTGTATTTTTTAGTAAATAATTATTCATCGATGTTGTATTTTTTTAGTAAATAATTATTCATTAATGTTGTATTTTTTATTAAATAATTATTCATCGATGTTGTATTTTTTTAGTAAATAATTATTCATTAATGTTGTATTTTTTATTAAATAATTATTCATTAATGTTGTATTTTTTAGTAAATAATTATTCATTAATGTTGTATTTTTTTAGTAAATAATTATTCATTAATGTTGTATTTTTTTAGTAAATAATTATTCATCGATGTTGTATTTTTTTATTAAATAATTATTCATCGATGTTGTATTTTTTTAGTAAATAATTATTCATTAATGTTGTATTTTTAAGTAAATAATTATTCATCGATGTTGTATTTTTTTATTAAATAATTATTCATTAATGTTGTATTTTTTTAGTAAATAATTATTCATTAATGTTGTATTTTTTTAGTAAATAATTATTCATTAATGTTGTATTTTTTAGTAAATAATTATTCATCGATGTTGTATTTTTTAGTAAATAATTATTCATCGATGTTGTATTTTTTTAGTAAATAATTATTCATTAATGTTGTATTTTTTTAGTAAATAATTATTCATTAATGTTGTATTTTTTTAGTAAATAATTATTCATCGATGTTGTATTTTTTTATTAAATAATTATTCATCGATGTTGTATTTTTTTATTAAATAATTATTCATCGATGTTGTATTTTTTTAGTAAATAATTATTCATTAATGTTGTATTTTTAGTAAATAATTATTCATCGATGTTGTATTTTTTTATTAAATAATTATTCATTAATGTTGTATTTTTTTATTAAATAATTATTCATCGATGTTGTATTTTTTTAGTAAATAATTATTCATTAATGTTGTATTTTTTAGTCAATAATTATTCATCGATGTTGTATATTTTTAGTAAATAATTATTCATCGATGTTGTATTTTTTTATTAAATAATTATTCATCGATGTTGTATTTTTTTAGTAAATAATTATTCATTAATGTTGTATTTTTTTAGTAAATAATTATTCATCGATGTTGTATTTTTTTAGTAAATAATTATTCATCGATGTTGTATTTTTTTATTAAATAATTATTCATTAATGTTGTATTTTTTTATAAAATAATTATTCATCGATGTTGTATTTTTTTAGTAAATAATTATTCATTAATGTTGTATTTTTTTAGTAAATAATTATTCATCGATGTTGTATTTTTTTAGTAAATAATTATTCATTAATGTTGTATTTTTTAGTAAATAATTATTCATCGATGTTGTATATTTTTAGTAAATAATTATTCATCGATGTTGTATTTTTTATTAAATAATTATTCATTAATGTTGTATTTTTTTATTAAATAATTATTCATCGATGTTGTATATTTTTAGTAAATAATTATTCATTAATGTTGTATTTTTTTATTAAATAATTATTCATTAATGTTGTATTTTTTATTAAATAATTATTCATCGATGTTGTATTTTTTTAGTAAATAATTATTCATCGATGTTGTATTTTTTATTAATTATTCATTAATGTTGTATTTTTTAGTAAATAATTATTCATCGATGTTGTATTTTTTTAGTAAATAATTATTCATCGATGTTGTATTTTTTATTAAATAATTATTCATCGATGTTGTATTTTTTATTAAATAATTATTCATTAATGTTGTATTTTTTAGTAAATAATTATTCATCGATGTTGTATTTTTTTATTAAATAATTATTCATCGATGTTGTATTTTTTAGTAAATAATTATTCATCGATGTTGTATTTTTTTAGTAAATAATTATTCATCGATGTTGTATTTTTTAGTAAATAATTATTCATTAATGTTGTATTTTTTTAGTAAATAATTATTCATCGATGTTGTATTTTTTATTAAATAATTATTCATTAATGTTGTATTTTTTTAGTAAATAATTATTCATTAATGTTGTATTTTTTTATTAAATAATTATTCATTAATGTTGTATTTTTTTAGTAAATAATTATTCATTAATGTTGTATTTTTTTAGTAAATAATTATTCATTAATGTTGTATTTTTTAGTAAATAATTATTCATTAATGTTGTATTTTTATTAAATAATTATTCATCGATGTTGTATTTTTTTAGTAAATAATTATTCATTAATGTTGTATTTTTTTAGTAAATAATTATTCATTAATGTTGTATTTTTTAGTAAATAATTATTCATCGATGTTGTATTTTTTTATTAAATAATTATTCATTAATGTTGTATTTTTTTAGTAAATAATTATTCATTAATGTTGTATTTTTTTAGTAAATAATTATTCATTAATGTTGTATTTTTTAGTAAATAATTATTCATTGATGTTGTATATTTTAGTAAATAATTATTAATTAATGTTGTATTTTTTAGTAAATAATTATTCATTAATGTTGTATTTTTTTAGTAAATAATTATTCATTAATGTTGTATTTTTTTAGTAAATAATTATTCATTAATGTTGTATTTTTTTAGTAAATAATTATTCATTAATGTTGTATTTTTTAGTAAATAATTATTCATTAATGTTGTATTTTTTTAGTAAATAATTATTCATTAACGTTGTATTTTTTTAGTAAATAATTATTCATTAATGTTGTATTTTTTAGTAAATAATTATTCATTAATGTTGTATTTTTTAGTAAATAATTATTCATCGATGTTGTATTTTTTAGTAAATAATTATTCATTAATGTTGTATTTTTTTAGTAAATAATTATTCATCGATGTTGTATTTTTTTATTAAATAATTATTCATTAATGTTGTATTTTTTAGTAAATAATTATTCATCGATGTTGTATTTTTTTAGTAAATAATTATTCATTAATGTTGTATATTTTAGTAAATAATTATTCATCGATGTTGTATTTTTATTAAATAATTATTCATCGATGTTGTATTTTTTTAGTAAATAATTATTCATTAATGTTGTATATTTTAGTAAATAATTATTCATCGATGTTGTATTTTTATTAAATAATTATTCATCGATGTTGTATTTTTTTAGTAAATAATTATTCATTAATGTTGTATTTTTTTAGTAAATAATTATTCATTAATGTTGTATATTTTAGTAAATAATTATTCATCGATGTTGTATTTTTATTAAATAATTATTCATCGATGTTGTATTTTTTTAGTAAATAATTATTCATTAATGTTGTATTTTTTTAGTAAATAATTATTCATTAATGTTGTATTTTTTATTAAATAATTATTCATCGATGTTGTATTTTTTTATTAAATAATTATTCATCGATGTTGTATTTTTTTAGTAAATAATTATTCATTAATGTTGTATTTTTTTAGTAAATAATTATTCATTAATGTTGTATTTTTTTATTAAATAATTATTCATCGATGTTGTATTTTTTTAGTAAATAATTATTCATTAATGTTGTATTTTTTTAGTAAATAATTATTCATTAATGTTGTATTTTTTTATTAAATAATTATTCATCGATGTTGTATTTTTTTAGTAAATAATTATTCATTAATGTTGTATTTTTTTAGTAAATAATTATTCATTAATGTTGTATATTTTAGTAAATAATTATTCATCGATGTTGTATTTTTATTAAATAATTATTCATCGATGTTGTATTTTTTTAGTAAATAATTATTCATTAATGTTGTATTTTTTTAGTAAATAATTATTCATTAATGTTGTATTTTTTAGTAAATAATTATTCATCGATGTTGTATTTTTTATTAAATAATTATTCATCGATGTTGTATTTTTTTAGTAAATAATTATTCATTAATGTTGTATTTTTTTAGTAAATAATTATTCATTAATGTTGTATTTTTTTATTAAATAATTATTCATCGATGTTGTATTTTTTTAGTAAATAATTATTCATTAATGTTGTATTTTTTTAGTAAATAATTATTCATCGATGTTGTATTTTTTTATTAAATAATTATTCATCGATGTTGTATTTTTTAGTAAATAATTATTCATCGATGTTGTATTTTTTTAGTAAATAATTATTCATTAATGTTGTATTTTTTTAGTAAATAAATATTCATTGATGTTGTATTTTTTATTAAATAATTATTCATCGATGTTGTATTTTTTTTATTAAATAATTATTCATCGATGTTGTATTTTTTATTAAATAATTATTTATTAATGTTGTATTATTTATTAAATAATTATTCATTAATGTTGTATTTTTTTAGTAAATAATTATTCATCGATGTTGTATTTTTTATTAAATAATTATTCATTAATGTTGTATTTTTTTAGTAAATAATTATTCATTAATGTTGTATTTTTTAGTAAATAATTATTCATTAATGTTGTATTTTTTAGTAAATAATTATTCATTAATGTTGTATTTTTTAGTAAATAAATGTTATACGAAATCAGTTGGGTAAATAACTTGAACATTCCACTGTATTTGTTGGGTGCAGTGCCTGACTGCTATGGAGATATGATAATTGTAACCTTTTATTATGCTTCTGAGATTTTGTAAAATAGAAAATCAATCTAACGTTGACAAATGTTGTTATTGTCTCTGGCATTTCAATCTTGATCTCAGATATATTAAATATCTACTTTGTTTCTTGTTTTATTTTCATTTTCTCATCATTTTGTTGTAGCTGGGATGGTAAATCCGAGATGAAACTAAGCATTAACCTGATATCTTATACAATTCAGCTGAGAGCCATTTTAAAGAGTCTCATGATCCTTTTAGAGGCAATTGTTCGAATATATATCTGTAACTTTGTCTATTGAGTATAATTGTTTATGTAGTTGTTGAATTTTTTCCTCACTGAATTTTCATAAGTATGAACACATTTGAATTCTTTGCAAAAATATCATGTTTGTTATTTTCACATCAGGTTATTAACGAGCACACAAGTATTGATAGTGTGCAAGAATTTAGATTTTTGTCTTTATTTTAAATAAATAATAAGACATCAATTGTTCCCTTCATAATTTCATTTGTTTTTAGAAACAGTTTCGTCTTCGATGAATTGTGTGCCTTTTGTGTATTTTTTAAAGATTTTCTCCGTCCACTTGCTTTTAAAGAAATCAATATAATATTTAGATTTTTCAGCAACAATACCGTTGTTAAACAATTCATTACTTCTCTACATTGTATTATATTCTCAAATGTAGGAATAAATTCAAATTCTTAGAATTAAACCTACACATATTTGGCAAGAAAATGGCATTTTCTAATTGTGTATCCTTTTTATGTTTCACTAAATTTGATTTTCGAAAAAAAAAAAGAATATCCACACACTTCACAGGAATGTGGTTTCTCTCCAGTGTGAATTCTCATGTTTTACTAATCTTCATTTTTAAGAACAAGAATATCCACAAACTTTAAATGAATGCGGCTTTTCTCCAGTGTGAATTCTCATATGTGTCACTAACGATGATTTTTGAGAAAAAGAATATCCACACACTTCGCAAGAATATGGCTTCTTCCCAGTGTGAGTTCTTGTATGTTTTATTAACCTTGATTTTTCAGAACAAGAATATCCACAGACTTTACATGAATACGGCTTTTCTCCAGTGTGAATTCTCATATGTGTCACTAACGATATTTTTTGAGAAAAAGAATATCCACACACTTCACAGGAATGTGGTTTCTCCCCAGTGTGAATTCTCATATGTTTTACTAACCTTGATTTGTCAGAACAAGAATATCCACAGACTTCACAAGAATGTGGCTTTTCTCCAGTGTGGGTTCTCATATGTGTCACTAAATTAGTTTTTTGAGAACAAGAATATCCACACACTTCACAGGAATGTGGCTTCTCCCCAGTGTGTGTTCTTGTATGCCTCACTAACCTTGATTTTTCAGAACAAGAATATCCACAAAATTCACAAGAATGTGGCTTTTCCCCACTATGGGTTTTTGTATGTTTTACTAACAATGACTTTACAGAACAAGAATATCCACAAACTTCGCAAGAATATGGTTTATCCCCAGTGTGGGTTCTCATATGTCTCACTAACGATGATTTTTGAGAACAAGAATATCCACACACTTCACAAGAATATGGTTTTTCCCCAGTGTGAGTTCTCGTATGTGTTACTAAAGATGATTTTTCAGAACAAGAATATCCACAAACTTCACAAGAATATGGCTTTTCCCCAGTGTGGGTTCTTGTATGTGTCACTAAATATGATTTTTTAGAACAAGAATATCCACAAACTTCACAAGAATATGGCTTTTCCCCAGTGTGGATTCTTCTATGTGTCACTAACGATGATTTTACAGAAAAAGAATATCCACAAACTTCACAACAATGTTGTTTTATCTTAGTGTTAGTACTCATGTGTTTTACTAACAATGATTTTTTCGAAAAAGAATGTTTATACATTTTTCTTGCACGTTTCCTTTCTCTTTTAATCCAATTTACTTATTACTTTGTTTAGCTGTGGAGGAGTTTCCTAACAGATGAAAAACATTTACGTACTATCTAATATATTCCAAATATTTTTTAATGCTGACTTCTGTGCCATTGTTTTCCTTTAATGTTTTGTTTAATGTGCATGTGCAGTGTTGTCCTTTTCCTTTAATGTGCATTGTTTTCCTTTAATGTGCATGTGTTTTGCCAATGTGTGTTCACATATGTCTTAGTAAACCATATTTTGCAGAAAAAGAATATTTTCACATTTCACAAAATGTGTTTTTTCCAGATGAGTTCTCATATGTGTCACTAAATGTGATTTTTATCATAAATCACACACTTAATAAAAATATGCCCTTTTCTCAGTTTAATTTCCGATCTCAATTTCTGATTTTAGCTTTTAATATCTTTTGATTTATTATAAAATCAAGCACACAATTCACAAAAATTAATATTACCCCCTAGCCTTGTTATATTTCCACAACTATTGCATATAATTCGTAAATAATATCGTACAGTAATTAATAAATAATAACGTCCAGTATAGAAGTCCTTCCAAAAATGCCGCTATTATCTTCTATATAAGGTAATAAATATTTATAGCATAATATTTAAGAAAATCATATTCATTAAAATCCAATGATAAGGTTCAATCATGATTAATGAAAAGGATATTTCATTAAAATTCAATAGTAGTGTTACATCATGTTAAGAAAGATTATATTCCATTTAAATTGAATAATAGGGTTCAATCAGGAACATCTGCAAAACAATAAAATTCAATATTTTAGTATTTGCATTCACGTATTAGTATTCTGCTTATTGTTGCCAATATTATTGGATTGAACTCAATAAAACTCCAGATTTATTTCAACAAAAACGTCAGGAGAGTCACATTTAAAAAAACTTTTCCAAACCAGTCGATACATGAGTTGCTTAGAATATAATCGAGTTGAAAATACATCTGGAGTTTTTATATGATTTTCGTCGTGGTAAAAAAATAAACACACACACGTATATATATATATATTCTTATTGTAACATTCATACATCTATATGAATATAGATATATATATATATATATATATATAAATATTACAATAAGAATAAATTACAAAAATCCATAAACAATTGACTGTTTGTTTTCTTCAAGCGAATTGCAAAAATCCATAAAAGTATATACATATAAGTCATACATGTATTATAACGTAGTTCGTAAACATCGAAATAACAAACAGAAGATTATAAAGTCTATTCATCGTTGATATCTGCTATATGTATATGTGATCTCAGATTAGTAAAAGATAAATATATGTATATGTGATCTCAGATTAGTAATATATAAATAAATATATGTATATGTGATCTCAGATTAGTAAAAGATAAATAAATATATGTGTATGTGATCTCATATTAGTAAAAGCAACATAAATACATGCATATGTGATCTCAGATTAATAAAAGATGAATAAATATATGTAGATGTGATCTCAGATTAGTGAAAGATAAATTAATATATGTATATGTGATCTCAAGTTATTACTAAATAATTACATATATGTATATGTGATCTAAGATTAGTAAAACATAAATAAATATATGTATATGTGATCTCAGATTAGTAAAAGATAAATAAATAAATGTATTTTGATCTCAGATCAGTAAAAGATAAATAAATATATGTATATGTGATCTCAGATTAGTAAAAGATAAATAAATATATGTATATGTGATCTCAGATTAGTAAAAGATAAATAAATATATGTATATGTGATCTCAGATTAGTAAAAGATAAATATATGTATATGTTCTCTCAGATTAGAAAAAGATAAATTAATATATGTATATGTGATCTCAGATTATTAATAAATAAATAAATATATGTATATGTGATCTCAGATGAGTAAAATATAAATAAATATATGTATATGTGATCTCAGATGAGTAAAATATAAATAAATATATGTATATGTGGTCTCAGATTAGTAAAAGATAAATATATGTATATGTGATCTCAGATTAGTAAAATATAAATACATATATGTATATGTGATCTCAGATTAGTAGAAGATAAATATATATATGTATATTTGATCTCAGATTAGTGAAAGAAAAAATATATATATATATATAATCTCAAATAAGAAAAAGATAAATAAATATATGTATATGTGATCTCAGATTAGAAAAAGATAAATAAATATATGTATATTTGATCTCATATTACTAAAAGATAAATAAATATTTGTATATGTGATCTACGATTAGTAAAAGATAAATAAATGTATATGTGATCTCAGATTAGTAAAAGATAAATACATGTATATTTGATCTCAGATTAGTAAAAAATAAATACATATATGTATATGTTCTCTCAGATTAGTAAAAGGTAAATATATGTAAATATGATCTCATATTAGTAAAAGATCAATAAATATATGTATATGCGATCTAAGATCAGTAAAAGATATATATTATATATATATGATCTGAGATTAGCAAAAGATAAATATATGTATATGTGATCTCAGATGAGTAAAAGATAAATAAATATATGTATATGTGATCTCAGATTAGTAAAAGATAAATACATATATATGTAATCTCAGATTAGTAAAAGATAAATAAATATATGTATATGTGATTTCAGATTAGTAAAAGATAAATAAATGTATGTATATGTGATCTCAGATTAGTAAAAGATAAATAAATATATGTCATCTCAGATTAGTAAAAGATAAATACATATATGTATATGTCATCTCAGATTAGTAAAAGATAAATACATATATGTATATGTGATCTCAGATTAGTAAAAGATAAATAAATATATGTATATGTGATCTCATATTAGTAAAATATAAATAAATATATGTATATGTGATTTCAGATTAGTAAAAGATAAATAAATATATGTATATGTGATCTCAGATTAGTAAAAGATAAATAAATATATGTATATGTCATCTCAGATTAGTAAAAGATAAATAAATGTATGTATATGTGATCTCAGATTAGTAAAAGATAAATAAATATATGTCATCTCAGATTAGTAAAAGATAAATACATATATGTATATGTCATCTCAGATTAGTAAAAGATAAATAAATATATGTATATGTGATCTCAGATTAGTAAAAGATAAATAAATATATGTATATGTGATCTCATATTAGTAAAATATAAATAAATATATGTATTTGTGATTTCAGATTAGTAAAAGATAAATAAATATATGTATATGTGATCTAATATTAGTAAAAGATAAATAAATATATGTCATCTCAGATTAGTAAAAGATAAATACATATATGTATATGTCATCTCAGATTAGTAAAAGATAAATAAATATATGTATATGTCATCTCAGATTAGTAAAAGATAAATAAATATATGTATATGTCATCTCAGATTAGTAAAAGATAAATAAATATATGTATATGTCATCTCAGATTAGTAAAAGATAAATAAATGTATATGTCATCTCAGATTAGTAAAAGATAAATAAATATATGTATATGTGATCTCAGATTAGTAAAAGATAAATAAATATATGTATATGTCATCTCATATTAGTAAAAGATAAATAAATATATGTATATGTGATTTCAGATTAGTAAAAGATAAATAAATATATGTATATGTGATCTCATATTAGTAAAAGATAAATAAATATATGTATATGTGATTTCAGATTAGTAAAAGATAAATAAATATATGTATATGTGATCTCATATTAGTAAAAGATAAATAAATATATGTATATGTGATTTCAGATTAATAAAAGATAAATAAATATATGTATATGTCATCTCAGATTAGTAAAAGATAAATAAATATATGTATATGTGATCTCAGATTAGTAAAAGATAAATAAATATATGTATATGTCATCTCATATTAGTAAAAGATAAATAAATATATGTATATGTGATTTCAGATTAGTAAAAGATAAATAAATATATGTATATGTGATCTCATATTAGTAAAAGATAAATAAATATATGTATATGTGATTTCAGATTAGTAAAAGATAAATAAATATATGTATATGTCATCTCAGATTAGTAAAAGATAAATAAATATATGTATATGTCATCTCAGATGAGTAAAAGATAAATAAATATATGTATATGTCATCTCAGATTAGTAAAAGATAAATAAATGTATATGTCATCTCAGATTAGTAAAAGATAAATAAATATATGTATATGTGATTTCAGATTAATAAAATATAAATAAATATATGTATATGTGATTTCAGATTAGTAAAAGATAAATAAATATATGTATATGTGATTTCAGATTAGTAAAAGATAAATAAATATATGTATATGTGATTTCAGATTAGTAAAAGATAAATAAATATATGTATATGTGATTTCAGATTAATAAAATATAAATAAATATATGTATATGTGATTTCAGATTAGTAAAAGATAAATAAATATATGTATATGTGATTTCAGATTAGTAAAAGATAAATAAATATATGTATATGTGATTTCAGATTAGTAAAAGATAAATAAATATATGTATATGTGATTTCAGATTAATAAAATATAAATAAATATATGTATATGTGATTTCAGATGAGTAAAAGATAAATAAATATATGTATATGTCATCTCAGATTAGTAAAAGATAAATAAATATATGTATATGTCATCTCAGATTAGTAAAAGATAAATAAATGTATATGTCATCTCAGATTAGTAAAAGATAAATAAATATATGTATATGTCATCTCAGATTAGTAAAAGATAAATAAATATATGTATATGTGATTTCAGATTAGTAAAAGATAAATAAATATATGTATATGTGATTTCAGATTAGTAAAAGATAAATAAATATACGTATATGTGATCTCATATTAGTAAAAGATAAATAAATATATGTATATGTCATCTCAGATGAGTAAAAGATAAATAAATATATGTATATGTCATCTCAGATTAGTAAAAGATAAATAAATGTATATGTCATCTCAGATTAGTAAAAGATAAATAAATAAATGTATATGTCATCTCAGATTAGTAAAAGATAAATAAATATATGTATATGTGATTTCAGATTAATAAAAGATAAATAAATATATGTATATGTCATCTCAGATTAGTAAAAGATAAATAAATATATGTATATGTCATCTCAGATGAGTAAAATATAAATAAATATATGTATATGTCATCTCAGATTAGTAAAAGATAAATAAATATATGTATATGTGATTTCAGATTAGTAAAAGATAAATAAATATATGTATATGTCATCTCAGATTAGTAAAAGATAAATAAATATATGTATATGTCATCTCAGATGAGTAAAAGATAAATAAATATATGTATATGTCATCTCAGATTAGTAAAAGATAAATAAATGTATATGTCATCTTAGATTAGTAAAAGATAAATAAATATATGTATATGTGATCTCAGATTAGTAAAAGATAAATAAATATATGTATATGTGATCTCAGATTAGTAAAAGATAAATAAATATATGTATATGTGATCTCATATTAGTAAAAGATAAATAAATATATGTATATGTGATTTCAGATTAGTAAAAGATAAATAAATATATGTATATGTGATCTCATATTAGTAAAAGATAAATAAATATATGTATATGTGATTTCAGATTAGTAAAAGATAAATAAATATATGTATATGTCATCTCAGATTAGTAAAAGATAAATAAATATATGTATATGTCATCTCAGATGAGTAAAAGATAAATAAATATATGTATATGTGATCTCAGATTAGTAAAAGATAAATAAATATATGTATATGTCATCTCAGATTAGTAAAAGATAAATAAATATATGTATATGTGATCTCAGATTAGTAAAAGATAAATAAATATATGTATATGTGATCTCATATTAGTAAAAGATAAATAAATATATGTATATGTCATCTCATATTAGTAAAAGATAAATAAATATATGTATATGTCATCTCATATTAGTAAAAGATAAATAAATATATGTATATGTGATCTCAGATTAGTAAAAGATAAATAAATATATGTATATGTCATCTCATATTAGTAAAAGATAAATAAATATATGTATATGTGATTTCAGATTAGTAAAAGATAAATAAATATATGTATATGTGATCTCATATTAGTAAAAGATAAATAAATATATGTATATGTGATTTCAGATTAGTAAAAGATAAATAAATATATGTATATGTCATCTCAGATTAGTAAAAGATAAATAAATATATGTATATGTCATCTCAGATTAGTAAAAGATAAATAAATATATGTATATGTCATCTCAGATTAGTAAAAGATAAATAAATATATGTATACGTCATCTCAGATTAGTAAAAGATAAATAAATATATGTATATGTCATCTCAGATTAGTAAAAGATAAATAAATATATGTATATGTGATCTCATATTAGTAAAAGATAAATAAATATATGTATATGTCATCTCAGATTAGTAAAAGATAAATAAATATATGTATATGTGATTTCAGATTAGTAAAAGATAAATAAATATATGTATATGTCATCTCAGATTAGTAAAAGATAAATAAATATATGTCATCTCAGATTAGTAAAAGATAAATAAATATATGTATATGTCATCTCAGATTAGTAAAAGATAAATAAATGTATATGTCATCTCAGATTAGTAAAAGATAAATAAATGTATGTATATGTCATCTCAGATTAGTAAAAGATAAATAAATGTATATGTCATCTCAGATTAGTAAAAGATAAATAAATATATGTATATGTCATCTCAGATTAGTAAAAGATAAATAAATATATGTATATGTGATCTCAGATTAGTAAAAGATAAATAAATGTATATGTGATTTCAGATTAGTAAAAGATAAATAAATATATGTATATGTCATCTCAGATTAGTAAAAGATAAATAAATGTATATGTGATTTCAGATTAGTAAAAGATAAATAAATATATGTATATGTGATCTCAGATTAGTAAAATATAAATAAATATATGTATATGTCATCTCAGATGAGTAAAAGATAAATTAATATATGTATATGTCATCTCAGATTAGTAAAAGATAAATAAATGTATATGTCATCTCAGATTAGTAAAAGATAAATAAATATATGTATATGTCATCTCAGATTAGTAAAAGATAAATAAATATATGTATATGTGATCTCAGATTAGTAAAAGATAAATAAATATATGTATATGTGCTCTCATATTAGTAAAAGATAAATAAATATATGTATATGTGATTTCAGATTAGTAAAAGATAAATAAATATATGTATATGTGATCTCATATTAGTAAAAGATAAATAAATATATGTATATGTGATCTCAGATTAGTAAAAGATAAATAAATATATGTATATGTCATCTCATATTAGTAAAAGATAAATAAATATATGTATATGTCATCTCATATTAGTAAAAGATAAATTAATATATGTCATCTCAGATTAGTAAAAGATAAATAAATATATGTATATGTCATCTCAGATTAGTAAAAGATAAATAAATGTATGTATATGTGATCTCATATTAGTAAAAGATAAATACATATATGTATATGTCATCTCAGATTAGTAAAAGATAAATAAATATATGTCATCTCAGATTAGTAAAAGATAAATAAATATATGTATATGTCATCTCAGATTAGTAAAAGATAAATAAATGTATGTATATGTGATCTCAGATTAGTAAAAGATAAATAAATATATGTATATGTGATCTCATATTAGTAAAAGATAAATAAATATATGTATATGTGATCTCATATTAGTAAAAGATAAATAAATATATGTAGATGTGATCTCATATTAGTAAAAGATAAATAAATATATGTATATGTCATCTCATATTAGTAAAAGATAAATAAATATATGTATATGTGATTTCAGATTAATAAAAGATAAATAAATATATGTATATGTGATCTCAGATTAGTAAAAGATAAATAAATATATGTACATGTGATCTCAGATTTGTAAAAGATAAATAAATATGTGTATATGTGATCTCAGATTAGTAAAAGATAAATAAATACATGTATATGTGATTTTAGATTAGTAAAATATAAATAAATATATGTATATGTGATTTCAAATTAGTAAAAGATGAATAAATATATGTATATATGATCTTAGATTAGTAAAATATAAATAAATATATGTATATGTGATTTCAGATTAGTAAAAGATAAATAAATATATGTATATGTGATTTCAGATTAATAAAAGATAAATAAATATATGTATATGTGATCTCAGATTAGTAAAAGATAAATAAATATATGTATATATGATCTTAGATTAGTAAAACATAAATAAATATATGTATATGTGATTTCAGATTAGTAAAAGACAAATAAATAGCAACGAAAAATGATTCAGCTTTCCTAATAATCCCTTCGTCTGTACGCAACAGCAGCCGGTATCTATTTACATTAGTAAAGTAATAGTTAAGAAAACAATAGGAATAGTTTAAACAATCAAAAAAAGGAAGAAGGTACTAAAATATGATAATGTATTATAACGAGGTACATGAACTAAAATATGATAATGCATTATAACGAGGTACATGAACTAAAATATGATAATGTATTATAACGAGGTACATGAACTAAAATATGATAATGTATTATAACGAGGTACATGAACTAAAATATGATAATGTATTATAACGAGGTACATGAACTAAAATATGACTATATATTATAACGAGGTACATGAACTAAAATATGATAATGTATTATAACGAGGTACATGAATTAAAATATGACTATATATTATAACGAGGTACATGAACTAAAATATGATAATGTATTATAACGAGGTACATGAACTAAAATATGATAATGTATTATAACGAGGTACATGAACTAAAATATGACTATATATTATAACGAGGTACATGAACTAAAATATGATAATGTATTATAACGAGGTACATGAACTAAAATTTGATAATGCATTATAACGAGATACATGAACTAAAATATGATAATGTATTATAACGAGGTACATGAACTAAAATATGATAATGTATTATAACGAGGTACATGAACTAAAATATGATAATGTATTATAACAAGGTACATGAACAACGAAATGATGAAAAACAGTAGTTTTACAAGTCTAATCACACGATGACGCCTAACATATTTGTATATGTGATCATACAGAGGTAAAAAAAAAACAATAGCGACTAAAAAGTGTGGATTACAGGATTCAATTTTTAATAGCAATCCCTTTCCGGGCAGACAACTAGCGTACAAGCGATTATGCACATCAGTTTGATAGTTATCACAACTAATGTTTATAAAGCATGTACATGGGCATTTTATTGAGACAATTCTTATCAGCTGCTAATAATTTTACATGTGGTTTATCAGATGCAGACTGAGGTGGTATGACGTCATAATATTATCAGGTAAATATGACTTTTCCAAGAAAAGAAAAATATTATAGATGAATTAATGCAAAGAGTATGTAACAAATCACATAGTAATTCGACTTGCCCTAAAAATTGGTTGGCTAGAGTCATAGCAGATGATTATGATTTTCGGTCTGACTCACCAACCATAATCTGATAGAAACAGTTTTGACAACTTGTTTTTTGTTTCCATCAACATTCGTTGTATAAAGACTATATCCACTTCACATAATAATAATACACTATGTTGTGTGATTTGGATTAGACAAACTTAACAATTGTATATGCTACTATTTTGTGTGTGGTGTATAAAACTTCGAAAGTATAAAATTATTTGATTAGAAGTGGAGCACAAATTGTTCAGGGTAGATACCTTTGCTTTGTAAAGAGGTGTTGCCAGAGATGTCACATCGATATTGCAAGACGGTTTCATTGTCACTTTCAATATTCAACAAACACTGATGACCCAGGTTGTCATTAATTATCATCTTTGCTATTTTACAGAACACTTTATTCAGTCATTAAATTGAGGTTTTGCCACCGTGAATTGTATTTCTTTAGAAAATTCTATAAAAAATGTTATGTTCTTCCTATTCTATAAAAAATAATTTAAATCCACCAAAAATTTCTGTTTCCAACCTTTCTATCACTTTTAATTGTTTTCAACCTTTCTATCACTTTTAATTGTTTTAAACCTTTTTTATCACTTTTAATTGTTTTAAACCTTTTTTATCACTTTTAATTGTTTTAAACCTTTTTTATCACTTTTAATTGTTTTCAACCTTTTTTATCACTTTTAATTGTTTTCAACCTTTTTATCACTTTTAATTGTTTTCAACCTTTTTATCACTTTTAATTGTTTTCAACCTTTTTATCACTTTTAATTATTTTTCAACCTTTTTATCACTTTTAATTGTTTTCAACCTTTTTATCACTTTTAAATGTTGTCAACCTTTTTATCACTTTTAATTGTTTTCGACCTTTTTATCACTTTTATTTGTTTTCAACCTTTTTATCACTTTTAAATGTTGTCAACCTTTTTACCACTTTTAATTGTTTTCAACCTTTTTATCACTTTTAATTGTTTTCAACCTTTTTATCACTTTTAATTGTTTTCAACCTTTTTATCACTTTTAATTGTTTTCAACCTTTTTATCACTTTTAATTGTTTTCAACCTTTTTATCACTTTTAATTGTTTTCAACCTTTTTATCACTTTTAATTGTTTTCAACCTTTTTATCACTTTTAATTGTTTTCAACCTTTTTATCACTTTTAATTGTTTTCAACCTTTTTATCACTTTTAATTATTTTTCAACCTTTTTATCACTTTTAATTGTTTTCAACCTTTTTATCACTTTCAATTGTTTTCAACCTTTTTATCACTTTTAATTGTTTTCGACCTTTTTATCACTTTTATTTGTTTTCAACCTTTTTATCACTTTTAAATGTTGTCAACCTTTTTACCACTTTTAATTGTTTTCAACCTTTTTATCACTTTTAATTATTTTTCAACCTTTTTATCACTTTCAATTGTTTTCAACCTTTTTATCACTTTTAAATGTCAACCTTTTTATGACTTTTAATTGTTTTCGACCTTTTTATCACTTTTATTTGTTTTCAACCTTTTTATCACTTTTATTTGTTTTCAACCTTTTTATTACTTTTATTTTTTTTCAACCTTTTTATCACTTTCAATTGTTTGCAACCTTTTTATCACATTTAATTGTTTTCAACCTTTTATCACTTTTAATTGTTTTCAACCTTTTATCACTTTTAAATGTTGTCAACCTTTTTATCACTTTTAATTGTTTGCAACCTTTTTATCACTTTTAATTGTTTGCAACCTTTTTATCACTTTTAATTGTTTGCAACCTTTTTATCACTTTCAATTGTTTTCAACCTTTTTATCACTTTCAATTGTTTTCAACCTTTTTATCACTTTTGTTTTCAACCTTTTTATCATTTAATTGTTTTCAACCTTTTTATCACTTTCAATTGTTTTCAACCTTTTTATCACTTTTAAATGTTTTCAACCTTTTTATCACTTTTAAATGTTTTCAACCTTTTTATCACTTAAATGTTTTCAACCTTTTTATCACTTAAATGTTTTCAACCTTTTTATTACTTTTAATTGTTTTCAACTTTTTTATCATAATTGCATAAAAGCTTTTTATCATTACTGCATAAAAACTTTTTTATATTTCTCATAAAATATATGAAGCAAGTAATTTTTTAATTCAATCTTCACATCAAACAAGGCACAGTGCCACTTTGAAATAGGGGCTACGATCGGGGACATAAGTTACAAGGATATTATGAAGGGAGATGAGTAGCAAGATATCTGTTCACATTACATTTAAACTTTTGCATGTCAGTGCAGTTGGGAAAGCAAAATCCGGGAAGGGAGTTCCAAAGTCTAGCAGTTCTAGGGAAGAAACTATTGGAGTAGAAGCCCTTCTTACACCTAGGGATCTCTACTGTGAAGGGGTGGGATTTAGCTTCTTGTCGGGTTTGTCAGGTGTATTCATGTCAAGAGGGTAGAAGTGGTTATAGTTCATCAAAGCATTCACCATTAAAGTCATTGTAGAACAGGCAGAGAGATGCAGTATTTTGTTGACGGGACAGAGGTTGAAGCCTAGATGACAATTCAGAACCTATCAGTTTGGCGACTCTCTTTGGAACCCTGTCCAGGTGTGAGAGACAAGTAACAAATGAACCAGCCAAACTCCATACATGGGCGAATAGTGGTCTTATAGCATACTTCAGGCATAAGTAGATTTCTAGTATGGTAAAGAGAGCCCACCTTCTTTGCAGCAGCCTTGGCAATGCTCTCAATATATCTATTCTAGATGATATTGTAAAACATCGCTTATTGATGAGTTTATTGCAAACTGAACTTAATTAAAGCAAGTAACATGGACGTTTGTGCAATATAACTCAATCCCTACACAAAGTAATCCTGTACTTTTTTATTTTATTAGATATATATATATTTAGATAAAAATGTAACTATTGACATTTTAAAATATAAGTTACTTGATAAAGTAATTGCAAATTAAAATTTATTAAAATAATTAAAATTGATTTTTGTCAAATGCGATCCTCATACTGGATAGGTTTTTGTGTTTTTGACGTATTTTTAAGCGTTTATTCACTTAAAAAACGAAAAAGTGGTTAAAAAACACAAATACATAACAAATAAGCGTTTACAAAGACAATACAAGTTACTCTCCTACCTTCCTGAAAAAGTTGTTTTAAAACTTATTTTGGAGCGTTTATTTAATTTCAAAATAATTGAAAATAATTACTGTCGAACCTTACGTTAGAACTGTGAAAAATAAAGCTGACATGAGACAGTCATCTTTATGGTCCCGATAATAGCTCAAAATCGAAAATCTAACCAAATACTGGTAGAAAGCCAGTTAATAACTGTCACGTTGTCACTGTATGCAAAGGTTTGTTATGTTCAATGATATTATATGGTATGTTTTGTTTATTAAATTGTTACATGAAACTACAGAATGATATTATATGGTATGTTTTGTTTATTAAATTGTTATATGAAAATACACAATTATATTTTATGGTATGTTTTGTTTATTAAATTGTTACATGAAAATGCAGAATATTTTATGGTATGTTTTGTTTATTAAATTGTTACATGAAAATGCAGAATATTTTATGGTATGTTTTGTTTATTAAATTGTTACATGAAAATGCAGAATATTTTATGGTATGTTTTGTTTATTAAATTGTTACATGAAAATGCAGAATATTTTATGGTATTTTTTGTTTATTAAATTGTTACATGAAAATACAGAATGATGTATTATAGTATGTTTTGTTATTAAATTGTTACAAAAATTCAGATTAAAACAAATTTAGAAAGCAAAAGTCAACTCTTCTCTGCTACAAAAATTTGAATCTCCGATGCACTACATGTCTTGTTTACTGTCCATTAAATGGGTGCTCATATCACAATAAATTTATATAGCAAATTGATACCTTACTCTAAAATCTTAAGTAATAAATATATTTTTTAAAATTTTCGTTGTGGATATTTTTAAGGTTATTGAAACCAATTAGCCAATAAAAGTAGATTTAGAATTTTGAAGTGATGGCCACTAAATGGGTGATCATTTTATGTAAACTTTATAGAAGAATATGATCACATTTTTAAATCTAAAATATTGGATAAAATATTAAAAATCAAACGAAAATCTCTAGCGACATACTAAATAAATGTATTCAGAATACGTTTTTAAAATATTAAAACAATTAAAAACCGCAAAAACAGTTTTTGTGCTAAGTTGTCTAACAATTCAACCATATTTGAATTAAATTATCGTGTTTATGATAAACATTATTATTTTCTAAGAAATCACATAAGTTTTACTAAAAATAACCAAATTTCTGATTTAAAAAAATCTTAATGTCAGATTGAATAATATTTTCTTCGAAGATTTTTATTGATTGGAGTTTCATATATTTTTTATTCACGTTTTTTAAAAGCAGAATCCATAGTTTTATTGGATTGCAATAAAAAAAAAACTTATTTTCATGTTCAAGATTATTTTAAAAGTTATTGGATGTATTTTTTGGAAATTGTAAACAAAAAAGAAAATAACTTACCTTTCATTCCAGAAATTCAATACGAGAAAAAAGTGAGGTGAATTCGTTTTTTTTCTTTTGTGCTCCAAACAGAAAATTTGTTTTGTTTGTTAGGATTTCTTTAGTAAATTGAAACAACTTTTGTGTTGTGTGTTGAATTCATTAAGGAATAAAATATATGAAAATATAAAAGAATCAAAATTAAAAGATGAAAAAAAAACACGAGTTAAACGTGAAATTATTAAAAGAAACAAATCAACTGCTAAAGAACAAAGAACTTAAGGTCATCGTAATAACACGGTGTAATCATTATTTCGTTCCTCATGTAAAAATGTCTGTTAATTAGTTAAATGTTCGAAATGTTTTCCAATAAAATGTTTTCCTATAAAATGTTTTACTAGCAAGTTTAGATTAAAACTTGTCAATATTTCATGCTTGTTGTGATTTCTTTATTAAATTTCTTTTTTCTATTTTTTATTTCTTTAGTAAAATTATTATTTGTGTCTTTATTTTTTTTAAATATATAAAATACATGAAGATATAAAAATCAGATTTAGGCGAATGTTGACGTACGTACCCACTCTGCTACCCGACTAGTGAATTACGCATCGGCTCTGATGTTGTACGTTGTTCGACTGAGGGGTCCGTTATTATTTTTACAAAGAAAGAAATTTGACAATCTTGCAGTTAAGTCCCGACAAAGTTCGACAACTCTAGAAAGGTCGCATCAGTATTTTACACCGTCCAATCACGAATATTACATATTATTAGTTTTAAAATAAAAATAAAATTTATTTAATTTTTAAAATAAAAAAAAAATATCGGTAATGGTGAATAAAAGGAGAACCTAACTTTCAAGCATACCGGAAGTCTTTAAATTCAGGTATGGAAACACAGAATCGATACAATTTCTAAATATATTTTATGTTTATTTTTTTCACCCCATTATAAAAAAATATATAAAAATACTTAAACTTTTTTTTATCAAATATTTATTTTTATTTTTTAATCGCGCATATATATATATATATATATATATATATATATATATATATATATATATATATATATATATATATATATATATATATAACTACTTCATTTATTCACAGAAATTTAATATACGAAAGTATAGATTTATGCGTAAACTTGAAGTATTTACTTCAAAAGTGCTCAATACGTAGGTAGAGCTAGTTAGTAATTTATAAAATATATATAGCGATTAAGCTACACTGAATTTTTTTTTATATATACATATAAATATACCCATGTGTACACAATAATGCACATATATATACATATATACATATATACATATATATATATATATACATACATAACATACACATATGTGTGTGATCGTTTATGTATATTCATGTTTATTTAATTTATTTATTTGTTTGTTTTCTATTGTTATTGTTAGTTTTAAAGCTATTTTGTATCGCTATCCTAGAGTAAGTTTTATTTTTTGAACATATATATATATATATATATATATATATATATATATATATATATGTGTGTGTGTGTGTGTGTGTGTGTGTGTGTGTGTGTGTGTATAATATTAACTTAATTAAACATTGTAGAAACTGTAAAAAAATATGACACATTCATAGATTTTCAAAATATATAACATATTAACTAAAATAAACACAGTTATTTGAAAATATAAACGATTAACAAAGTTTAAAAATTGATCAAAAATGTTTACGTATTTTATATATTTTTTTTAGAAGGGCGTGAAAAAAAAAATAAACATAAAATATAACTGAAAATTGTCTCGATTCTGTGCTTCCATACTTCAATTGAGAGACACGGGTGCCAACTTCGGGTGTGTTTGAAAGTTAGGGTCTCCCTTTCTTCACGATTACCAAAATATGTAGGTAATCGTGAATAAAGAGAGAGCCTGTTTCCTCCGTTTGTCTATAGGTGGCCTTACTGTCTGTCCACTCAGTTACGGAAGCACAAAATGTATGTAATGGCACCCTTGAAATAAAAATAAATGTTTTTGTTATATTTTAATTTTAAACATTTTTTTTGTTTTGTTTTTGCAAACATATTTACATTTTTTTTGTTTGTTTTTGCAAACATATTTGAGTTTTATTTTTTTTCAAGCATATTTATGTTTTTTGTTTTTTTTGTTTTTGCAAACATATTTAAGTTTTATTTTTCCAAACATTTACGTTTTGTTGCTGGTTTATTTTCAAACATGTACGGTTTTTTTTTTGTTTTTACGTTTTTTTTGTTGTTGTTTTTTTTTTTTTTTTTTTTTGCAAGCATAAATTGAAGGTTTTTTTTCTATATTTTTCTTTTAAACATATTTATGAGAACAACCGTTTTTCCGCGAGTATTTTTTACGCTTTTATAATAAAAAAATCAACGTTTTTTTTTTATTATATTTGTTTTATGGACCCCCCCCCGTTTTTCTTTATTTTTCTGCACTTATTTTACCTTTTCCGCGAGTATTTATATATATATATATATATATATATATATTTGAAAAAGGGGGTTTGTATTACTGTACACATAGATTCGAAAAAGTTGTCAAAAAACAAATATATAACAAATAAATGTTATCAAAGGCAAGATAAATTACTTTTCTACCAAACTGGATATAATTTTCGTGTTTTTATTCAATGGAACATGTTTATTCAGCTCGAAAAGCATACAGTGTTTACCGATGCATTGGAAAATTCAAAATGGCGGCCGACTCTCTCTTTAACACGGTAAGTTCGGAAAAAGGTGTAATAAATAATAAACTAGACAAAATGCTGTTAGAAATTTGCTCAATATATGTTACCGTGACATAACTTGACATATATTCGGTGGTTTTTTAATAGTATTTTGTCTAGTTTATTATTTATAACACCTTTTCCCGAACTTATCGTGTTAAAGAGAGAGTCGGCTTCCATTTCGAAAAAGGATATTGTAAAACCTGAATCTTACTTGAAACTACTATTAAAAAAATAGCGCGGTACCATAAGTGCAAATTTTTCAAAAATATTTAGTTTATGCTTGCAAAAAAAAAAAACAAACGTAAAAACAAAACACCTAAATGTTTGAAAATAAACAAGCAACAAAACGTAAATGTTTAGAAAAATAAAACTTAAATATGTTTGCAAAAACAAAAAAACGTAAATATGTTTGAAAAAACAATAAAATTTAAATATGTTTGCAAGAAAAAAAACATGTTTAAAATTAAAATATAACAAAAACATTTATTTTTATTTCAAGGGTGCCATTATATATATATTTTGCTTCCGTAACTGGGTGGACAGACAGTAAGGCCACATATAGACAAACGGAGGAAACAGGCTCTCTCTTTCTTCACGATTACCAAAATATGTAAGTAATGTAAGATATATTCTATAATTAATATAAAAAATATGAAAATTAGTTCCATTCCCATCTAATGGAAGAGTTGTGGAGACGGAATGAGAAAGGACACGCATTTCCACGAATTATTAAAAGCATAAGACAACAATACACTTTTTAAGAAATGTTTCATTTTCAAATTTGTTTTATTTTGTATAAATTTATATTTTGTTACGTGGTTCATTACTTCAGATTTTATTTTGTATAAATTTATATTTTGTTACGTGGTTCATTACTTCAGATTTTATTTTGTATAAATTTATATTTTGTTACGTGGTTCATTACTTCAGATTTTATTTTGTATAAATTTATATTTTTTTACGTGGTTCTACTTCAGATTTTATTTTGTATAAATTTATATTTTGTTACGTGGTTCATTACTTCAGATTTTATTTTGTATAAATTTATATTTTGTTACGTGGTTCATTACTTCAGATTTTATTTTGTTCGTTTTTCTGTTAAGACAATAATACACTTTCTAAAAATTGTTTCATTTTTCTGTTAAATAAATAGTTATAAATCTATAACAATGTCTATTTTGTTCGTTTACTTTATTTAATCAAGTGCTTAACTTCCAATATTACAATATTTTTATATTAATTACATTATTTTTAAACTTTAATAATGTTAATTTTTATTTTAAAACTTTAATAATTTTTATCTTTATTTTAAAACTAATAATTCGTAATATTCATTTTTCTGTTAAATAAATATATTTTTGAAAAAGTGGGTTTATTGAACATCTCGAAAGATCTCAAAGACAGACATAGCACTCTTAGCAAGGCGGAACGTGCCAGGAAACAACGACTGAAGCGGAGAAAAGAGCGCGATCGGTTCATTCAAGGTCCATATAAATATGCCCAAAATCTATTTGAACAACCAAAATCAGGAATATTAAAAACGGAACAACATATCTTAGAAACCCATCTAAGACACACATACTAAGACCACAACCGGCACATCCCACTGGAAAATAGAACAAATTGATATGGCCAGAAATTCATCAAAAAAAAAGTTCAATATGAACATAATGACGTATGAAGAGGATAAACGCGTTGTCTTAAAAGCTAGAAATAAATCTGCACCAGGCCCGAATAGCATCCCCTTCTTACTTTACAAAAGATGCCCAAAAGTACTTAAATGGCTTTATATTAACTTGAAGTTGGCATGGAAAAACCGTCATGTCAGTAACCAGTGGATGAAAACAGACGTTGTGTACATACATAAGGAGCAAAACGCAGAAGCTATAAATCAATTTCGGCCAATCTCACTTCTTAACGTAGAAGGAAAAATATTTTTTGCAATAATGGCTTCAAGAATAAAAAAGTCTCAGAAGAACCAATAAAATGCCTGGGAAGATGGTAAAGCAACTGGCCCTGATGGCATCCCAATTATAGTGTTAAAAAAGCTTCAACCAGAACTTGCTCCCATACTTACGAAACTATTTAAGCGCTGCCTTAAGGAGAAGTGCTTTCCGACCCCCTGGAAGACCTCCTCAGTTTGCCCTGTATTTAAGAATTCAGGTGATAAGTCATCTCCCTCTCAATACAGACCAATAAGTCTTCTCTGTGTTATGAGTAAGTTACTGGAATCAATATTAAATAGAGAAATAGTAAACCACCTCAGCAGGAATAACCTTCTTAGTGACACACAATATGGTTTCCGCTCTGCAAGATCTACCGCAGATGTGCTGACGGTTATATCCCACAGGATTAGTGAATCTCTTGACAAAGGCTTCCTTTCTAGGGCAATTGCTCTCGACATATCAAAGGCCTTTGACAAAGTATGGCATAAGGGTCTACTTCACAAGATTTCCAGCTACGGTATAACTGGAAATGTTTTCTCAATCATTAAATCATTTCTCTCTGATAGGCTCATAAGAGTAGTGGTAGATGGACAAAAATCGGAGGCCTGCAATATAAATGCTGGAGTCCTTCAGGGGTCAATCCTGGGCCCAACTCTCTTCCTGATCTACATCAATGACCTCCCTAGACACATACTTAAATCATTCGTTGACATCTATGCTGATGACACGACCATCTACGGCAACACATCAAAGGCTGTAAATGACGAAGTTCTCTCGGATTCTCTCTCCTCTGATCTCGAGCGCGTGGTTCAGTGGGGGAAGATGTGGCTAGTTACCTTTAATGCATCCAAAACCAAACTCCTATCCTTACATCATCAACGCTCTGATCCCCAGCTGGCATCAATTGTGATGGATGGCTCTCGTCTGGGTGAGGCCCCGTGTTTTGACAAGCTTCTGGGTTTGACCTTTACTCCTGATCTGAAATGGAACACGTACATCAAGTCTGTTGTCAAGGTCGCAGGAAAGATGGTGGGATCCTTCTACCGCTCCAGAAGATATCTCACTACTGATGCAATTCTCTATCTATATAAAAGCCAAGTACGGCCAAGGATGGAATACTGTTGCCATATCTGGGCAGGAGCTGCCAAAAACAGCCTATCATGCCTTGACAGAGTACAAAATAGACTTCGTGGTTTAGTGGGGGATGCCCTTTTCTCTACCCTGCAACCCCTCTCCCACAGAAGAGACGTTGCGAGCCTATCCTTGTTTTATCGTTATTTTCATGGCAGGTGCTCGTCTGAACTCCAATCCCTGGTCCCCCCTCGCCAATCTTTCACGAAAAACACCCGTCTAGCTGAATCCACTGTGAAAAATTTCCCCCACTCTATATCTGTGCCTAAATCAAAACGCGGATTTCATGAACAAAGCTTCTTTCTTAGAACTGCACGCCTGTGGAACTCTGTTCCGTCTGCCTGCTTCCCTCCGGACTACAACTTGGATGTCTTCAAGTCTAATGTTAACAAATTCCTAATGAACCGCCCCCCTTATTAAACACTTCATAAAATCTCCTCACTAACGTGATGTACTTACAATAACCCTTATCCCTGAGTGGCTTCCGGGCCTTGATAAGTGGTGATCACTGTGTAAAGAAAAAAAGAAAAGACTTCGACGTCATTTGGCTCGATTTTGTTAATGCATATGGATCAGTGCCCCATCAAATGATTAAAGGCTTACATGGACGATACCACGATCCTTGCATCAAAAGAAGCTGACACTCGCGAGTTACTCAGCATTATGGATGAAATGATGGTTTGGTCCAGAATGACTTTCAAGCCTAAGAAGTCCAGAAGCCTCTCTCTTAGAAAAGAAAAAGTGCGTGAAGACATCTGTTTTTCAGTGGGTGGTCAGAAAATTCCTAGTCTCAGAAGAACCAATAAAATGCCTGGGAAGATGGTACGATAAAATCTTGAAAGACTCCAACCAGGTTAAAGTGACAATAAAAACCGTCGATGAGAGTTTAAAGACGGTCGGGCGCTGTCCACTTCAAGGTAAATACGAGGTATGGTGTCTTCAACACATGGCCTCTTCTCATATATGAAGTAACTATGAGTACGGTTGAGGCAATCGAAGCGAAAATCAACAGATATACGAGGAAATGGCTAGGTTTGCCTCCAGGATTATCAAATGTTGCTCTATATAGCAAACAATCCAAAATAAAATCATCGCTCAAGTATATTGTGTGGAAAAATTAATTTCCTAAAAGTAATAAGACTACTCAATCGAGAAGGAAGCAAGATATACTCACCTTTAGAGTTGCGAAAGAATTGCCCTTCCGCGACGTGACAGTCAGTTAACAAAATAAGTAATCCAGGTAATCATCAGCAGCAAATTTCTAAATACAACTGAAATTGAATTCCTACAAGGAGGTTGATTACCTCCCTTTATAGGTCTGAAAAGGTCATGTGATCACCATCACATGACCAAGGTAAAGCTTTATAACGCTTCTGGGAAACAACTCTTTTGGTAAGTAACAAGGTAAGTGCACCTACCCCCCTCTCTCCTGAGCAACCAGTAACTTCTAGTTTTTTCCACAATTGCAAAGGAGTTAAGATTTCCACAATTGCAAAGGAAGTCAGATTTCAGATGATGTTAGACTATTCCAACGACACTGTTGTAAAGATAGTACAACCCTCTCTTAAAACAGGAAGGAAATGGAAAGTCCGAGATGCTATAAATGAAGCGAAAGAAAACCTAGCCTTCAAAGAAGTGATTGGGCTCACTCAGACAGGGAAATCTGGACTGGGAATGACCAGCATTCAAAGATGGTCTACGGCTACAACCGAAGAACGCAGAGATCTGGTCATTCAGGAAATAAGGAGCAAGGAGGAAAGCAAAAGGCTCGTAAAAGCCATTCAACTGTGACTACAGGGGGGACAATGGACAAAGTGGGAAGAAGCTATGCAAAGATCCATTTGGTGGAATGACATCTGGCAAATGTCGCCGCTAAGGTTGAATTTCATAATATGCTCAACTTACGACATGCTTCCATCAATGACTAACCTTGCCAAATGGAAGAAAGGAGATGATCCAACCTGTCCTTTATGCAAAGAAAAACCTCAGACTATGGAACATGTTCTTAGTTCCTGCAGAGTGGACCTTGCTAATGGGCGATATAAGTGGCCGCACATTAGGGTATTGGAAGAACTGACCACAACAATAAGTAACCATATGAAGCCTGAAGCAGCTTACAAAAGTCACATTTTTTGCTGAGGGAGAAAAAAATGTGGATCGGATCAAAACGTATAACTTGCCCATTGTTAGTACAGAACCAAAATATTTTTTTTGTTTTTGTTTTGTTTTTCTATTCTTTCAATATGAGCAGGACTTGATATAGACGCAACCTTTAAATTTAAACGTCATGCGCACAAAACCGTCGTTATATGAAACGCCAATTTTTATACGTTTTTACTGCATTGAACAGCTAATTCAAATGCGATTCAGATATCTAAGCCTCGCATCAACGAATGTGGCTGATGCGAAAAAGCCGTAACAAGGAAAATACTCACCTAGACTGGATTTACAATAACTTATAACAGCCGAGTAGAAACAACATTAATACGTAAAACAAAAAGCAAAAATAAAAAAAGAGAGAGAGAGCTGACGTTACAATCTAGGCGAAAAGGAATACCGCATCGCATATGTTCGCAAGGGTCTACAGCTATTATTGTGAGTAGATTTATTTTTTATATGTTCATGTATACATATATACTTTTTTATTAATGTTATGTATATACATTTAGTTATATATATATATATATATATATATATATATATATATATATATATTATATATATATATATAGTACTTTTATTATTATTATTATTATTGTTGTTATTATTATTGTTTATTATTGTTAGTAATATTTTCATTATTTTCTTCGCTATTTGCACGTCCCAACAAATATCAAACGTAGCCTTTAAACATTGAACGACATGCGCAAAGTCGTTGCTTGTAACAAGAGCCGTTTAATTATCAAACGTATTTTCTTTTAACTGTATTGAGCAGATAATTGGGCCTCACATCAGTGAGGGTGGCCGATACGCGAACAAGCAGTATAGAGGAAGGCCCCGAAACGGTGCATATTATCTCCTGATGACCCAATATTATCTATAAGATGAAATACCCACCAAACATGACTACATAAAGTTTTAAAAGATATGCCATGAAATACCCCCCAAAATTCACCATCCTATAAAACTTAGAGGAGGAAAGCCCTAGGAAGGCGCTTTATCTCTCTCTTGAGATTAACTTTATCCGAAAAGAAAACAGCTAATAAACATCAGTATATACAAGCCTATAAGGTCAGCTGTTTCTCTCGAATACAACATCTTCTGTTGTTCGCTTGCTTCATAGCGAGTTTACTACTGTTTTTGTAGTAATTTTTATCATCTATATAAATATATAAAAACGTATATTTTGTTCGTTTACTTTATTTAATCAAGTGTTTACTTCCAATATCAAAATATTTTTTTATATTAATTACATATTTTTTTACTTTAAGACTTTAATAATTTTTATTTAAAAACTAATAATTCGTAATATTCGTGATTTGACGGTGAAACTACTGATGTGACCCTTCTAGAGTTGTCGAACTTTGTCCGGGACCTAACTGCAAGACTGCCGAATAAGTTTACTAAGGAAATAAAAAAGAAAAAAGAAAAGAGAAATTTTATAAAGAAATCATAAAATATTGACAAGTTTTAATCTAAACTCGCTAGTAAAACATTTTATAGGAAAACATTTCGAACATTTAACAAATTAACAGACATTTTTACACGAGGAACGAAATAATGATTACACCGTGTTATTACGATGACCTTAAGTTCTTTGTTCTTTAGCCATTGATTTGTTTCTTTAAATAATTTCACGTTTAAATCGTGTTTTCATCTTTTCATTTTGATTCTTTTATATTTTCATATATTTTTTTTCTTAATGAATTGAACACACAAATCAAAAGTTGTATCAATTTACTAAAGAAATCATAACAAACAAAAACAGATTTTCTGTTTTGAACACAAAAGAAAAAAAAAATCACCTAACTTTTTTTTTTTCGTATTGAATTTCCTGAATGAAAGGTAAGTTATTTTCTTCTTTTTTTGTTGTTTATAATTTCACAAAATGCATCCAATAACTTTTTAAATAATGTTAAATATTAAAATAAGTTTTTTTTTTATTGCAATCCAATAAAACTATGGAATCTACTTTTAACAAACGTGAATAAAAAAGTATGAATCTCCAATCAATAAAAATCTCCGAATAACATATTTGACATTAAGATTTTTTTAAAATCAGAAATTTGTTTATTTTTAGTAAAATTTATGTGATTTCTTAGAAAATAATAATGTTTATCATAAACACAATAATTTAATTCAAATATGGTTGAATTGTTAGACAACTTAGCACAAAAACTACGGTTTTTAATTGTTTTAATATTTTTTTTTAATCTGAGTAAACTTATTGAGTATGTCGCTAGAGATTTTCATTTGATTTTTTTATATTTTATCCAATACTTTAGATTTAAAATGTGATCATATTCTTCTATAAAGTTTACATAAAATGATCACCCATTTAGTGGCCATCACTTCAAAATTATAAATCTACTTTTATTGGTCAATAAGTGTCAATAGCCTTAAAAATATCCACAACGAAAATTTTTAAAATGTAATTATTATTTAAGATTTTAGAGTAAGGTATCACTTTGCTATATAAATTTATTGTAAAATGATCACCCATTTAATGACCAGTTAACAGTCAACAAGACATTAATTGTTCGATGATTAAAATGTTTGTGGCAGAGGAGAATTGCTTTTTTAGTTTTTTTTTCATTTTGTATTTTCATGTAACAATTTAATAAACAAAACATACCATAAAATATCATTCTGTATTTTCATGTAACAATTTAATAAACAAAACATACCATAAAATATCATTCTGTATTTTTATGTAACAATTTAATAAACAAAACATACCATAAAATATCATTCTGTATTTTTATGTAACAATTTAATAAACAAAACATACCATAAAATATCATTCGTTTTTTTCATGTAACAATTTAATAAACAAAACATACCATAAAATATCATTCGGTATTTTCATGTAACAATTTAATAAACAAAACATACTATAAAATATCATTCTGTATTTTCATGTAACAATTTAATAAACCAAACATACCATAAAATATTATTCCGTATTTTTATGTAACAATTTAATAAACAAAACATACCATAAAATATCATTCTGTATTTTCATGTAACAATTTAATAAACAAAACATACCATAAAATATCATTCTGTATTTTCATGTAACAATTTAATAAACAAAACATACCAAAAAATTTAATTCTGTATTTTCATGTAACAATTTAATAAACAAAATATACCATAAAATATCATTCTGTATTTTCATGTAACAATTTAATAAACAAAATATACCATGAAATATTATTCTGTATTTTCATGCAACAATTTAATAAACCAAACATACCATAAAATATCATTCTGTGTTTTTATGTAATAATTTAATAAACAAAACATACCATAAAATATAATTCTGTATTTTCATGTAACAATTTAATAAACAAAACATACCATAAAATATCATCCTGTATTTTTATGTAACAATTTAATAAACAAAATACACCATAAAATATCATTGTCCAAAATAAACCTTTGCGTAAAATGACAACGTGACAGTTATTAGCTGGCTTTCTACCAGTATTTTATTAGATTTTTGATTTTTTGCTATTATCGACACCCCAAAGATGACTTGTCTCGTGTAAGCTTTTTTCCTTAGTTCTATTGTAAGGTTTGAAAATAATGATTTTCAAATTAAAGAAACACTTCAAATTAAGTTAAAACAACACACACACACACACACACGCATATATATATATATATATATATATATATATATATATATATATATATATATATATATAGAGAGAGAGAGAGAGAGAGAGAGAGATAAACACTTCAAATTAAAAATTAAAACAAAAAAATACTTATTCAGGTAGAAGAGTAACTTGTATTACTTTTGTAAACGTGTATTTGATAAATAATACATACAAATAATAATACATAAATCATATAATAATAATACATACAAATAATAATACAAAAATAATATAATAATAATACATACAAATAATAATACATAAATAATATAATAATAATACATAAATAATATAATAATAATACATAAATAATATAATTATAATGCATAAATAATATAATAATAATACATAACAATAATAATACAAAAATAATATAATAATAATACATAAATAATATAATAATAATACATAACAATAATAATACAAAAATAATATAATAATAATACATAAATAATATAATAATAATAATAATACATAAATAATATAATAATACATACAAATAATAATACATAAATAATATAATAATAATACATAAAATAATAATAATAATAAATAATATAATAATACATACAAATAATAATACAAAAATAATATAATAATAATACATAAATAATACAATAATAATACATAAATAATATAATAATAATACATAAATAATATAATAATAATAATAATACATAAATAATAACAATAATAATACAAAAATAATATAATAATAATACATAAATAATAACAATAATAATACAAAAATAATATAATAATAATACATAAATAATATAATAATAATAATAATACATAAATAATATAATAATACATACACATAATAATACATAAATAATATAATAATACATACAAATAATAATACATAAATAATATAATAATACATACAAATAATAATATATAAATAATATAATAATAATACATAAAATAATAATAATAATAAATAATATAATAATACATACAAATAATAATACAAAAATAATATAATAATAATACATAAATAATATAATAATAATAATACATAAATAATATAATAATACATACACATAATAATACATAAATAATATAATAATAATACATAAAATAATAATAATAATAAATAATATAATAATACATACAAATAATAATACATAAATAATATAATAATAATACATAAAATAATAATAATAATAAATAATATAATAATACATACAAATAATAATACAAAAATAATATAATAATAATACATAAATAATACAATAATAATACATAAATAATATAATAGTAATACATACAAATAATAATACAAACATAATATAATAATAATACATAAATAATATAATAATACATACATAAATAATATAATAATACATACAAATAATAATACATAAATAATATAATAATAATACATAAATAATATAATAATACATACATACAAATATGATACAAATATATATTTGTTTTTATTACCAGTTTTTTGTTTTTATAATTTCTCCTCGCTTAAAAATAAGTTCAAAAACACAAAAATCTTATCCAGGTTGATAAATGAGAAACTTGCGCTGTTTTACAATTTGTCACTGTGCAGAGGGAGACAAGTCTCGTTTACTAAGAGATTTGTACATTTTTTAATCTCATAATTTAGAACACCGTATTTTTTAAAATCAAAACATTAAAACAAAGAAATACTTTAAAGATTTGTACATTTTTTTATTCTCATAATTTAGAACACCGTATTTTTTAAAATCAAAACATTAAAACAAAGAAATAATTTATAGATTTGTACATTTTTTTAATCTCATAATTTAAAACGCCGTATTTTTTTAAAATCAAAACATTAAAACAAAGAAATAATTTATAGATTTGTACATTTTTTTAATCTCATAATTTAAAACACCGTATTTTTTAAAATCAAAACATTAAAACAAAGAAATAATTTATAGATTTGTACATTTTTTTAATCTCATAATTTAGAACACCGTATTTTTTAAATCAAAACATTAAAACAAAGAAATAATTTATATATTTGTACATTTTTTAATCTCATAATTTAGAACGCTGTATTTTTTAAAATCAAAACATTAAAACAAAGAAATAATTTATAGATTTGTACATTTTTTTAACCTCATAATTTAGAACACCGTATTTTTTAAAATCAAAACATTAAAACAAAGAAATAATTTATAGATTTGTACATTTTTTTAACCTCATAATTTAGAACACCGTATTTTTTAAAATCAAAACATTAAAACAAAGAAATAATTTATAGATTTGTACATTTTTTAATCTCATAATTTAGAACACCGTATTTTTTAAAATCAAAACATTAAAACAAAGAAATAATTCATAAATTTGTACATTTTTTTAACCTCATAATTTAGAACACCGTATTTTTTAAATCAAAACATTAAAACAAAGAAATAATTTATAGATTTGTACATTTTTTTAATCTCATAATTTAGAACACCGTATTTTTTAAATCAAAACATTAAAACAAAGAAATAATTTATAGATTTGTACATTTTTAATCTCATAATTTAGAACACCGTATTTTTTAAAATCAAAACATTAAAACAAAGAAATAATTTATAGATTTGTACATTTTTTAATCTCATAATTTAAAACACCGTATTTTTTAAATCAAAACATTAAAACAAAGAAATAATTTATAGATTTGTACATTTTTTTAACCTCATAATTTAGAACACCGTATTTTTTAAAATCAAAACATTAAAACAAAGAAATAATTTATAGATTTGTACATTTTTTTAATCTCATAATTTAAAACACCGTATTTTTTAAATCAAAACATTAAAACAAAGAAATAATTTATAGATTTTTACATTTTTTTAACCTCATAATTTAGAACACCGTATTTTTTAAAATCAAAACATTAAAACAAAGAAATAATTCATAAATTTGTACATTTTTTTAACCTCATAATTTAGAACACCGTATTTTTTAAAATCAAAACATTAAAACAAAGAAATAATTTATAGATTTGTACATTTTTTTTAATCTCATAATTTAAAACGCCGTATTTTTTTAAAATCAAAACATTAAAACAAAGAAATAATTTATAGATTTGTACAGAGGGAGACAAGTCTCGTTTACTATTAATAACACCAACATGTAGTTTTTAACAAAATCAATTTCAATTGTTCTAATAAATTTCAATTTGCAATTACTTTATAAAGTAACTTTTCTCTTAAAATATATATATATATATATATTATATATATATATATATTTTTAGTATAAATGGTAATTAATAAAAACCTGAAGAAAGTGCTCAATACTGTTGTAGAGCAAATATGCATTTTATTTTTTATTACCGGGCAAAAAAAACGGACAGGTAGCTAAAACAATAATGTAACTTAACAGAACGATACGGTAATAAAAAAATAAACGTGTGTGTATATATATATATATATATATATATATATATATATATATATATATATATATATATATTTATATATATATATATGAATAAACGAACAAAAACATTGGTCTAATATAGATTTTTAGAATTCCAAACATGAAATTATTACTCTCGCAAGAATATATCAAGTTTACAATTGTCTAAAATTTGCAAAATGTTTTGACTGTTCTTTAAAAATTAACTATTAAAATATCCTTAAAATTGTTGCCATAAATTAAATTCAAACATATTTCAACATTTTCTAAAGACATGATATGTGAAACGCATACAATTCTCAGTGGCATAACATCAATTTAATTGTTGAATAAAATATTCTGTAAAACAGCAAAGATGATAATTAATGACAACATGGGTTATCAGTTTTTGTTGAATAGTAACTGAAACCATCTTGCAATATCAATGCGACATCTCTGGAAACACCTCTTTACAAAGCACTGGTATCTACGAATCATTTTCTTCAAAGTTTTAAAAACGACACACAAAATAGGTTTGGCAAATAACAAATAGGATCCTGAACAGAAGTGTGCGTTCTATGCCGACAATTATCAATGGACCAGAGGTCATCTTCTCAGCTTCAGACAAGCCCAAACTATTTGCAAAGAACTTTGCAGCTAATTCTACCCTGTGCGCCGAAGGCCATCAACTCCCCATATTTCCTCCTATAATACAAAATTGTTAGGTAAGTTTACCTAATCCAATGCACACTACATGTTTTTTTATTATGTGAAGTGGATATAGTCTTTATACAACAAATGTTAATGGAAACAAAAAAATGAGTTGTCGAAACTGTTTCTATCAGATTAAGGTTGATGAGTCACACAGAAAATGATAATCATCCTATATGACTCATATATGACACTAACCAACCAATATCATCCTATATGACTCATATATGACACTAACCAACCAATATCATCCTATATGACTCATATATGACACTAACCAACCAACATCATCCGATATGACTCAATAGCCAACCAATTTTAAGGGCAAATCGATTTACCATGTGATTTGTTACACACTCTCTGCATTAATTCATCTATAAACATTTTTCTTTCCTTTGAAAAATCATATTTAACTGATAATATTATGACGTCATACCACCTCAGTCTGCATCTGATAAACCATATGTAAAATGTTAGCAGCTGATCATGCTGGATTTAATGCATAAACAGTGAATAATGTGGGTGTGAATTTATTAGAATGACCTTAATAATAATTACATAACAGCTGTTAAACGTTTATTTTTAATCTAAGAAAATCTATATTTAACAAAATGTAACAGTATGAGGATCACATTACATTTGACAAAAATCAATTTTAATTCTTCTTAGTTGTAATTTACAATTAACTTATCAAGTAACTTAAAATGTCAATCGTTACATCTTTATATATATATATATATATATATATATATATATATATATATATATATATATATATATATATATATATATATATATATATAATTAAATAGTATGGGATTTCTTTGTGTAGGGATAGAGTTATGTTTGTCAGCAGTCCATATACATTTTTTCAGATATGAATATATGAAAAAAAAAACATGTCTAATACAGATTTGTAGATTATAAATATTAAATAATTACTCTAGCAAAAATATATAAAGTCTACAATTGTTTAAAATTTGTTAAAAAGTTTTTGACAGAATTCAATTTCAATTCTAATAAATTTTAATTTTAATTTGCACTTACTTTATCTAGTAACTTATCTATGAAAATGTCAATAGTTACATCTTTATCTAATATATATATATATATATATATATATATATATATATATATATATATATATATATATATATAATATAGTACGGGATTATTTTGCGTATGGATTGAGTTGTGTTGCACAAAAGTCCATTTTAATTGTTTTAATTAACTTTAGTTTGCAATAAACTCATCAATAAGCTATGCCTAACAATGTCGTCTCTTCCTTTCTCTTCCTTTATCTTTTGAAATATCGAAGAATTGCATGTACTAGAAAATGGACTTAAAACGTAATTTTTTGTGTTCCACTAAGAAATGCAAGTTCTATTTATTCGGGCATTTCAAAAGTTACACCTTATCAACGTTCTTATGCAGTGATAAAAAGGTTGAAAACATTTTTTTTTAATTTTGGCGGATTTAAAGTATTTTTTTTATAGAATAAGAACATAACTTTTATTTTTTAAAGTTTGTATTCATAGATTAGCGTTTAATTGATGCAACACAGTAAAGCATATTGTAAACAGGAGCAGATATGAATGAATATATAAAAGGAAATAACAAAGGTCAACCATTGAAATTATTACTCTCGCAAAAATATATCAATTTTACAATTGTCTTAAACTTGTTTAAAAGATTTTGACTATTCTTTAAAAAATAACTATTAACATTAAATAAAATATGTTGTCATAAATATAATTCAAACATATTTCAACATTTTCTAAGGACATTACATGTGAAACACATACAATTCTCAGTGGCATAACATCAATTTAATGGTTGAATAAAGTGTTCTTTAAAATAGCAAAGATGATAATGACAACATGGGTCATTAGTTTTTGTTGCATATTGATAGTGTGGATGAAACCGTCTTGCAATATCGATGCAACATCTCTGGGAACACTTCTATACAAAGCACTGAACAACTTGTGCTCCACTTCAAATCGAATAATTTTATCCTTTCGAAGTTTTATAAACCACAAACAAAATATTATCATATACAAAATTGTTAGGTAAGTTTGTCTAATCCAATGCACACTACATAGTGTATTATTATGTTGAGAAGGGGATATAATCTTGATACAATGAATATTAATGGAGACAAGAAACTGAGTTGTCAAAACTATGACCTTGACCTTCACTGAGGTGCACGACTTATATGACCTTCACCGAGGTGTGTGACTTGACACAAAAAAACAGCTTCTTAATTAACTGCTAACACACGCATCACTGTAACGTCCAATGACAACAACAACCTTCTCACTCGACCTGCCTTTTATACCACTCTCTCAATCCCTCCTCTTGCGCATGTGTTACATGATAAGGGCTGTCCCCTGTTCATGTAAGTATAAAAATAGAGAGATTAGTTAAAATGAAAATAAGAGAAAGCAGAAATCGAACCCTGGACATAAGTTTTAAAGAACAATAGGTTTAAATGGAATGTCCAGTAAATTGTTATTCGGATGAAATAAATAATAAATAAACTATTCAATTGTTAAAAGAATGTGGATAATAAAATATGGTTAAATAAATTAGATATGTAGGTTAAATTCCTTTGTGGAAACAACACAAGAAAAATAGGTTATTGGGAAATCAATGTCGAAAACGTGCAAAGTCGCGCATGTTGAAACACGTGAATTTTGCTCACGTGGCCGGGATGCATGGATTTCTCAATATAGGAGGTGGGAGTTAGTTGGTCGTAGAGACAGTCATGGAGAGAGTCAGAGACAGTCAGAGAGACAGTCAGGGGAGACAGAGACAGGCGGACGTCTGAAGCGAGACGTCACTTCAGAAACTAAGATGTGAAACTTTGAGTTCTTAATGAGGAAATCCCGACCGGTCGTATTAAATAAATCCGGAGATTCCTGACAACCTCAAGACTTCCGCTTATAAAAACCCAAGTTTTGTTGTTGTGCATGCCTACAAAAGGCACAAACACGTGGGCGTTTGTTTTTTTGATAAGTACTACACTCCCCCCTGATCTGATCATCACATAGAGTTCACTCCGGGGGTGGCCTTTTAGTTCATTGGCTTCTGCAAAGGGTGGTATTTACAATCTCGGATTCAGGTTCTGGTTCTGGTTCTGGGTGTGGTTCTGGTTCTGGTTCTGATCCTGCCTGATCAGACGAACTACAACTACCACTCTCTTGCTCGATGACCTCACTTATCAGCAGCTCATCATCTGATGATTCATTGCTCTCTGTAGCTGTGGGATGTACTTCACTAGCTGGGCGAAGATCGCGCACATGGCGTGGGGTTCCATCAACAAGGACCGACTGCTGGCTGACCATTCCAGATATTCATCCTCGCTTGAACTTAGTGGTGCACCGGTTTCCACAGGGGGTCTAACCCAAATTGGATCCCCTACCTTGTATTTGTCATGACTCTCCTGGTCGATTGGCTGGACAGTGTCAATGCCCTTTATCCTAACACAGTATTTGTGTATGGCATTGGCCGGTGCTGTTGTTAGTGCCTTCCCATCCTTTGGTGTGATGTTATACCAATACGTGGCCTCCGTAATGGTGCATTGCTTTCTGGCAGCAATTCTCTTGATGCTGCGATGGCTCCTCTCAGCAATGCCATTCCCTGATGGCACATGAGCACATCGCAGTCGTAGTCGGACACCCCACTCATTCAACAACTGCCGAACTTGGTGGCTACAAAAAGCAGCATCGTTGTCCGTCAATATCTCTTCCGGCGCACCCTGCTCAAAAGAGATAGATGACAGTTGGCGGACAACATTCGCTGACTCCTGCCTGGTCATTTGCCTCCACACCGCAAAACGAGTGGGTCCACAGTCAATAAGGGTTAGAAAGGGCTTACCACTGTAATGGGTAATATCCATCGCTACTCGTTGCCACACATGCTTAACCTCCAATCGCCCCTTCTGCCATTGCTCAGGTGCAGGATCGATAGACTGGCATGCCTCACAGTGCTTGATGATCTGCCTGACATCCACCCTTGTCACTGCCGGATCCACACGCCTCGCAAAATACACAGTTCTTTTGATACCTGGATGTCCACTCTGCACATGGATTCTTTGTATTTGGCATGAGCTAATCGCGCCAACTGCGCAAGATCGAGCAGCGAACTCCACGCCTGTCTTCACAGCTTCATACCATTTGTGAGGCACACAGGTTAGTTGGTCTGCACAATTACAGTGTGATACCACAAACGTTACACTCACCAACAGGTCATACTCTGATAACAGACTCTTCAGGGTGTTTAGCCTCCGCCGGATTAACATCTCACTGACTGCCTTAGTGCCGACTCTCGTTTGTCCCGAAAGAGTGTCGGACACCCAGTGGTAGATGCAGAGAGAATCCGTGCACAAGTGTAACTTCTTTGACTGCCATTGCAGTGCCAGATTTAAACCCTTCACAACAGCATCCTGTTCCGCCAGGTTGATGTGTTGAGCATCATTCATGAGTCGCAGCCAGCACGCGTCTTCAATTATGTTTCCACGTTGCTCCAATAACACTCCCAATTCCAAAGAACTAGCATCAACCCACACATTCACAGTATCTCCATCGACACACCATTCTCCACAGGCAGAGTCCTCCTTGTTAACTCTCTCTAGGGTTTCTGTCGTCATCAGAGTTAGAAGAGCATCATCAGATACATCATCCCAACCTGTAGTTACTAAACTTGCCCTGCCTTTGATGACGCCCCCAGCTGCTCAGAGCCAGCTACACGCTGGTAAGTGACCGATATGTTTCCCACACAAGGAAAAAATAGTCCGCCGCATAATAACATCAGGGATGTTTGGAATCTCACTGCCACGCCTCCATCGTAAGGTACAATCTTTCCCGCAAACGTCCAATCCTAATACCCGTGTTCCATCTCTCAGACGTTTGGGATCCTTGCACTCCAACGCAAATTGAGCTAACTTTTCTCTGACGTGCAACGCAGATTGTATATCTTCATTGACGTACACATCGTCAATATAGGCCGATGTTGCGTCCTCAGTGGTCTTTTCCTGGGACAACACTGCATTTACAATGGTCTTCATGATTTGCGGTGCCACATTCAGCCCAAAGCCAAGTCGAGTAAGGCAGTATCTCTGACCCCGGAACCACACTGTCTGGAACGGCCACAATGTCTCATCCACTCGCACCTGCAAATAAGCCTTCCGCAAGTCTACTATATACACATTGAAGCCCTTCTGGCGCCATTCTCTCAGCTTGCTGGCACACACGTCAGCATCGGCAGTGTATGTCTCAATGTATCTATTGAGTTCACAATAGTCCAGCACCGGACGAACTTTTGATTTGTTATGCTGGACTACCGCCATTAAGAGAATCAGACCCTTGGGTGGTCCCAGCTTGTTGGGATAGGGGATCAGCCATCCATCCTGGATTCATGGCTCAAGCTCCTTCTTGTATTCATTACGAGCCTTGTCGGGTATCGAGTACTCTGATAACAACTCCCCCCAGTGCCTTAATAGTATCATATCCCAATAGTACATCGAATCCCAGCAAATCCCTTTGCATCACCAGCACATTAATGTCTGCGACCACACCAGAGTCTGTGTGGACTTTGACAGTTCCGGCTCCACAGCAAGTTTGCATATTACCACCTATTGTGGTTACTTTGATGTTCTGCTTTGTCCAGTTTCGACACAACTTGGCACTCATCATGGTGTGTGAGCATCGGCAGTGTATGCCTCAATGTATCTCTTGAGTTCACGATAGTCCAGCACTGGACGAACTTTTGATTTGTTATGCTGGACTACCGCCATTAAGAGAGTCAGACCCTTGGGTGGTCCCAGATTGTTGGGATAGGGGATCAGCCATCCATCCTGGATCCATGGCTCAAGTTCCTTTTCGTATTCATTATGGGCCTTGTCAGGTATCGAGTACTCTGCAATGCTAATCTTGAGTTCGGTTGGCGCCCTTCTTTCTGTCCACTTCCACAATGCAGTCCATGCTTTTTGGTGAGGGTCGTAGTCCACCTTAAAATCAGGCCGATAAATGTGAACTGCAGCACACACTGGGATTTCCAAAAATCGCACAGTCCTATCTCTTCCGATAACAACTCCCCCCAGTGCCTTAATAGCATCATATCCCAATAGTACATCGAATCCCAGCAAATCCCTTTACATCACCAGCACATTAATGTCTGCGGCCACACCAGAGTCTGTGTGGACTTTGACAGTTCCGGCTCCACAGCAAGCTTGCGTATTGCCACCTATTGTGGTTACTTTGATGTTCTGCTTTGTCCAGTTTCGACACAACTTGGCACTCATGATGGCGTGTGAGCACCCGGAGTCGAGAAGAGCTGAACAAGGTACTTGGTCCACGTACACATTTATTGTCGGTTGTGCCTCAATTAAATCTTGTCCGGGGAACAGAGCGGTGCTGACATCCTGCCCCCTGATACATTTCCCGCACAATTTTGGGATAAATGTCCATAACTGCAACATTGGAAACAGCGCAGGCTCCCCTGCCCCTTGTTAGTACAACTTCTTACGAAATGACCTCGCTGGCCGCAGCAGAAACAGCTCCCATTGGTCGTGGGTCTCAAACTGGGACTCTTTTCAGTATTACTCTTGGCTGCCTGCGCCATCATTACAACCAGTTCCCTCAGGTCCTCCTCATCTCTGATAATGGCTTGAGCGCATTCTAACAAATGTTCCATGGGCGTTAAAGATACGCTGGTGGAAGCCTTCAACAGTTGCTTAACATGGGTGGGAAGGCCGGCCACAAACGCATATGCCAGTGTTTGCTCTGACACTTCATTGCCAAATAGAACTGCAAGTTTCTTCTGCTCTGCGAAGAAGACGTCCACGGTTTCTCCTGGCATGAGCTTCCTAGAGGCAAATGTTTTGTAGGCCATGCAGGGATCCATGGCAAGTGCCTTGTATAAAGAATTTTTTATACAGGTAACATCAGCCTTCTCCACGGCACTAAGTTGCTGATATACACTCAGGGCGCCTCCAGCCAATCTCAGGGGAATCACGGTATGCACCCCCTTCACTTCACAGAGGTTGCAGGTCAGCTCAACCCTTTTGACCCAGTCGACAACAGAAGTGGATCCGTCGAATTCGGGTATCAGTTTTAAATCAAACTTTGCCCCAGCCATAGTTGTCCAGAAAAAGAGACAAAATGAAATAGCTGAAATAGCTTATGACCTTGACCTTCACTGAGGTGCACGACTTATATGACCTTCACCGAGGTGTGCGACTTGATACAAAATAACAGCTTCTTAATTAACTGCTAACGCACGCATGACTGTAACGTCCAATGACAACAACAACAACCTTCTCACTCGACCTGCCTTTTATACCACTCTCTCAATCCCTCCTCTTGCGCATGCGCCCGGAGATTCCTGACAACCTCAAGACTTCCACTTATAAAAACCCAAGTTTTGTTGTTGAGCATGCCTACACAAGGCACAAACACGTGGGCGTTTGTTTTGTTGGTAAGTACTACAAAAACTGATTCTATCAGATTAATTTGATGAGTAAGACAGAAAATCATAATCATCTGGTGTCAATGCGATATATATATATATATATATATATATATTTCGGTTTTATAAGGATATAAATCATAAAACACGCAAGAAATATTTTCAACTATTTTGTAACGTGTTTAATATGAATTTTTGTAGATAAAATCAATCTAGATATTGGGTTCAATCCAAAAATATTAACAATAAACAGACGTCATATAAATATTTGAATGCAATATAAATATGTTTCTCTTTCACAAGCATTTAATCATAAAAAACGCAAGAAATATTTTCAACAGAACTATATCTTCAGAAACACATGTATTGAGTGCTCTTATTTTTGAAACGTGTCTCAATTAACATTTTTGGGTCAAATTAATCTAGATATTGTGAGTTCACTCCAAAATATTTACAACAATAAACAAACGGATTATGTAATGAATTTATAAGAAAAATCCAATAATATTAATAACAATAAAGAGACAAATACTAATATTAGAATATCAAATCTATAAGCAAGATCCAATAATATAAATAATATTAAATTAATCTAGATATGGTGAGTTCAAACCAATGATATTGACAATAAAGTGACACAATACTAATATTTGAATGTAAATACTAAAAATATTGAATTTCATTTTATGTTACAGATGTTCCTGGGTGGACCCTAGTATTCAATTGTAAAAACATTTGAAAACATAAGACATCTTAAAGGTAATAAACTTTTGTTGAATAGATATTCATGTTCAAATAAACAAAAATACCATAATAGATCAAAAAGTAAAAAAAAAATTGGAAAGAAAAGTATATGGCTTTAAGAAGACAATATTTTCTACAATACTGGAAACTATAGAAAAACTAAGAAAACTTTCGTAGAAATGCTAAATCCTTTGATGTAGCAATTTGCAAAGATCGCTCAGTTGAAATATATAAAACTGTGGACAAATTTTTCGCATCTGCTAGGCTGCTTTATCTTCAGTTTTAACAAGTAAATAAGAAAATTGGATAAAAAAGTTATAACCAATGTGTGTAGTATATTTCTGGTCTGAAAAACTATTTATTGAGACATTAATTAATTAACCCAGCGTTACAATCTTCAAATGAAGAAAATTGGAAAAAAATTATTTATTGGAAATGCCACATTTATGTAGATTTAATATGAAGTGGATAGATATAAATGATAAAACATAAAAACACACATCCTAGAGAAAAATAAAGTGTGTTGTTATCAAGTATCAGATTTAGTTAAACATATTATAATTCACACTTGAGAAAAGCTAAATTCTTCAAGTGTGGTAATATTTTTATTTCAATAATTAAACGTTAGTTACAAAAATTAGAACTCGCACGATGGAAAATCCACATTATTGTGAAGTGTGCGATTATTCTTGTGATAGAAAATCAACGTTAATGAAACATGTGCGAACTCACACTGGTGAAAAGCCACACACTTGTGAAGTATGCACATATTCTTTTTCTGAAAAATCAAATTTAGTGAAGCATATCAGAACTCACACTGGTGAAAAGCCATATACTTGTGAACTATGTGGACATTCTTTTTCTAACTCATCAGGGTTAGTCGTACATATGAGAACTCACACTGGGGAAAGGCCACATACGTGTGAAGTGTGTGGATATTCTTGTTCTCAAAAATCAAAGTTAGTAATACATGTAAGAAGTCACACTGGGGAGAAACCATATTCTTGTGAAGTGTGTGAATATTCTTGTTCGGACAAAACATCTTTAGTGAGACATATGAGAACTCACACGGGGGAAAAGCAACATTCTTGTGAAATACGTGGATATTCAAGTTATCAAAAATCAGGCTTAGTCAACCATATGAGAACTCACACTCGCGAAAAGCCACATATTTGTGAAGTGTGTGGACATTGTTGTTCTCATAAATCGAAGTTAGTAATACATATGAGAACTCACACTGGCGAAAAGCCATATACTTGTGAAGTGTGTGAATATTCTTGTTCTCAAAAATCAAAGTTAGTATTTCATATGAGAACTCACACTGGTGAAAAGCCACATTGTTGTGAAGTGTGTAATTATTCTAGTTCTGACAAATCAAATTTAATGAAACACATGAGAACTCACACTGGTGAAAAGCCACATTGTTGTGAAGTGTGTAATTATTCTAGTTCTGACAAATCAAATTTAATGAGACACATGAGAACTCACTCAACAATAACAACAATTGCTGGTTCTGCCACACAGAAGTAAAGAGTGTGCATCACATTACATCTATTTGTAACGTTTGGGAATGACTACTATACAATGCGACACAATGGAGTGTGTACATAACTCCACTGGAAAATCTGCAAAAACTTGCATATCAAATGTAGTTGCAAGTCTGTGGAACATGTACTAGGAAGAACGGTTTGAAATAAGTTAGACATCATCCACTATGACTTGGAAATTTTACAGCTACATACCTCGAAAACGAGGATATTAAGCTGAACAAATATGGGATAAGAGGGAGAAAATAGCAACTCAATTTGAAGTAAGCATCCCTAATTGTAAACTTGCTTGCATCAAACTTGAAGCAGTCACTTTTCAGTGCACTGCTTACAGCTGCTTTTCATGGTATGGAGGAAAACAGTGCATTCCTTGAAAGGGCTGCTCAGTTACTCAAGGGTCTGCCAAGTTCCTTGGCTGTTCGATCAGAGGGAAGACGACTATATAGCCTTATCCACCCGTTTGCAGGTTTGCGTGTGCTACATCGAAACGTTTCTGTTACTACAGTCGACTCTGTGTCTGCGCTCGTTTTTATGAGACAACTAAACTATGCAAAGCGGTCATTGAAGCACATTCCTCCAGATTATAGCCAGTTCATTGCAGAAGCCAATTCACCACAGTTCATTACAGATTTTGTAGCTGCCATTGCACAAACACAGCATTCACTTCGCCAGTTCATAAGTCATAATTCAAATGCAAATGGGCAAAAAATGTATAGATGCTAGAAGTCATTGTAAGAGAGTAATAACCACAGCTAAAAGAATACATGTTGAAGTAGCCAGGGAACACAGAATCATAGAAGATAGGAACTCGCTATTTCTGGGAAATTATAATAGTGTAGTGAATAAAGGACAATCACTAATTTCCTTAATATCTAACAAATAAACTCACACTGGGGGAAAACCACATTAATGCTGTCTGAGTACTAGCTGCTGAATTCATTCATTTGGGAGACTTTGGCGATCATTTTGAATTTGTCGTTATTGATTGTGACAAGTTCCATTTTCTGGATTGCATTTGCTCCAAGGAAGGCATGGAAATTCTCTTTCACAATAACAAACTTGACTGCATATTTTTGTCCAGTTTTGGGGTTTATCATTTTTACTCGACACTCTCCCAATGACTTCACTTCTGTTCCATTCCACATGACAAGAGTCTTAATTGAATGATCCAGTGTTTTTTCCAATTCTGATTCAGTATGTTCGCGGGCACTCCACTATCGAGCTGAAAGGCAATTGGTTTTCATAATGTTGGGTTTTGACAGTCTGCACCTCCTTTTTCCTTGATACTTTGCATTTCACGGCAAAGTGGTTTTCGCCTTACATTTATAACAGGTTTTACAAAGGCAGGACATAACTCTTTGCTCGCTCCATGCCGCAATGCACATGCCCAGCACTCTCTGTCAGATTGTGTCTTTCCCCTGGGTTTAAAATCAACCTTGTTAACCTTTTCAGGCCTTAGGATTCTAGATTGGACTGTAGCATTTTCAGACAACATACAGATGTCAATACATTTTTGTAAGTCTGTCTTATTTTCAATAACTCAGCTTGTGTCTGGGGGTTGTGTACTCCCAGTACTACGTGATCTCTTAGTACTGATTAAACACAATTGTTGCAAAAAATTGCACGGTTTTATCAACGTCCGAAGTGCCGGAATGAAGGATTCCACAGTCTCTAATTCTCCTCGGTTTCTAGAATGAAATACGTAACGCTCGTAGGTTTCATTTGTTTCCCCTATAGCATATTTATCAAATGCCTGAATTTCAGTGGGTGTACATTTGTCTTTGGGTGTTGAAAACTGAAACCCGTAGTAAACTCTCGATGTGTCGTCTCCCAACATATGAAGCAAAGGTGCCCTCTGATATTGTAATGACTGTTTCGTCAAACATATAATAATGGCGTAGTTATACTATTTCAGTTTAAACAACTTCAAATTCGCCGCTAAATTATCTCTCATACATAGGGGCGTCTACATAACGTACGTATAAATTAGAATTTGAAACAAGAACAATAAAGTTGCTTATCTGTTTCTGCAAATAACTTTTCACTTGTTATTCTTTTCTACATCTTGGGCTCTTTCCATCCCACCGCTGCCGCCAGTGATCTTGGGTATATGCATATCCGTAGGCTTCCATTTTTCTTAGCTACTAGTGCTAATGAAGAAGAAAAAGAAATAAGGCACCAGTGAACTGAAGCCGACTACGCTCTCATGTTATGGGCCAAACGCGTTCAATTCCTGACAATGCCTAATTCACACAAACCAAAGAAGAGAGGAGGAGAAAGACGACGAAGATGCCTACCCTGACCCTCTCCATCGTCTAAAAGATAAGTTACATTTTACGAACATTCATTCCTTGTACATTCATACATACCTACAAACATTTTACGAACATTCATTCCTTGTCAATTCATACATACCTACAAACAGTTTACGAACATTCATTCCTTGTCAATTCATACATACCTACAAACAGTTTACGAACATTCATTTCTTGTCAATTCATACATACCTACAAACAGTTTACGAACATTCATTCCTTGTCAATTCATACATACCTACAAACAGTTTACGAACATTCATTCCTTGTCAATTCATACATACCTACAAACATTTTACGAACATTCATTCCTTGTCAATTCATACATACCTACAAACATTTTATGAAAATTCATCTCCTTTGTTAAATCACATTCCATCCTACGAACACTTTGCCTCTCCTAATACAAATTGTTGGTAGTAAATAAAATCGGTTCTCAACCTTCAATATTCGTCTGTCTTTAATTATATGGAGTCAGAATCTACACACTTGCAACGTTATTCATTTCAGGTATTCTTGGTTGCGGCCTCTATGGCATCCTTTCCTTCCCCCTAATCCTCTCATAAATATCAAGGCCATAAATATTACGAATTATTATTTTTAAAAAATAAATAAAAATTATTAAAGTTTTAAAATAAAAAAAAATATGTAAGTAATATTTAATAAACTGTGGAGGGATTCTGGTCACATGTGAAAAGGAAGATGAGAATATTAGCGACTAATGAAAATTTGTTCCATTCCTATTTCATAGAAGAGTTGTGAAGCTGGCGTGAGAAAGGACACGCATTTCCACAAATTATTAAAGCATAAGACAACAATACACATTTTAGAAATGGTTCGTTTTCAAAGTTGTTTTATTTTGTATAAATTTATATTTTGTTACGTGGTTCATTTCTTCAGATTTTATTTTGTACAAATTTATATTTTGTTACGTGGTTCATTTCTTCAGATTTTATTTTGTCCAAATTTATATTTTGTTACGTGGTTCATTTCTTCAGATTTTATTTTGTACAAATTTATATTTTGTTACGTGGTTCATTTCTTCAGATTTTATTTTGTACAAATTTATATTTTGTTACGTGGTTCATTTCTTCAGATTTTATTTTGTACAAATTTATATTTTGTTACGTGGTTCATTACTTCAGATTTTATTTTGGGCAAATTTATATTTTGTTACGTGGTTCATTTCTTCAGATTTTATTTTGTACAAATTTATATTTTGTTACGTGGTTCATTTCTTCAGATTTTATTTTGTACAAATTTATATTTTGTTACATGGTTCATTTCTTCAGATTTTATTTTGTACAAATTTATATTTTGTTACGTGGTTCATTTCTTCAGATTTTATTTTGTACAAATTTATATTTTGTTACGTGGTTCATTTCTTCAGATTTTATTTTGTACAAATTTATATTTTGTTACGTGGTTCATTACTTCAGATTTTATTTTGTACAAATTTATATTTTGTTACGTGGTTCATTTCTTCAGATTTTATTTTGTACAAATTTATATTTTGTTACGTGGTTCATTACTTCAGATTTTATTTTGTACAAATTTATATTTTGTTACGTGGTTCATTTCTTCAGATTTTATTTTGTACAAATTTATATTTTGTTACGTGGTTCATTTCTTCAGATTTTATTTTGTACAAATTTATATTTTGTTACGTGGTTCATTTCTTCAGATTTTATTTTGTACAAATTTATATTTTGTTACGTGGTTCATTTCTTCAGATTTTATTTTGTACAAATTTATATTTTGTTACGTGGTTCATTACTTCAGATTTTATTTTGGGCAAATTTATATTTTGTTACGTGGTTCATTTCTTCAGATTTTATTTTGTACAAATTTATATTTTGTTACGTGGTTCATTTCTTCAGATTTTATTTTGTACAAATTTATATTTTGTTACGTGGTTCATTTCTTCAGATTTTATTTTGTACAAATTTATATTTTGTTACGTGGTTCATTACTTCAGATTTTATTTTGTACAAATTTATATTTTGTTACGTGGTTCATTTCTTCAGATTTTATTTTGTACAAGTTTATATTTTGTTACGTGGTTCATTACTTCAGATTTTATTTTGTACAAATTTATATTTTGTTACATGGTTCATTTCTTCAGATTTTATTTTGTACAAATTTATATTTTGTTACGTGGTTCATTTCTTCAGATTTTATTTTGTACAAATTTATATTTTGTTACGTGGTTCATTTCTTCAGATTTTATTTTGTACAAATTTATATTTTGTTACGTGGTTCATTACTTCAGATTTTATTTTGTACAAATTTATATTTTGTTACGTGGTTCATTTCTTCAGATTTTATTTTGTACAAATTTATATTTTGTTACGTGGTTCATTACTTCAGATTTTATTTTGTACAAATTTATATTTTGTTACGTGGTTCATTTCTTCAGATTTTATTTTGTACAAATTTATATTTTGTTACGTGGTTCATTTCTTCAGATTTTATTTTGTACAAATTTATATTTTGTTACGTGGTTCATTACTTCAGATTTTATTTTGTACAAATTTATATTTTGTTACGTGGTTCATTTCTTCAGATTTTATTTTGTACAAATTTATATTTTGTTACGTGGTTCATTACTTCAGATTTTATTTTGTACAAATTTATATTTTGTTACGTGGTTCATTTCTTCAGATTTTATTTTGTACAAATTTATATTTTGTTACGTGGTTCATTTCTTCAGATTTTATTTTGTACAAATTTATATTTTGTTACGTGGTTCATTACTTCAGATTTTATTTTGTACAAATTTATATTTTGTTACGTGGTTCATTTCTTCAGATTTTATTTTGTACAAATTTATATTTTGTTACGTGGTTCATTTCTTCAGATTTTATTTTGTACAAATTTATATTTTGTTACGTGGTTCATTTCTTCAGATTTTATTTTGTACAAATTTATATTTTGTTACGTGGTTCATTTCTTCAGATTTTATTTTGTACAAATTTATATTTTGTTACGTGGTCCATTACTTCAGATTTTATTTTGTACAAATTTATATTTTGTTACGTGGTCCATTACTTCAGATTTTATTTTGTTCGTTTTTCTGTTAAGACAAGAATACACTTTCTAAAAATTGTTTCATTTTTCTGTTAAATAAATAGTCATAAATATATAAAAATGTATATTTTTTTCGCTTACTTTATTTAATCAAGTGCTTACTTCCAATATTAAAATATTTTTTATATTAATTACATATTTTTTTAAACTTTAATAATTTTTAGTTTTATTTTAAAGATAATAATTCGTAATATTCGTGATTTGACGGTGTAAAATACTGATGAGATCCTTCTTGAGTTGTCGAACTTTTCCGGGACTTAAGTGCAATTAATAAAGAAATCACACCAATCATGAAATATTGACAAGTTTTAATCTAAACTTGTTATGAAAACATTTTATAGGAAAACATTTCGAACATTTAACAAATTAACAGACATTTTTACACGAGGAACGAAATAATGATGACACTAAATAATGATTTGGGAGGTACCTAATATTCTTAATGGTACAAAAGTTATATTGACAATATTAATTTATAAAAAATTTACACCGTTTTACATATAGTGGGGTTAATTCTGTGGTGAATTTTGGAGGTACCTAATATTCTTCTATAAAGTTTACATAAAATGATCACCCATCACTATCAGTTAAAACTTCTTAATCTACTTTTATTTCCAATAAGTTTCAATAACCTTTAAAATGTCCGCAAAGAAAATTTTAAAAATAGAATTATTATTTAAGATTTTAGAGTAAGGTATAACTTTGCTATATAAATTTATCGTAAAATGAGCACCCATTTTGTGGCAGAGAAGAGTTGACTTTTGCTTTCTAAATTTTTTTATTCTGAAATTTTTCTGTATTTTAATGTAACAATTAGTGATGGGACGATGCCAAAATTTTTCCCGATTCCGATTCCGATTCCGTTCAAAATTTCCGATTCTGATCCGATTCCCGATTCCGATTCCGATTCTTGTAAAATTTATACATATTTAATTAGAAATTTTGTTTGTTTGTTTTTTCGTAAATTTTCAAATTATTACATAAACCCCTGGTTAATGTCCGCGTATATTTTATCTCAAATGTTTGCCTTGTAATTGATTAAAAATTGTAACACAACAAAACATTTATTTTGATTTTAAAACAAAGCTATATTGTACCAGTTCGTATTTACTGTATAACATGCTACTTACATGAATAGTGGAAAATATTCGAAGATTGGTAGGCAAAATAAGAAAACGATGTAAGAACAATATATTTAACAACGCCACTTAGCAAAGCCACATCTCATTGTTACGAACGAATTTCTAAATAATAATATTACTATTATGAAAACCATTTTTAACGTGAGATTGCGTGAGCTTTCTGTGCTTTCTCTCGCAGCTAAATCCCTATTCCAAAATGAAATATTACTTTTATAGATTACGTGTTAGAACATTTTTTTAGTTGGCGGAAAGAAAAGCGATCATTTAGAATTTAGAGTGTAAGATCAGTTTCGAATATAAATTTAACGTAAAATGATCATCATTTCTGGCCATCCTAATTCTTTATGGATATTAAATAAAGTGTTTCCCACTAAATTAAGTTCGGTTTGCAACGTTGTAAAACCATGTGTAATCGCTTAAAAAGTAGACACCCTATCCCCAATAAGCTCACATAATTTAAAATTGGTAACAGACTACAGCTCATGTTACGTTATATTTATTTGTGAAACTGACCGTCTATTTTAAATTCCTAATCGTTTTATATTAGTGTTGTGTCGATTAATCGGAATCGGGAATCGGATAAATCGGTAATTTTGGGGGTATCGGAATCGGTATTGGAATCGGAAAAATTTGTGCCTAATTTCCGATTCCCAAATCGATTCTTTTAATATTTTTAAAAAGTTCATTTTCAATTGTTTGTACCGATTATAAATATGTCTTTCTTTTAAACTATTAGTAAAACTAAAGAAGATCTAAACTTATGCGTAAAATAAACAAAACAAAAATTGAAACTTTGCGAAAATTCGCTAGGTAACCTTTAGAAAAATGCAGTTTATTTTCAAAGTAGCGAAAGAATTGTCTAAAATTAAAGAAATATTTTCCCCAGAAAAATAATATCAAACATTATTGCTAATTAAATGAAAAGTAGAATATAAAAGTGTTGGGTTTTGTCGGTATGTTTGCTGCTCCCTCACTCGGCAATCGATATTGACAAATATAACAAGCCGTGCATGCATGGTCCCCCTCTATGTGAGGAGGGGGGGGTCGAATAAAGTGATAAAAAAAGTGATACATAACTGATAAAAAAACAATTTTGAGTGAAAAAAAAATTTCCAAAAGTTTTCAGAAAAATGACTAAGTTCAACTTTTGCTCCACACCCAATATTAGCCCTAAAACCTCCAGGGCTTGTGACTCTGATTTTTCCCAGGGTCAGTGATACTTCCATCAGGTGTATATCAGGTATGCCCATGGTTTTGCCAAGTTTCAGAAAAATCTGATGAATGGATGAAAAGTTATTCTGAAAAATATGTCAATTTTGTCTATTTAGAGTCATTTTGAGGTATTTTTTTACCTCTTTTGCCCCCATGGGGAGCTGATTACTTGTAAAAATTGACAAACGGCTATGTTTCAGGCCTTAAGACATGTAAATTTGAGTTCAGCACCATAAAAAACACTAAATAGAGATACATAATCACATTTAAGACAAATATGAAAAAAAGAGCCTAAAAAAGGGGTGGTTTTTAGCCCTATAAGTTCCCGGGGGGCGCAAACCAGAGTTTTGCCAGGGTCAGCGATACTGAATTTACATTTGCAACAATTGCCTTCACATTTTGGACAAGTTTCAGTAAAATCTAATCGACGGGAAAAAAGTTATGGGGCCAAAAGTGTCATTTTTGCCATTTTGGGCATTTTTTACCACTTTTTAGCCCCTGGGGGAGCAACGAGAGTTTTCTTAAAAAAAAAACTCGATGTTGTGCACATTTACGTATTGGAGTACAACTTGTGGCAAAATTTCAGAAAAAAATAATGGACGGTTATCCGGAAATCATCCGGACGAACGGACGAACGAACGGACGAACGCCACTGAAAACTATAGTCCCTCTCCGATAAATCGGGGGGACCAACAAGGAATGGGCAAAATTGTGAAAAGGCTTGGCCTTTGATTTAATTTGAAATATGCTTCCAGTGTGATTTTCTTTGATTCTGCCGGTATTGTTTATGTTTATACTTAAGGATTGCTACGACGGCGCTAATGCCGTCTGAAGCCGAGGCCTCCGTGATATATATATATATATCATGGAGGCCTCGCTGAAGCCCGCCAATCTCACTCAAAAGTTGAGTTGAAAGTATTATGGGGTAATTAACACCTTCGATGTCGTTGGTTTCGACAACAATACTTTTTCACACTCACTTGCCAAATTTCTGAAGGAGTTTAATATGAAAAGATTTCAAACGAATAGAGTTTTATTTTATTTTCCTGGAGCTACATTGTCTGACACCGTCGCATTTTTCTCGGGTTTCGGAAAAGTTAAAAATATACATGAATATCTCACAATGAATTTATCAAAGTCTGGATAAAATAGATAAAGAGAAAACATTTAGAAATTTTTCAGATTGAAAAAGAAATTATATTTACATTTAAAAGTCCCCCCTCATTGAAATTCTACTTTTGGACGATATTTGTAAACCCACTAAAAACCAAATTATTTTTAGATCTAGGATGAAGCTCTAAACTGTCTTCACGTATTAAAAAAGGTGCTTGTGCAGTTTACACTATGTTAAAAAACGAAAAAAAAATATATATATTCTACGTACTCGTTATGGAATGAAGTTCTCATAAAAAAATCACGTAATTTCATCAAATAGTTTTTATTTTATGCCGTAAAAACGATTTGGGAAATTCGGAATCTTCCTAAAAAAACTGCGATAATTAGTCAAGGGAGCGTAAAACAAAAACTATTTAATGAAATTATGTGATTTTGTTATGAGAACTTCATTCTATAACGAGTACGTAGATCTATAGAGTTTAGTTTTACTAATAGTTTAAAAGAAATAAATATTTATAATCGGTACAAGCAATTGAAAATTAACTTTTGAAAAATATTCAAAGAATCGATTTTGTAATCGGAAATTATACACAAATTTTTCCGATTCCGATGCCGATTCCGATTCCCCGAAAATTACCGATTTAACCGATTCCCGATTCCGATTCCGATTCATCGGCACAACACTAGTAACCATTTAATAAACAAACATACCATAAAATATCATTCTGTATTTTCATGTAACAATTTAATAAACAAAAAATACCATAAAATATCATTCTGTATTTTCATGTAACAATTTAATAAACAAAAAATACAATAAAATATCATTCTGTATTTTAATGTAACAATTTAATAAACAAAAATACAATAAAATATCATTCTCAATTTTCATGTAACAATTTGATAAACAAAACATACCATAAAATATCATTCTGTATTTTCATGTAAAAATTTAATAAACAAAACATACCATAAAATATCATTCTGTATTTTCATGTAACGATTTAATAAACAAAAAATACAATAAAATATCATTCTGAATTTTAATGTAGCAATTTAATAAACAAAACATACCATAAAATATCATTCTGTATTTTAATGTAACAATTTAATAAACAAAACATACTATAAAATATCATTCTGTATTTTCATGTAACAATTCAATAAACAAAAAATACAATAAAATATCATTCTGTATTTTCATGTAACAATGTAATAAACAAAACACACCATAAAATATCATTCTGTATTTTCATGTAACAATTAATAAACAAAACACACCATAAAAATATCATTCTATATTTTCATGTAACAATTTAATAAACAAAAAATACAATAAAATATCATTCTGTATTTTCATGTAACAATTTAATAAACAAAACACACCATAAAATATCATTCTGTATTTTCATGTAACAATTTAATAAACAAAACATACCATAAAATATCATTCTGTATTTTCATGTAACAATTTAATAAACAAAACACACCATAAAATATCATTCTATATTTTCATGTAACAATTTAATAAACAAAACACACCATAAAATATCATTCTATATTTTCATGTTAAAATTTATTTGACAAAACATACCATAAAATATCATTCTGTATTTTAATGTAACAATTTAATACACAAAACATGCCATAAAATACCATTCTGTATTTTAATGTAACAATTCAATAAACAAAAAATACAATAAAATATCATTCTGTATTTTAATGTGACAATTTAATAAACAAAACATACCATAAAATATTATTCTGTATTTTCATGTAACAATTCAATAAAAAAATACAATAAAATATCATTCTGTATTTGAATGTAACAATGTAATAAACAAAAAATACAATAAAATATCATTCTGTATTTTCATGTAACAATTTAATAAACAAAACATACCATAAAATGTCATTCTGTATTTTAATGTAACAATTTAATAAACAAAAAATACAATAAAATGTCATTCTGTATTTTCATGTAATAATTTAATAAAAAAAATACAATAAAATATCATTCTCTATTTTAATGTAACAATTTAATAAACAAAAAATACAATAAAATGTCATTCTGTATTTTCATGTAACAATTTAATTAACTAAAAATACAATAAAATATCATTCTGTATTTTAATGTAGCAATTTAATAAACAAAACATACCATAAAATATCATTCTGTATTTTCATGTAACGATTTAATAAACAAAACATACTATAAAATATCATTCTGTATTTTAATGTAGCAATTTAATAAACAAAAAATACAATAAAATATCATTCTGTATTTTAATGTAACAATTTAATAAACAAAAAATACAATAAAATATCATTCTGTATTTTAATGTAACAATTTAATAAACAAAAAATACAATAATATATCATTCTGTATTTTCATGTAACAATTTAATAAACAAAAAATACAATAAAATATCATTCTATATTTTCATGTAACAATTTAATAAAAAAAAACATACCATGAAATATCATTGAACATAATAAACCTTTGCCTAAAGTGACACCGTGACAGTTAATAGCTGGCTTCCTACCAGTATTTTGTTGGATTTTCAAGTTTTAGCTATTATCGGGACTCCAAAAGTGACCGTCTAATGTGAGCTTTATGTTTCGGCAGTAATTATATTCAAATTTAATAATTTTTATATTTGGTTTTTGACCAGTTTTTCGTTTTATTTTTAATAAATAAATAAACGCTTAAAACTATGTTAAAAGCACAGAAATCTGAAATGATTTTAACTGACGAGTTTACAATAAAATACAATAATGAAATTTGTATTAAATGTAAAAAAAGAAAAGTTTTTTTTATCTCTTTATAATTTTAACCATGCCTTAATCCGCCTTTAAAATAGAAATTACTAAAAAAAAAAAAACTTAATTTATTTTATTGTATTATTTTATTCCTTTTCTATATTCTTGAAACTCTACTGTCCTGGATTGGTCCCGCATATCATCTTGTTTGTAACATATCAATGATTAACATTATAGGTATAGATACAATAGAACATTAAAAATATGCATATCTTTTTCTAGCACTAAGCATCTTTGGAAAAGGAGTTTGTATGTTTTAAAGAATTAATACAGAAATCAAAAATTATACCGTTTCAATTAATAAAAGAAGTAATAAAATCAAAGCCCACATTTTGCTTTTAAGGCAGATCATCCCTCCCTCCCTCTTACTTCTCTCAAATAAACGCTAATCTTTGCACCCCAACTTATTCCACGTTGAGATACTAATCGTTTAGCTGACCAACATGGGCTACTTGAAGAACATCAAGTTAACGTATTTATATATATGTGTTGTATGTAGCCTTTCTATGTATATCTAGTTTCACCGTTTCTTTTCTTTATATTCTCTTACAAGTAATTAATATCACATTCATTTTTATATGAATTAGTTGCTAGAGCAGATAGGTTTTGAAAGAGACAGTTTCTTGTAAATGTTAGAGGGGAATCCTCTGCTTATTTAGGTAGTATAGAGAAAAACCTTAAAGTAAGATACTCAATATCTTTATCCAGGTGGGGGCGCAGAAATACATGGTGTAGAAACCAGGCGCATAATTACCCTTCTCAGTCTGATGGACTGTCGGCTTAGGGTTAGGTTTGTCAGATCATCCATCTGAGAGAAAAAAATCTGATAATAAAACTGAAGGAGGGAGGCCTCCTCAGTCATGGACGGCAACCTTCCTAGAGCTGGTGACTCGAACAAATTCATGGTTTGCAAACCTAACTTGCTTAAGGAGTAGATAGGCTCTGCATATCGTCAGCTTTCACACTTCTTCTTTGTCTATTAGCCAGGGGTAGAGGTACAATATAAGGGACTCGTCTGAGCCACACCGTGCTTGGCTTTGTTTCTGGACTAGGACATTGAACACTGTTCCCCTATTCCCTGCTTTAAATTTCTCTTTCTCTCAGAAACTGAGCAAATTGTGTTTGCTTGCATGACATTTGTGCTCACTAAACTTTTTGAGGGGTTGAGTGGACCAGATTGACAGTTTGTCTGGCTGCTGTTCCCAACTGACAGTACAGGAGCCCTAGCTCTTTGGTAGCATTTAGAGCGCTCTATCATCAGTTGTATAATATCAGGATAGTTGTAGTGCTGCTATCTTTGATGGGCTTTCATGAGACCACAACTTTCTAGACAGGACTCGGCTAATGGAGACCTGTGTGTATATTTGGCGTCAAAACTGGCCCACTTTACTCAACGCTCTTCCCCTAACCTAACATTAAACAAAAACAATGAAATGACAGCCCAAACAAATATCATAAAACCAGACAGCCACCCAAACAAAACCAATTCACCTTTAACATTGAGGTTCACTTTTAAAAATATCCATGAGCTTGGAGGTAATCTAGATGATGTAGAGTTTTAGATTTTAGTAAACTCCTTGGATACCTTAGCATTAACTGAAACAAACTTACTATTCAATCCCCTTTAACTACTTTAACATGATAAGATACCTCCCTCTTTTCCATAAGGACTCGGATAGATATATGCACAAGATTGGAGTCTGTATCTGTAGCATGCTTTCTTTTAACTTGAGAGAAAAATCTTAAATTGGATGACCAGGATTTTATGTGCTTTCGACTAACATTTTATTACTGCGTTACTTCTATTTTCTCTACTGTTCTCCCTCAAGTCAGAATTATAGCCTAATCGATCATGTCTCTGACAGTAGAGATGCAGCACTCTGTGATCCCGTCAATCGATTTGATCTCAATTTCGCAACCGGGTTGATATGTCAGCGCTTCATCGATCTGTTGCGCTAGAAGAAAAGAAATTTCATGCACGCAAAAGAAAAACAACTCAGTGCATAACTTATTCGACTGATTAAATTCAAGAAAAGATATACAAATATATAGTTATGTACAATTGTCTACAGTTCTGTCAGCATTGTGGTGGGGATGATGCAGGAGGAGAGGGGCAACATGTGGAGATTCTGGACCAGTGGTTCTGTCTCAACTCTCAACCACTTCAGCTTCAACTCCAGCTTCAACGGCTGGGTTCGACTCTGCGTTCATAGGAGGGGTGAAACTGGGTTTATTTCCTAGACCAATCATAGACCAATCATATCCAATTACGTTACCCCAGCATGCTTAAATAATCAAGGAACACATTGAATCGCAAAAGATAGGAACGTGTGATTTCTAGATAATCGATAATAGTTTAGTGAATTGTCAGTAATTTCCCCACCAGACCGTTGCATGCATGGCAATGGAGAAGGCAGAATTTCTTGCCCAGCGATTCGCCTCCAACTCTACCTAAGAGCCAACAAACAGCTCCCTTCCAAAGTCCCTTATGCGGACTGAAGCTGCATTAGATGATGTAAAAATCACCCCTTCTCATGTCCTCGATATCATAAAAAATAGATACCACAAAGGCGTGTGGACCTGATCTCATCCATGCATTACCAATTAAGAAATGTTAAGCCGAGCTAGCTTCCATACTTTCCAAGCTCTACAATAAATGCCTTGCTGAATCTTGCTTCCCTAATAACCGGAGGATTACCTCTATGATACCAATGTACAAGAGTTCTGGTGAAAAAACAGGCCCTCTCAATTATCACCCCATTAGTATCATCCTAATCTTCGCTAAAATCTTTGAGACCTTAATTTATCAAGCACTAGTTCACCACCTCACATAAGCAAATCTCTCTGACAAACAGTATGGATTCAAGTAATGTCGTTCTACTGCAGATATTTTTAGTCATCTCTAGACGCATTTACCATGTACTGGATAAGGTGCTCGAAGCCAGGGCTGTAGCCCTTGATATATCCAAGGCCTTTGACAAAGTCTGGCATACAGGTTATCATTGATGGACGTACATCCAGGCAGCATAACATTAATGTGTGAGTGTCTCAGAGGTACATTCTTGGACCATTATTATTCCTGGTATTCATAAACGACCTCTCTCATTATGCCGTGTTCGAGATGGGTATATTTGCTGAAGATACAATGCTCTATAATATGCATGAGAAAAGATGTACATAATTCTAAGACAATGGCAGACTTGTTAGAAATGTTAGAAAATGACCTCCAGACTATAGTGGGATGGGGCTGCAAACGGATGGTAACAGTTAATGCTAGTAAAACTAAGCTGTTCTCCTTTAGCAATTACAAGACTCCTCTCCAACCCACTATATCCATATATAGAGGACATTGTAAAGGCTGCTGCAAAGAAGGTGGGTTCCCTCTATCGAACTAAAAGACTACTCTCGCCTTAGAGTCTCCTGTACCTTTACTAGGCCACCATACGCCCATGTATCGTTGCCACATCTGGGCTGGTGTGTCTACCACTTGTCTTTCCCTCTTAGATACAGTCCAAAAAGGAGTTGTCAATTTAATTGGTCCCACTTTATCACTAAGCTCCAGCCCCTGTCGCATCACCGCAATATTGCATCACTGTGCTTGATTACAAATATTTAAAGTATATCGGTTGTGATGAACTCATTTTACTTGTACCCCCTCGAGATAAATATCCCCAACCAACCTACTTAGCAATAAGACCTCACTAATACACTATTGATGTCCCTATATGTCAGTAAGTTTTCTATTCTAATAGTTTCTTCCCTCGAACAGCTAGAATTTGGAATTCACTTTCTGCTACCTGCTTTCCTGGCTGTACTGATATGCAGAAGTGTAAATGCAACAAAAACAAATATCCAGTGGAGATATGCTTCGTAAGGGGCGAACATGAGTAAAAAAAATGATAATCATATGAAATCAATTCAATAAGACAAACAGAATAAAAATGTAATATTAATTCGATAAGACAAACATATTAAAACATTGTGAATTCCATCCAATAAGATAAATAACATAAAACAAATAGCATACTAATATGTGAATGACGATTATAAAAATATTGACTTTCGTGTCTTTTTTTTTTTTACAGATGTTCCTGCTTGAACAAATTTAGTGGATTTGAAGACATGAAACCAAATAAAATAGAATGTCTTTGAAAAAATATTCTATATAGTACAGGAAACGATAGCATTAAGCAATATATCCATATGTAATGTTCTCAAACCTGCTTCAACATCTGTGAATTTAGACAAACACCTGAAGACAAAATATCATATTATTCAAACTCTGCAGATAATCTTGTTCTAAAATATTTTAGTGAAACATGCAGGTTGTCAATGAAAAAAAAAGCCACATTCTTGTGGTGTGTGTGGTTATTCTTGTTCCTTAAAATCAGACCTAGTGAAACATATGAGAACCCACACTGGGGAAAAGCAACACCAAACAAGTGTGCCACAGAAATAGCAAGAAAGAGCCGGTAGAAATATACCGAGACTTTTCAACAGATGAACCTTAAAGAATGGGAACAACATCAGCGTGCAAAGTATTTTCTGGGGAAACTTTCTCGGGAATACATAGATAAAGAAGGTTCTTTGGACTGGCTCAAAAGAGGATTCCTCCACCACGACCAGGAAAGGGTCATAATGGCTGCCCAAGACCAGGGATTGATGACCAATGCATTCAAGAAGATGGCAGGGATCAGTAATGACAATAAATGCAGATTCTGCCACACATAATTGGAAAGTGTTGGTTATCTGATATCAAGTTGCAAAGTTCTTCTAGGGGACGGCTACTATACAGTGAGACATGATGGAGTATGCAAGTACCTCCACTGAATCATCTGTAAAAAATTAAACATCCAATGTAGCAGTAAGTCCTGGGAACATCAACCTGAAAAAACAGTTGGAAATGATTTATATACCATACATTACGACCATGTAATCCCTACAGCCACCTACCTTGGAAATGCTGCTGTGAAACCTGACATAGTTATATGGAATAAGTCAGAGAGAGTTGCAACCTTGATTGAAGTGAGTGTTCCTAATGATGGCGGTCTTAACAGAGCTGAAAGAGAGAAACAGACCAAATACCAAGGTCTCATGTATGATATGAAAAGAAACTGGAACCTAAAGGGGATATCGATCATACCAGTTATCATAGATGCCACAGGACTTATGAAGAAGAACCTGAAGTCCTACCTAACTAATACTCCTGGTAAACCAAGTGCAAAAGAGATTCAGACAATTGCACTTAAGGGAACAGCGAGGATACTAAAAAGAGCTCTCGGTTGGTTTCAATAAAAAAGCGGGGAAATGTTGGCAGCTAGTTTGGCTGCCCCATACCCGGCATTACAATCTTCAAAGGAAGAAAAATAAAAAAAATATATAAAAAAAGGGAAAAGCCACATGCTTGTTATGTGTGTGGATATTCCTTTTCACAAAACTTATATTTTGTGAGACATATGAGAACTCACACTGGTGTGCCGTCTTCCTCCGGCCATCCAGTGCGTCCCCCGGGTTGCGGAAGGGGGCACCCACTCTACTTATGTAAAGTAGGTAGAGGGAAGCTTCGAATAGCGAATAAGAAGCCGTGGACAATGAGGAACAATCATGAAAAATGCCAAACAAAAGGAACTCAAACTGACGGCCGTCGCCCAGGATAAAAAGGGCCCCTCAACCTGTTTACACACCAGGCATGAAGAGGAAAGAAATGGTGTGAACCTTCTTGCCTCAAAAGGTGGTACCTCAATCACCCTAGAGGTCACACAAGGACAGCAACCAGTCCAGGATCAAGATGGACCAAGCGTCCTTCCTCCAGCCCGCTTGACAGATCTCAAAAGAAACAGAAGGGGGATTAAAACCCAGCCATGGTCTGTCGAGCAAAAGAAGATCCTTCTGCACTGCTACCACTACTCAAGGTTTGAGAAATGGGGACGCAGCTCATGAAAGATACTAACCGAGGTTATAAAAACATCAAACCTCCCAGCAGAGAAAAAGCACACACCTTTACACAACCTGCGATCCCTCATTTCACAGATGGGAAGATATATCCCACAAGAGTACGTAGATACCATTAGATGTGAGGCCTTGAAGACTGCAGAAAAAGACTACCAGAAAGTAGAGGATGAGGAAACAAAACTTCGACAGGAGGTGGTATGGGAAAGGGAAAAGAGGTGGACACTTATATGGGCAACGGATTATGCTAAACAAAAACATAAAAGACAAAAAGAAAGAACAGCAACCTGGAGGGGATCTTTTTTCATTTTTATTCTGGAAAAGCAAGCATTCCTCCAGGGGAAATTACATCACAACGACATAACAGCCTGAAATTGTTCACCACAAGAGAACTAGACTACATGTCTTCAAAAATAACAGCTCTTTCGGTGAACAACAGATGTCCCCTGGAAAACCCAATCAAAATTCCCACAATAGACTTACTCCAGTAACAACCACCAACTTTACCATCAGAACCCATCCAAATATCCCAGCACATGCCCAGCTCTCCTGGAACTCCTGTGCCACTGGAGTCTCTGTATGACATGACACCTGCCTTCACAAACTCTCTGCTGGAAACCCCACAAACACCAACACAGGAATCTACATCACCTACCAGGATACCACCACCTGCATCACCGCCACAATCACATAGACACCCACCACCATCATTTGTACTCCCAGAAGCAGATGATGAACAGTTAGCTTTGGAGGAGGAGCTCAGCACGTTTGTCCAAGATCCAAGCAGCTGGAAGAGCAAAGGCTGTTATAGCCAAAGTTAACATCGCTCTCAAGAGGCTAATTCCAACAACAGTAATGCTCACAGAACTCAACCATATCACATATGCAGCTGGCCTCTATATTGACAGAAAAATTAACCTTCGAACATTCAATCACAATCATCGAATAGGGCCCAGAGTCTCTAGACAAACACCTCACTGGAAGACCAAGCTGCGAAAACAACTGAACGTCTGCAGGAAAGAACTAAGCCAAATAAAACAGTTCCTTGCAAATCCCTCGGTACAGGGTCGACTTAAGACCACCATCAAAAATCTCTGTACCAAATACCACCATGAGAAAATTGGGGGATTACATAATACAGCTAGGGAGTTGGAAGGAAAAATACCAGCACTTTCCCAGAGAATTAAAAACTAGGAGAACAAGATCAACTCCCAGATTCAAAATAGGCAGTTTAAAACAAACCAAAGGACTTTTTACAGGCAGCTGATAAGGGACACCATTACTGTAGATAGTCCACCTGCAGAGGAAGCCCAGGAAAACTACTGGAGACCTCTATTTGAAACAGAAGGCAATATAATCAAGAGGCCCAGTGGATTGAAGATATTATTAGGCTCAATGAAACCAAGCCTCAGATGCCAGAACCAGTTATAACTCCTGGTATGATAACAAGAAAACTGGCACAATTATACAACCACAAAGCACCTGGCATCGACAATGTCCAAAACTTTGGCTGAAGCAATTGACTGCACTCCACCCCCAATACAGTGATTGCTTCAGCAGGATGCTAAGAGATCAAGAAGCAACACCACCCTGGCTGACAGAGGGGGGCACCAGCCTCATACCCAAGACCAAGGAGACACAACAGCCAAATAAATACAGGCCAATATGCTGCCTTACAACTACTTACAAGCTTTTAACTGGTCTGATAGCCGATGGTATATATGACCATCTATCTTTTGGGACCTACCTTGAAAAAAAGCAGACAGGGTGCAGAAGAAAATGCCTCGGTACCAAAGACCAGCTATTAATCAACAAGACAGTCCTAGAAGAAGGCATTTGACAGTGTGCCACACTCATGGCTACTTCGGTGCCTTGAGTTATACAAAGTCCACCCGGTAATTAGACAAACAATGGCTGCTCACATTCAGATGTGGAAAACTACAATATCATTAAATCACAATGGAGGAAAAACCATCATCCCTGAAGTAAAAATCAAAAGGGGAATATTCCAAGGTGATAGCTTATCTCCCTTACTCTTCTGTATGGCAATAGACCCACTAAGCAACCTCCTGAATAAAAATCCGAACATCTACAATTTGAGTAAGGGACGCCATCGAGATCCAAGCAAGAGAATAAACCATCTGCTTTTCATGGATGATCTTAAGCTGTATGCTAGCTTTGACACCGATCTGCACCACCTTCTGCAAGTAGTACATACATTTTCCAGTGACATCCGAATGATGTTTGGCCTGGATAAATGTGCCAAGTGTACAGTCAGAGCTGGGAAGAAGACCCAACACAGAAAATATGCAGCTTAATGAAAACATCGACATCAGGGATCTAGAAGAGCATGAGCCTTACAAGTACCTTGGAATTGAGGAAAATGAGAACATACAACATGCCAAGATGAGGGAGAAGATTAGTAAAGAATATGTACGCCGGGTGAGGAAAATATGCAAAACCCAGCTCACCAATAAAAATAAAATTACTGTCATAAACCAGCTTTCTATGCCAGTAATAACATACAGCTTTGATATCATTGACTGGCCACAAAAATACATCAACCGGCTAGATGTAAAGACACGGAAGCTACTAACGCTTCATAAAATAATATACAGAAATCAGTGTCTACCAAGGCTGTATTTGGCCCGGGGAGAAGGAGGTCTGAGACTCTCAGAGATTAATCATCAACATAGGGCAACTATTGTGAGCATCGGTCAGTATCTGAGAAGCTCCCAGAATGACACCCTCTCAATAGTATATGAACATCAAGAGACAAGAATTTTGATAGACTTATTGTAATTTACTTTCACTGTTACATAAATACATGTATGTATATATATATATATATATATATATATATATACATACATGCATATATATATATATATATATATATATATATATATATATACACACTATGAAAACAAAACGGTGGATATACTTTCAACTATATACTTCAAGCAACATCTGTATCGACATACTCTTTGTCAAGTTGGAAACTATTCAATCATTTTTCATGTGTCTTATATGATGCTTAAGTGATTTGGACGTTTTCAGTTCAATAAAAAATACACAAAAAAGGCATTGACAACAATAAATATAGAATATTAATATGTGAATGTAAATATTAAAAATATTGAACTTTATTTGTTAAAGACGTTCCTGATTGAACGCTATTCCATTTTAACGGGGTATCCTCATCTTTAAAAATAAAGCAGTTATTACTTTATTTTGTGAGAAAATTTATAATACTGGACATTACTATTTAGTTTATTATACTGGACATTAGTATTAAATGAATTTTGTGAAACATTGGTGACCAGAGAATACATTTCGAAGAGAATGTCTATGTTTGCAAAAAAGGTGTGTAATATTGAAATCCTAAAGAATAGCAGACCACAAATAAAGGAAAAGCATGTGATATGTGAAAAGACAATATCTCTCTTTTATAACTCGAAAAATACTATGGAGAAAAATAACACATAATAAAGGCTGTATTTTTTTCAAAGAGCATTAAAAATATATATATGATATAATATATAAAATAGTAGATGCTGACATCTGTAGAATGCACTTATGCTCAGCTTTAAGAAATAAATTAAAAGTAAAAAGAACATGTGTGAATCGTTTTGCTAAATTTTTGTCTTGATAGGATTTAGTAACACATATAATCACATTGAAACAAAAAATATCAGTATTTGTCTCGATTATAACTTCTTCGATTCATTTAAACAAAATGTCATTCTTAAAGATCAGCCGGAACCAGTAATTGTCACTAAGTGGTTACTCCATAGTCCCTAAAACTCACAAATTCAAATATACTAAGTATTCTAAATATAAATTATATTTTCATTATATTTAAATATTTTTAACATAGTTCATTGCAAAATATATAATCTTCCAAATTTATTTTAGAGTATTGACTTTTAATGGATCATCATTTTCTTTAAAGATACTTTCTTTAGATATGTAGAAAATAATAGAACCATCTGGATACTATTTTATAACTGTATATATCCGGATACTATTATTTAACATATTTTCTGAAATAGTTGAGGAACCGGAGTTACACAGTGAGGACAAGCAAAATTCTTATATTCATATTGTGAAAAATCAAAGTTAGTGAACGATATGAAAATACACAATGAGCAAAATTAACAGATCGTGAATTAGATCCTGGCCCAAAACCATCATGTGCAACTACAAGAAAAGGAAACAGAAGAGGCCTAAAAACCCAACCCTGGACAGTTGCACAAAAGAATGTATTATTATATTTCTACCATTATTCAAAGTTTGAAAAGTGGAGCAGAACTTCGAATGAGATCCTAAAAGATCCTGAAGAAAAAAAAAAGCAGACAACAGTTGCTAAGCTGCGATCCCTTGTATCAGAAATCAAGAGATACATAACAGAAGACGAAAATAATATAAAGCATAAAGCCCTAAAAGATGCTGAAAATGATTACCTCCCTATTCAGGAAGAGGAGAATGAGAAAAGACTAAAGTCCAGATGAAGTAAGGACGAAAAGTGGACTTTAATTTGGGCCATGGAGTATGCGAAAAGAAAATATGAAAAAAAAGCAAAGGACAGAAACCTGAAGGGAAATTTTCTTCTATTTCTGTCCATGGAAGAAGAATACTCCACCTTGTAATTTAACCTCTCAAAAACATAATATTTTAAAAGAACGAGTGTTCAATGAGGAAGAACTTAAACACATTAGAGAGGGAGTAACAGCTCAACTGAACACACAGGCTTATCCAATAGACAACCCTATTTTGTATCCCACCGAATTTGATGAGACTGCAAATGTGAGCCCGCAACATCACCACCTTAGACCAGTGCCACATTTGTCGGTAACTACTCAACAGATAAGCCTTACAATGCAAAATCCAGCAGAAGTGCATAACTCCATATCAGAAACCCAAATACCTACAGAATCCTCTACACCATTTCACTGTCACTATAAAGCAGATTACACATCTTCATCCCCATCAACATGGTAAATAACTCCCTCGCCAAGAAAAACTCCATCTTGTGCTTTGCTTCCAGGACCAGATGATAAGCAATTGGGAATAGGAGAATAACTGTGTAACACAATAGAACAAGTCAACAATATGAGCATTGAAGAAAGGCCTAGGTTACCTAAAATACAAGCCTCAATAGTCATTGACCATCAAAGTCAATATTGCTCTTATAAGGCTTGTTCCAGAAGAAATAGACCTTAGGCAGCTAAATAACGTCACATATGCAGCTGGACTGTACATTAGCAACAAAATACTTCCTCTGAATAAACACCAAAATAGAAACAAAAAACCTAATGTAACCAAAGCAACACCAAAATGGAAAGTCAAGCTGCTGAAACAAATAAACACCTGTAGAAAGGAACTTAGCCAATTAAAGCAGTTCATGAAGAATCCCACAGTGGAAGGTAGACTCAGAAACATCGTCAAAAGAACCTGTGCGAAATTTAAAACAAATTGTAAAAATATTGGAAACATAGTGAAGGAAATGGGAGGCAAAATACCAGCCATTGCCCAAAGAATTAAACATCGCATGGCTAAGATTAATGCAAAGACACAGAATAAGCTTTTTGCAAACAACCCCAGAACTTTCTACAGGAATCTAATAAGAGAAGGAATTAAAATCCAAGATCCCCCATGTAAACAGGAATTAGACGATTACTGGAGACTCTTATTTGAAAAAGAGGAAGTACATAACGAAGAGGCCCAGTGGATCGGGGATATTATCAATGCAAATAAAAATAAAAGAGAAATGCCAGAGCCAGAAATAACGCCAGATAAAATAAGATCAAAGCTGGCACCAGCTTCAAATCTCAAGAAACCTGGCATCGACAACATATCTAACTTCTGGTTAAAACAGCTAACAGCATTACATGATCATTATAGCAGATGTTTCACCAGAATGTTTAAAGCTTATGAAGCGACACCATCATGGCTATTAAAAGGCGATAAAAGCTTAATAGTTAAAACCACAGAAACTAAAAACCCCAGCAAATATCGCCCAATATGCTGCCTAACCACGACCTACAAGCTATTTACTGGATTAATAGCTGACAGCATTTATGCCCATCTTTCATCCGGAGATTATCTTGAGGAGGAACAAACAGGATGCAGGAAAAACTGTCTGGGCACCAAAGATCAATTGCTCATTAATAAGACCATTTTGGAAGATTGCAGGAAAAGAAAAAGAAATCTAAATATGGCATGGATAGATTATCAGAAAGCATTTGATAGTGTACCCCATTCGTGGATACTAAAATGTCTTGAATTATACAAGATCCACCCGAGCATACGAGAAATTATAGCTGCCCAAATGAAGGAGTGGCAAATATCCATTACCTTAAACCATAGCGGGGTAAGGATATCCACTCCAAATATAAAAATCGAAAAAGGAATCTTCCAAGGAGACAGTTTATCTCCTGTACTATTTTGCTTAGAAATTGATCCTCTAAGTAAGCTCCTAAAGAACTGCCAAGGTGCTTATAATCTCAGCTACAGCCGCCAAAGAGAATCCTCCAAGGTAATAAATCATTTATTTTTCATGGATGATCTTAAGCTGTATGCTAGCTCTGATAAGGATTTAGATCATCTACTAAAAATTGTCCACACTTTTTCCAATGACATCAAAATGAAGCTCGGGCTGGATAAGTGTGCTAAGTGTACTCTGAAAGCGGGCAAGAAGATATCTACTGAAAACATTCAGCACAATGAAAATCGTGAAATCACAACTGGATGAACAGGAAACATACAAATAACTCGGCATTGATGAAAATGAGTCCATCCAGCATTCCAAGATGAGAGAGAAACTAAGCCAAGAATATTTACGCCGAGTAAGAAAACTTGCAAAACTGAAATCACAAACAAGAACAAAGTTACGGCAATTAACCAACTTCCCATGCCAGTACTAACATATAGTTTTGGCATTATTGACTGGCCTCAGAAAGACATAAATTGGCTTGAAAAAAGAATAAAAGTAAATCAAGTATGAAGTGAAGGTAAATTTGGATTATACTTTCTTTGTCTCAATAATAACGATGCAATGAGATTAAGACTAAACAGAACCCAAACAGATATTGTAGATTCCACGGCAATGTGGACGGCAAGTCTCCTGAGAATGGTTTTGCACTAAAAAAGTGTTAAACTAAAAAAAAAAAACTTCATCCATCCGAAATCAGAAAGAAATATAATCAAACAAAATGATTAGAATATAAATATCAGATGATAAATAATGGACAACTGTCCGGTTGACAAGAAAGTTCTTGCGGTTTTTAACTTTTCAATTAAAAGGAACATATCTCAGATCAACCAAAAATGTATTGATCGAAATAAGCATCATCAGAATGAACACATTTACCAACACAAAACAAGTGTATTTATGCCAGTAACGTAAACGTCTTACGTTATGCGGGGGGAGTCAATGAAGGTGATTTTTATATCTCTTGTGCTTTTTTAAGCATTTCCTATGCAGAAAGTTTTCTAGAGGCTTGAAAAAGTGGTAGTCGGTAGTTGAGAGGTCTAGACAGTACTACGGATTAGGCAGAGTTTCGTAGCCCAATGCGTTTAAATTCTGCAGGGAGAGTTTAACAACGTGCGGTCTGGCATTTTCATTTTTACGTTTTTATCTTTATATATCTTGGAAATGGTCGTATATGTATCATTTAATTTAGAAGCAAGTTATTGTACAGTTGTGAATTCTTCGGCTAAGGCTTTTAATTGATTATTGTCAACATCCGACGGCTGATTATTACGCTCATCCTTTTAAAGACTTTCATCTCCTCCTAAATCATTCGTTGACATCTATGCTGATGACACGACCATCTACGGCAACACATCAAAGGCTGTAAATGACAAAGTTCTCTCAGATTCTCTCTCCTCTGATCTCGAGCGCGTGGTCCAGTGGGGGAAGATGTGGCTGGTTACCTTTAATGCATCCAAAACCAAACTCCTATCATTACATCATCAACGCTTTGATCTGGCATCAATTGTGATGGATGGCTCTCATCTGGGTGAGGCCCCGTGTTTTGACAAGTTTCTGGGTTTGACCTTTACTCCTGATCTCAAATGGAACACGTACATCAAGTCTGTTGCCAAGATCGCTGGAAAGATGGTGGGATCCTTCTACCGCTCCAGAAGATATCTCACTACTGATGCAATTTTCTATCTATATAAAAGCCAAGTACGTCCAAGTATGGAATACTGTTGCCATATGTGGGCAGGAGCTGCTAAAAACAGCCTATCCTGCCTTGACAGAGTACAAAATAGACTTCGTGGCTTTGTGGGGGATGCCCTTTTCTCTACCCTGCAACCTCTCTCCCACAGAAGAGACGTTGCAAGCCTATCCTTGTTTTATCGTTATTTCCATGGCAGGTGCTCGTCTGAACTCAAATCTCTGCCCCCCCTCGTCAATCTTTCACGAAAAACACCCATCTAGCTGAATTCACTGTGAAAATTTTCCCCCACTCTATATCTGTGCCTAAATCAAAACGCGGATTCCATGAACAAAGCTTCTTTCTTAGAACTGCACGCCTGTGGAACTCTGTTTCGTCTGCCTGATTCCTACCGGACTACAACTTGGATGTCTTCAAGTCCAACGTTAACAAATTCCTAATGAACTGCCTCCTTCTCCACACTAACGTAATGTACTTGCAATAACCCTTATCCCTGAGTGGCTTCCAGGCCTTTATAAGTGGTGATCACTGTGTAAAAAAAATGAAATTTCTCAAACATCCATTGTGCTATGTGTTTCACAGGTCAAATGCTTTCTTGATATCACGAGCTGTTTCAACACCTTTTTGGCCTAGCTGGAATTGAAAAAAGAAAATTGTGCGAATTTTCTTTTTTCCATCTTATATCCAATGTTATAAAAATTGTTTTCAAACGATTGTGATTTAAAAGATTACATAGAGCGAATACTGGTCTGTAAAATGATATATCAAATAAAAATATTAGAGCGAACACTTACTTGAAAATACATAATATGAAATCCAAATTTTAAACTGCACAAAAACATTTCAAACTAATACATAGCTAATTTACCTACTTCATTGTTTACGCATAAAAACATGAAATATAATTTCAATAACATGAAATTTTAAATAATATAATAAAGAATGACGATACAACAGTTGAAAAAACAGCAAAAACACCTATTGTTCAGCTGACACACTTTTCGTAAAACTGTTATGGCGAGGAGTGGACTTCTCTATTTCTTTATTAACTTTCAGAACCTCTTTATCCATTTATTTTCCTTGTGGAATACCTTTCTTGAATATCCTTTTATTACGGCCACCCACCGCAGGATATATCAAACACCTTGGTTTAAAATAATAACATACATGTTGTTTAGGATACTATATATGTTTTTAAAATATTAACTAAATAATAACTTGGAATATAATCAATAGAAAGCAAAAAATAATTGTAACAAAATTTCTGCAAAACAAACTATTTAAGAAAAAGTTAACAAAAAGAGAGAAAAAAAGAAAACTACGAGTAATAGAAGTACGAAAAAAGGACTACTCCTCGCACAGGAATAACTCGACTCTGCAAATAAAAAAAAAAAATCTACACGATCCTAAAATGATTAATAAAAATTACCACGGTTAAAACCCCCAAGAACTCTTTCTGTGAAAAAAAAAATGAAGCGCCAGAAACAGGAATATTTGATTTATATAGTACGTTATGAATCATATTTCCTATCTCTCTTAACAATTAGGAATTTTCCGAAAATGTTTCACTCACAAAAATAATTAATTAAAAATGATTTGAAAAAAAAAAGTCTTTCGATTAGATGAACATTGTTTCATTCATTTCAAATAATCTATTACGAAATACTTTAGTAAAAAAAAGATTATTTTAAATAATTCACCACACCGTTTAATACAGCAATTCTTCCTTACACTAAACGGATCTCAAACGAATATATTTCTGTTTCATAAAAAATTCAAATATAATAATGAAATTATTATTAATGAAAAGAAACCTAACAATAACCCTCCTTCTCTGAAAGCTGAAAATTTATTTGATAATCAATCTTTATAATTGAAAACAAAGATAACACCTGGAGTCAATTATTTATTTACACTGCATTCATGTACCTCGTGATTGTGTAGCGAGCTGAGCTGCTACTACTATGAAACTAGGCTGTATTCTCACCTTAGTTCTCTCTTTCTCCCTACTCTTTTCTCTTTTCCTTCCTTTCTTCTTATACGTCATCAGACGTTCCAGACAATGAAAAGCGAAAACGGTTTACGTGGGACATTCGAGTGAAGGAAACGTCCTTACTTCCACGGCGACTAGAGACAGAGCACACACCTCACTCGTCAGCTCCCGTTGGGTAGCCAAGAGGAGCATTGAACATTAATACAGACTTTACAAAATGCACTGCTTTCTTTGTAACCCGAGTTTCGGGAAAACACACACATATATATTGGATATATAAAACCTCATGAATTCATAACAAAGTCGCGTTACACGTCCTCATTTTTATAAGAAGACAATGTCTTCTTTTACCAGTATTTCTTGCTATTTCAGCGCTCCAGTTCTTCCTGTTATCGGAGGCGCCCCGAAGTGGAAGCCTACCGAAATGGTGACCTCTAATTAGTACCCCTGTTAATGTATGGTAATAATACCATAAATGAATGACGCTTGTATTCTCTGGAGACTTTGAGTTGTTCACTTTGATCTTTATGGATATTAAAAGTTTAATCCTATTATTTATTAGATGACGTATATTAGTTGCACTTCTAACATGTAATTATTTCCTAGTTTATAGGTATACTCATATTAACGTTAAATATTAAACATCGGGCACACCCATGATTATTATCATTATCCTCACCTCCACCAGAATGCATTTTCTTTTCTAATTGTTTTAGACTATGCATTTTACAAATCTGGATTAGATCCACCAAAAACTTAAATTTATATGTGATATTTGTCGCCAGCAAATCCAAATCACATAACATTACAATGTTTTAACGCTAGCAATTTATGAAAAGAATATTTAATTTCCAAAATGCAATATACGAGTTGCCTTCAATAAGTTTTCAGACTTTTTTGGACAGTCATTTAAAACTGTCGGAGACTCTTGAAAATTATGTTATTGTTATATATGCTATATGAGAAAATTGTAAACATGGCAATATTCTAATTGTTTTAAGCAATGCATTATACAAATATCGATTAGATCCAACAAACATTTCAATATATGCGCGATATTTGTCGAAAGAAAATCCAAATCACATAGCATTACAATGCGTTAACATTGTATCAATTTATGATAAGAATATTTAATTTCCAAATGGTGTGCAATATATGGGAGTGCCTTCAATAACTTTTCAACTCTTGAAAATCCAATATCTTATTGCTATACATCATATGAGATGACTGGCCGTTTTTTATGATTTCAGACTCAAATGAACAGCTACCGCAGAAAATGGGCTCCCAGTGAAAAGACAAGGAACACTATGCTGAGGTATTAATAACTATGCTGAGGTTTTAATAACTAATTAAATATATATATATATATATATATATATATATATATATATATATATATATATATATATATATATGAACAAATGATTAATAAAACATGTTTAAAGACATCTTGAAAAAGAGTTAAAAACATATTTAATTTGAAAAAAGGAAGCACAAGATAAGTGGATAGTCCTTAATCCGCGGAGTTTTGAAGAAATACTCTCCTTCTCATCAGAGGGCAGGAATTAGCAAAATGCAGGATCGGATTTTGCATATAAATATTTAATATTTATAATATATTTTAAGTTTACCATTTTGAGTACCTTGGTAAACTTATTGTAATTTTTATTATATATATATATATATATATATATATATATATATATATATATATATATAATATGGCTTAATCACATTGACACACTGATTCAGCACTCGATCACCGATATTACGCAACGTTTAACCTAGTCAGCATTAAATGAATTACTATTTGGTGCCTCCATGTACTGTATGGTCTCTCTGCTTATCTCAGCATTATTTCCAGTCATCTTGGGCTTAATATCAAAAATAACATTTCTAAGCAAATATTTATTGTTAAGTTAATGATGTCATAATTAAATAAAGTTACTTCGTTTGGTTGACTGTATTTATTTGATGGCTCCTCTTACTGAGTCAATCATAAATAATAGTGAATAAAAAAATTTAAAATAATTTTTCATAAACATTAATAAAAAACAAATATTCAGAAAAATTAAGGAAAATAAATAGTCAGACTTGGCTTGTTAAAAGAAGTGTAATTTTATTTACCCTTTTGTGTATCACACTCATGTGGTTTCTTTGTGTCCGTAGAAAAGAAAGAAATCTTGACTGACTGGGTAAATGTTCTCTTTTTTTTGTCGTAAAGTCGAAAAGAAAAGATAAATTAAATATTTTTCTTTGGGATAGCCGTTCAAGTGAAAAGTGGCGTAGAATGGTAAGAAGAATGTTTTTTTGGTTTCATTATGAGAACTGGCATAGCGCGTGCCGCGCACATGTGACACACACAGCACACAGCAGTAGTGTGTGTTAACTCCTCAAGGGTCAGCGAGCGAAAGAGGAAGAGAGGGCACTCGAATTTGGCGCCACGGTTTTTTGTCCTCTTTTTTAGAGCTCTCCGGAAACGGTGACAATTCAAAAGTCTCTGTCAAATTTTAGTTCCGGGGTAGATGCTACATTACCCCCCTACTAGACAGTATGTCGATAAGGAGAACAGAATGTCACTGAGTGCAAACAGCAAAACGGTGTGGGCGCTGAATGCGTCTACCCGACCTGGTAGAAATGGTCGTGCTCGATGAGTCGGGGTCGTCAAAACGGACCGTAGTCTTTGGTTTCTGCATGTGTGTGACATCATCGTCAAAAATCGCTTTCTTTAAGTGATCGGCACTGACCGAGTCACGTCTGCCGTTAATCTCGATTATGAAGAATGTTGGGTATCTCTTGAGTTTTAGTTCCGGGGTAGACGCTACATGTTCAAGTCATTTCATATTATCGTTCATGTTTTCAATTCATGTTTGTTTTAATATATTAAGTGTCTCTCTGTCTGTGTTAACACTCGAATACAGAATAAATAATGAAATAAAAAGTGAAAATATTAATAAATCGTTAAAGACTTATCTTTATTAAGTTTGTCTCCAGCTGATCAAACAATAACTAAAAATATAAAAAGACAACAGATTTCATGATAAAGATCTTACCATGAGGTTAACTGATATTAACAGACAAAAACACACACACCATATAGTAAAGTTTATCTTTAAAAAGTTTTGCTAATATTTTTTATTAGGACAGTTAACCATTATATTACTTTCTTGCAAGTTTATTTTGTGGAGGATGTGTTAAATGTATTGGTAGGTGATTGAGAAGCAAAAGGTCACAAGTGAAAACGAAATATAACAATTTATGATAGTGAAAGGATGTAGATGTATTTACATAAATATACATGTGAAGAAATGAATATAGAAGGAATAAGAGTTCGTTGGCTAGAAAAAGGAATTAAGTTACGTTACTTGCGATTTATAAGACGATAGGTCAGGAGTGCTGGTTGAGTAGCCATGTCTACCAAAGTGACTCATCGGGAACATGTGGACTGATTATTTTTTTTTTTAGCTTGGATGAAGAATCTTACCTTAAAGTTCCTAATCCTTAGAATGAAACTAATATATATATTTTAAGTTGTATCTATGTAACTATGTTCATGCAACTGTGTCTATTGATGTATATAATGTTGTTACAAATTTAAGAAAAAAATACATATATTTTGAATTGTGTTTAGATAACTATGTTCATGCAAATGTGTTTATTGATGTATATATAATGTTTTTACAAATTTCAGAAACAAACCTTAATACATATATTTTGAATTGTGTCTATGTAACGATGTTTATGCAAATGTGTCTATAAATGTATATATAATGTTTTTACAAATTTCAGAAACAAAGATTAATGCATAAATTTTAATTTGGCTGTCTACTTTGTCTCCGCCTGATCAAATAATAACTAAAGAACAGATTTCATGAGAAAAATCCTATCATGAGGGTAACTAATACTTCTTAACAGACACAGACACACAACTTATAGTAAAGTTTATTTTCAAAAAGTGTTGATAAAGTTTGGGTTTGCAAATATTCTGTCTAATTTTTGTTTTCTTAATTAGGGCAATTGCCTCTAGCACAAAAATTACATAACTTTCTTGCAAGTTTTCTGTGCTTTCAATGTATTTAAGAGACCCTTTGCACCACTTGATCTTCTATGAGATAAATCTATATCCGAGAGATCTTTTATGCGTCTGTTACTGTATGTATAATGATCAATCTTCTGTTTTATTAGTATGATCGAACAATATCGACTCTAATAAGTCCATCTGCTTTCACAAATTTCAGAGACAACATTGATTTTAACCAATCATGCCTGACTCAGTTATATGTGAGATCCACTAATACTCTAATAATTGTTACTTCTTTGCGAAAAGAGTTCCTCCATATTGTTTTTTTAATCTGCATTCAAGTCAATAATGTTCATAGATGTTATATGCTACCAGGTGAGTGATGAGCTTTTATATTTATCTGTGTTCGATTGACTGTTATATTTATTAACCATGTAACAAAGTAAGGGTGTGGGTAGGTTGATGCCCCCCCCCCCGTTAGGAAGAAAGGCAAAATCACTTGGCATCAAGTTGTTTATTTAAGAAACCTCAAAACTCTGTGTGTTAAAGGTTAACAAAAACTGTATTTACTAACTGTTTATTTGAGTTCGATCAGATCTTTGAAGCGAGCCATTGTGTTATTTTTGTAAATGATAATTTAGATTATGGACTGAGAATTGAATTTCTAAACAAAATATTTATTAACCATGCTTCTGTGAGTTCATACCAAATCAACAGATACAACAACTATAGTTGTTTGAGAGTGATGAAGACTTGGAAAGTTGTCATTTTGTTTTCACTAGCTAGAAGTTCTCATAGGAATAAATGGGAAAACTTAGCGATGAGCTTCCTTATCAATAATTAATTCTTGTTGCGACCAGAATTCCGCCTGATAGTTTTTAAGCCAGTCAATAATTGTTCATAGATGTTGTATGTAAGTAGGTGAGTGAAGATATTCTATATTTTCTAGGCCGCAGTGCCTAACTGTTATGGAAATTTGAAGGTTTTTCGTCTTTTATCACCCATGCTTTTGTGAGTTTGTTACAAATCAACAGATCTATAATTGCTATAGATTGATAAAACAAAAAATATAGTTGGTACAGATTGATATAACAACTATAGTTGTTATACATTGATAAAAAAAAACGTTGCAATAGATTGATAGAACAACTATCGTAACGATGGATTGATAAAGCAACAACGATTGTTGCTATTGATAAAACAACTATAGTTAACATCACTTGAAGAAGGTGCATAAAAGCTAATGACATATTATTTGGGTTGCAAACACTATGTGATTTTGAATATTTGGTCATGGTTACTAGTGAAAAGTATCCTCATGCCAGGTTGTTGTGACAAATCCCTATACCGAGAAACCTTAGACACTCAAGGATGGTGTCTAGTAGAAATTAAAAAGTGTGAGTTCTCATGTGAGTCACTAACTTTGATTTGTGAGAACCACTATATTTACACACTTCACAAGAATATGGGGGTTTCCACAGTATGAATTCTCATATGTCTCACTAACTTTGATTTTTGAGAACAAGAATATCTGCACAGTTCACAAGAATATGGCTTTTCTTTTTTTTATTTAACTTCAGTAAGTTTTAAGATATAAAGGGGCTCCCTCCTGGAGCTAACACTTGATTCTGTTATGTTTTAAATTTATTTCCGAAGGCTCTTTGAAAGGCCAGTTGCTCCTATCAAACCGGTATAATGTTTATTTATTTCTTTCAGAGACCATGTTGTTTTTAGATCATTATTTAGGTCCTGATATTTTATCTTTTCCCGTTCAGCTCTATTAAGGCCAAAGTCGTTTGGAACTGTTACATCGATAATGAGTGCAGTCCTTTCGGGCTAGTTCCATATTACTATATCTGGCTTGATGGCCTTGTCTTTTGTGTATCTGCCCGCCTGTATGTCTTTGTGATAGAACACGAACACTTTTCTGTTTAATGTTATCGATGGTGGTTCATGTTCTCAGATGTTCGTCGATCTGTCAAGTTGCATCTCTCAACAGATCTTCAATGGAGGTACTTACATAATTTGTTGTGACGGACAGTGTAAAGGCCATCTGCCAATAAGATTGGACATGCAGACATTAGGTGGCTTGGGCTCTCAATTGCTGAGTGGCAAAACCGGCATTGGCCATTTGCTTGTAGGCCAGCCATTTTTTGGAATCAATTTGTGAGTAAGCCCTGATCTTGACTGGCTACAATAAGTCTTTCCCCATCAAATGGAAGTCTCCTTCTCTTGAGCCATTGGAGTGAAGCATCTTTGTCTATATATTCCTGTTTAAGCTCCCATAGGAACTTTCCTGCTCTTTTATGTTGTTCCCATCCTTGTTTTTTTTTGTGTGTCTATCTCGATTTTGGTGTATTTCTTTCTCTTTTTTCTTGCAATCTGTGTTGCTTGTTCATCATATACCTCAGCAGTATTTTTCAGTATGGCACTTCCAAAGTTTTCAGCAAGCTTTGTGACTGAGGTTTGTTGGGGTAGGCGTTCATGGTGGTCCCTCACTATTTCTATTGACATATCTGTTGAGCTTTTAACATATTGCCCCATGCTTACTATGGTGGCTCGATATGCATGGTTTATTACAGTGAGGCCACCCTCTTTTCATGATAGGTATATCCTGTCCATACATTGGTTTCGATATATTATTTTATGTAAGGTTAGGAGTTTCCTGGTCGTTGTATCTAACCTATTGATATTGCATTGAGGCCAACCAATTACATTCTCCTCTATACCGAGGTACTTATATGTGGCATCCTCTCCTAGGTCTTCAATCAAGCCATCATTGAACCGAATATTTTCGGATGTAGTCTTTTTTCTTTTTTTTATTGTGCATTTGGCACATTTGTCAAATCCAAACTCCATGCAAACATCCTCTGTGAAAGTCTTTACATTTTCTATCAGAGAGACAAGCTGTTTTTCTGTCTCTGCATAGAGTTTGAGATCGTCCATAAAAAGTAGATGATTTACTCTTTTACTTTTTTCTTTTTTCCGTCCTTTACTAAGATTGTGCCCAGCATCATATTTTTAGGAGTTTGTTGAATGGGTCAATAGTAAGGCAGAAGAGCAGTGGTGACAGACTACCACCTTGAAATATACCTCGCTGACACTGAGATTTGAAGTTTGTATTGTCCCTTATGTTCTCATTGAAATTATATATCTCCAAACATCGCAGTATCCAGGAGTGAGGCACACTATCGAATGCATTTTTGTAGTCTATCCAAGCCATTGACAGGTTCCTTTGACGCTTTTTGCAGTCCTCGAGGATGGTTTTGTTGAGGAAAAGTTTGTCCTTTGTACCAAGTTTATTCCTGGTACATCCCTTTGGTTCGTTTTTAAGGTATTTGCCATCGGTCAGGTGTTGATAGATAACATCTGCAATCATTCCTGTAAGCTACTTGCATGTGGTTGGGAGGCAGCAGATAGGCCCGTATTTATTGGGCAAGTGAGTCTCTTGGGTCTTGAGTATCAGAGTCGTTTTGCCAAGAGTTAACCACTCTGGTGGATCTTCCTCGCCGCTAACAACACGAGTAAATGCCTGCGCATAATGTTCATGAAGTGCTGTGAGTTTTTTTAAGCCAGAAATTTGGAATCTTGTCAATTCCTGGGCATTTAAAGTTGCTGAAGTGGATGATTTTTTTTCTTATAGCATCTTTTGTGATTTTTAGTGGTAGCATATTCTAGAAGTGTAAGCCATGTTTAGTTGCAAAACAGTTTCAGATGGTTCGTTGTTCTAAACAAGTCTTGAGGGGTGACTCGTTTGCAGTAGACAGAACAGTTTCCAATGGTTCGTTGTTACACACAAGTCCTGAGAGGTGACTTGTTTGAAGTAGACAGTTCCACGGAGCAAAATATTCTTACCGTGTCAAGATGGAAAAAACATGTGAAATTGCTACAGAAAAGGTTTAATATTCATGGACCAATTCTGGTTTCTGATTGGTTGGTAGCAGAACGTGAATTCATTCGATTCGTCAGTTCCTAGCAGCATCGTTTATAAATAGAATCGTCCGACTGTGTGAGATCATACCCCATTATAACACTGTTGTGATGGGATGTGTATCCTAGCGGCTTCGGCTGCAGGGAGACAGGGTAGTACAAGTCAAGGATTCGTCACTTGACACTCAGCTCACCAGGTGAGGGGTCGGGAACTGGCCCAGCACCTGTTGAACTGAAGTACGCCGCCTGGGTAATACCTAGGAGGTCCACTCTCCCAGGCCTTGCCACCGGGCTTTCCGGTGGGGAAGGTTATTGCTTGCTGCCTGAGGCGCCCCGACCGGAGAATGCCGACGGGGTTACTCGGGCAATTTTTAAAATTGCAGGAGTGCCCCTCCTTTAGGGGAGCCTGTGGGGTTCCAACTTTCCCGGCCTTGTGCGACATATTGCTGAGGTGGGCAATAATTAAATATTTACCCCATCATAACTCCACAATATTGCAACATCCTCCCTATTTTTTTATAATGGGGAAGTCCCTTGTGTTCGTTCTGCTCAAAAATAAATATATATTTTATATTCAATTATACATAACAAAAATTAGAAATCATTTGGATCCTAGAATTTTAGCATGTAAAAAGACGCCATTTTTAATTGCGTTCAAATGTCAAAACAGATATGTGTACAAAGAAGTGAAATAAAAGAAATGGGATTTTAACCTTAAAAGGGGGTGGGTATGTGAAAAAAGAAGCCATTTCTTAAATTTGATTTTGCAGTTTTGTAAAAAAAAAGAAAAAAACGCATACATATAAATAAATATACATAAAAATAAACATACATGCAGTTTAAAGAGTTTTTTTGTAAATTAAAACAATGCAAAAAAAGATAGGACATTTTTGAAAAAAAGAAAACTAATGTGCACAAAAATAAAAGTCAATTGTAATTTCTGCGCACCTTAAAATAAGCATGCAAAAAGTATTTTGTCGAAAAGGAAAATTACGAGTTTTTTTCTTTTTTAAAGTGACTTTCTCTTTTTTTATTTCAGCAAAAGTATTAGTTACGCATTAGTAGGTTAAAGTTTTAATACAAATAAAATGGATACAGTTTAATGTCTTGTCCAGCACTATTTTTCTTCATATATAGACATTTATATACATACAGAGCCGTGAAAAAAAAATTATTCAGCTGAATCCCTCAACAAGTTTGGAGAAAAACGCTGTAACTTTATTCTTGTTGCGGGTTTGGTGAATTCATCAGCGATATTTTGTTCTGATGATATGTAATTCAATATAATGGATTCCGTTTTCACCTCGTTTTTTATGAAATAGTATTTTATATCTATATGCTTAGATCTTTGGTTGATTATCGTGTTCTGTGCTAAGACTATACTGGCTTAATTATCACAATCAGTTACTACGGGGCTTTTAGTTAATTCTGGCTCTAAAATAGTCTTTAGGATATTTTAAAGGTGGAGTGCTTCCAGGGTCGTGTGTGTGATCGCGATAAATTCTGCTTCACACGTCGAGAGAAATACAATCTGTTGCTTTTTAGATTTCCATGAAATAATAGGGCCATTTTCTGAGAGTCTGAAACAATATCCAGATATACTCTTGCGATCTTCATCGTTTCCCCAATCTCAATCCGAAAAACCTCCTAATTTTAGGGGATTTCTTGATTTTCTAAATACTAACTTCTGTTCTTTTTAAATAAGGCAGAACTTTTTTTAGCTCTGTTTAAATCCTTCATTGTCGGTCGTGATAATTTTTGTGAGTTTTGTTACTGTATAGCATATGTCAGGCCTGGTTGCAGTCATTAAATATATAAGACTACCTATAATTTCGCGGTACTGTTTGTTATTTATTATTTCAGATTCTGTGTGTATATTTTTATTAATATCATTTTCGACTGGTGTAGAGCGTTTCTTTCACTCTCCCATTCCAAATTTTAAAAGTATTTTGTCGATGTATCTCGATTGATTCATCGTAACAAGTCCTTTGCTTTGAGTAAATTCTATCCCCAGAAACCAGGATATTTTGCCGAGATCGGTCATTTTTAATCTTTTACTTAATTTGTTCTTAACATCAGTTAACATTATGTCACAATTTGAGGCGATTAAAATATCATCGACCCACAAAACCAAAATCAGTAGTTTATCGTCTTTGTGTTGGGTATATAAACAGGGGTCTACAGCGCATTGTCTAAATTGTTTAATAATATTATCATGAAATACTGTATTCCAACACTGAGCACTCTGTTTAGACCATATAATGACTTGTTAAGTCGCCACACGCTATTTTTCATTATAAATCCCTCTGGAGGGGTAATATAAATTTCACAGTCTATTGGGGCATTCAAATAAGCATTTTTACGTCCATTTGATGGATGTTTAGGTCATATTGAATGTTTTGATTCGGATCCATCGAAATAAAGACGCACGCTGGGCGCATAACCTCTAGAAGTGTAAGTCATGTTTAGTTTAAAAATATATTTTCTGTACAAGCTGCCACACATCAAGGTGCAAATATAAACTTTATCCCCAATAAATCAAAACTGGTATACGCGAATGGAACTGTATTCGACATTAAAGAAAATGGAAGACTATATTATTTAAATAGCGTAGTCCCATCAAAAACCGCCTGCCATGATCTACAGACATGGCATAAAATTCTTGGACATTGCAATATTCCTGATATCAAAAAGTTGCCGACTGTAGTTGATGGAATGAAAATACAAACATCAAAAACTTCAACTGCGACGTCTGTACGCAAGGGAAAATGACAAACTATTAAAGCAAGATACCAGACAAAAAGGCTAAAAAATCCTATCAATGGTGCATTGTGACTTGAATGGTCCCGTAGAACCGATCACTAGAGAACATTATAGATATATGAATACGTCCATTTGATGGATGTTTAGGTCATATTGAATAGCAATAGTCGATTTGATAATCTTTTATATTGTCGATCACAAAAAAATCGGGTCGCCTTCTATTTCTTTTTGGGATATGTTTCGACTTTATAATCATCATCATCATCATGGACACTCTTGTCTCCGTTATTTTTATTGTCTTCGTTTGTTTTAATTGTTTGAGGGAATATAATTTCATCTTCTTCATATGACGGGGTTTCGTCTGTAAAATTAAACGTGTCTGTGAATTTTACACATCGGATTCTTTTTATTTATTTATTTTTTTTGGAAAAAATACTAAATTGGCTGGACTGTTTTTATCGTATCCAAGAAATATACCTCTGTCGGCTTTAATATTCAATTTTCTGCTACCTTAGCTCCTTGCTGCACTTGGTTGTGAAGTGAATAGTCGGTTTTAAGTTTATTCATCTTCTTTTTTAATGTTTCCCCTGGGCTGTCACATAACAGAAAGGCAGATATCTGGGATGTTCCCTTTCTGAGTTTTAAGATTTTCTGTTGTAGCCTACTTTCCAAGACTGATTCTTTTGTTTTGACCTGAAATTCTCCCTCTTTTTTCTGTTTATGGTGAGGCTAAAGTTTCCTCTGCATATACCATGCTGCCCCAAAAGTTGCATGGTTTATTTCAGTTAATGACGCATTAGTTGGGACAAGTTTTGTGAGAGCATCATTCACTTTCGTAACAAGGATCTTGAAGGCTTTGGTACAATTTATTTTCACCAGTCTGGGTCGATCTTCAACAGCCAGGCATCGTGCCATTTCTATTGTTAGCCAGTTCTTCTTCCAGCTTCATCTGGTTTGCATCCAATGTCATGTTTACAGGTGGGACATTGCAGTGTTGTTTTTGCCCATATTTTAGTTGAGATATTTTCAGGGGTGAGCCTTGAGGAGAGTTACCGTTGTTTATTGGGCGTTGCCCTTGATAATGTGTTTCCTCTGTCAATGTTAAGTCTGGGACCATGTCGGGTAGTTAAGGTGAAGTGAGTTCTGGGAAGAGGGATGGGGTTGCTTATTGGGCAGATGTCATCTTAAATCATTAAGCGAATATCTCTAATCATACTGGAAATCTGCTCTGAAGGGAAGATTTCTTTTTTTTATTTAACTTCAGTAAGTTTTAAGATATCAAGGGGCTCCTTCCTGGAGCTAACACTTGATTCTGTTATGATTTAAATTTATATCCGAGGGCTCTTTTAAGAATAGATGCTGTTCCCTTTATGGCTGCTATTTGTATCTCGTAGCAGCTTGGTCCCCCATGGATCGCTTCTAAGTATTTCTGAAGGTTCTTTTTTATTAAACCAGTTGCTCTTATCACAACCGGTATAATGTTTATTTCTTTCAGAGACCATGTTGTTTTTAGATCATTTTTTAGGTCCTGATATTTTGTTATCTTTTCCCGTTCAGCTCTATTAAGGCGAAAATTATTTGGGATTGTGACATCGATAATGAGTGCAGTTCCTTCGGACTTGTTCCATATTACAATATCTGGCTTGATAGCTTTGTCTTTTATACACGATCACTTTTCCATTTGATGTTATCGGTGGTGGTTCATGTTCTCTGATTTTTGTTACTCTGTCAAGTTGCATCTCTCCACAGATCTTCCAGTGGAGGTACTTACATACTTTGTTGTGACGGGCAGTATAAAGGCCATCTGCCAATAAGATTGGACATGCAGACATTAGGTGGTTTGAGATCTCAATTGCTGAGTGGCAAAACCGGCATTGCCCATTTGCTTGTATGCCCGCCATTTTTTTAAACCCATTTGTGAGTAAGCCCTGATCTTGACTGGCTATAATGAGTCTTTCCTCATCAAATGGAAGTCTCCCGCTCTTGAGCCATTCGAGTGAAGCATCTTTGTCTATATATTCCTGTTTAAGCTCCTCTAGGAACTTTCCTGCTCTTTTATGTTGTTCCCACCATTGTTTTTTTTGTGTCTATCTCGATTTCGGTGTATTTCTTTCTGTTTTTTCTTGCAATCTGTGTTGCTGGTTCATCATATACCTCAGCAGTATTTTCCAGTATGGCACTTCCAAAGTTTTCAGCAAGCTTTGTGACTGAGGTTTGTTGGGGTAAGCGTCCATGGTGGTCCCTCACTATTTCTATTGACATATCTGTTGAGCTTTTAATATACTGCTCCATGCTTACTATGGCCACCTTCTTTTTGTGATAAGTATATTCTGTCCATACATTGGATTCGATATATTATTTTATGTAAGGTTAGGAGTTTCCTGGTCGTTGTATCTAACCTATTAATATTGTATTGAGGCCAGTCAATAATACCAAACCCATATGTGATGACAGAGATTTCAAATTGATTTATGGCAGTTATTTTGTTTTTCGGGCTTAATTCAGATTTGAGGATGTTTTTAAGGCGTGATGTGTATTCTTGTTCAACCTTATGTCTCATTTTTTCATGCTCCACAGTTACATTCTCCTCTATACCGAGGTACTTATATGTGGCATCCTCTCCTAGATCTTCAATAAAGCCATCATTGAACTGAATATTTTCAGATGTCGTCTTTTTTCGTCTTTTTTCCTTTTTTTTGTTGTGAATTTGGCACATTTGTCAAATACAAACTCCATGCAGACATCCTCTGTGAAAGTCTTTACATTTTCTATCAGAGAGACAATCTGTTTTTCTGTCTCTACATAGAGTTTGAGATCATCCATAAAAAGTAGATGATTTACTCTTTTACTTTTTTCTTTTTTCCTTCCTTTACTAAGATTGTACCCAAAATCACAATTTTAGGAGTTTGCTGAGTGGGTCAATAGTAAGACAGAAGAGCAGTGGTGACAAAAAATAACCTTGAAATATACCTCGCTGGACACTGATATTTGGAGTTTGTATTGTCCCTCTTCGCTTTCTGGTTTTATTTTACTTCCGTTGAAGTTCTCATAAATCAAGGGGCCCACAACCTGGGGCTAACACTTGAAATCTATGTAAGATACATAGATATTCGAATGTTCCACTTTATGTACTTTAGTGTCCTCATAGAGTGGCCTCCAGAAGTTTTCAACTTCTCCAGTGTTAGTTCTCATATGTAAAACTAATTTTGATTTTTGAGAACAAGAATATCCACACACTTTACAAGACTGTGGCTTTTCCCTAATGTGTATATCCATAGTTAAATAAAATGGTTCCTGCAGCAAGATTATCACTACCAAGTTATAAACAATATGAAATTTTATCCTGACTTTTTCAGTTTTAATCTGGACTCGCTGATGCAAGTTAGATTTCATACTAAATTAATTTAGTTCATTTGAAAAGAGATATTTCGTAGTGTAAAATCAGAGAATTAAACTCTTAAGTCACATTCATATTGTTTAAATGTTTAATATTATTCTATGAAAAAAGTATCCTCATGCCAAGTTGTTCTGACGAACCCCTGTAACAGAGAGACCTTAGACACTCGAGGATAGTGTCTAGTAAGCATTCAAGTTCTTTTTCCCCTTTTTTCTTCATTCATTTTTCTTAAACTTTTTCTTCTAGGGGGTGGGACATCCAACCAGATGTCTGACATTTACCCCTATTTTAGTGAGTGCAACCAATAGACCTTTTCAGGATTCTAGTTATCCCTTTCAGTGCAATCGTTTGTATTTCACTTGCACTTGGTTCACCGGGTATGCTTGTTATGTACTTTTTAAAGTTCTTTTTCATAAGCCCAGTTGCTTCTATAATGACTGGTATAATTGAAACGTCTTTTAATTTCCAATTTCGTTTCATATCATACATAAGTCCTTGATACTTTGTTATCTTTTCCCTCTCAGCTCTGTTAAGCCCTGTATCATTGGGTACACTGACCTCTATTATGGTGGCTTTTTTTTGCTCTGTCCCAAATCACTATATTTGGTTTAACAGCTGCGTTTTCAAGATATGTACCAGTGGGGATTATGTAGTCATAGTGAATGGTGTAGTTGTCATTCGCAACTGTTCGTTCGGGTATATGTTCCCAGGATTTTTTACTACACTGAATGTTGAGTTTCTTACATATCTTCCAGTGAAGGTATTTGCAAACTCTGTTATGGCGATCTGTATAGTAACCATATCCAAGTAGGACTTTGCAACTAGAAATTAGGTGGCCCACACTCTCAACCTCAGTGCTACAGAACCTGCATTTATTATTGTTGCTTAGACCACTCGTCTTTTTGAAGGCGTTCGTCGTCAGGCCTTGGTCTATGGTTTAAGGTAATGGATGTTTGCCACTCCTTCATTTGGGCAGCTAAAATTTCTCATATAGTCGGGTGGATTTTGTATAGTTGGAGGCATTTTAGTATACACGAATGGGGTACACTATCAAATGCTTTCTGATAATCTATCCATGCCATATTTAGATTTCTTTTCCTGCAATCTTCCAAAATGGTCTTATTGATGAGCAATTGATCTTTGGTGCCCAGGCAGTTTTTCCTACATCCTGTTTGTTCTGCCTCAAGATAATCACCGTATGAAAGATGTTCATATATGCTGTCAGCTATTAATCCAGTGAATAGCTTGTAAGTCGTGGTTAGGCAGCATATTGGGCGATATTTGTTGGGGGCTTTGATTTCTGTGGTTTTAACTATTAAGCTTGTATCACCTTTTAATAGCCATAATGGTGTCGCTTCATAAGCTTTCAACATTCTGGTGAAACATCTGCTATAATGATCATGCAATGCTGTTAGCTGTTTTAACCAGAAGTTAGATATGTTGTCGATGCAAGATTTCTTGTGATTTGAAGCTCGTGCCAGTTTTGATTTTATTTCATCTGGCGTTATTTCTGGCTCTGGCATTTCTCTTTTATTTTCATTTGCATTGATTATATCCCCGATCCACTGGGCCTCTACGTTATGTAATTCCTCTTTTTCAAATAAGGGTCTCCAGTAATCGTCTAATTCCTGTTTACATGGGGGATCTTGGATTTTAATTTCTTCTCTTATTAGATTCCTGTAGAAAGTTCTGGGATTGTTTGCAAAAAGCTTATTTTGTGTCTATAACCTTCACCTTCACCGAAGTGCATGACTTGTATGATCTTCACCGAGGTGTGCGACTTGACACACAAAAAAACAGCCTCTTAATCACCTGCTAACACACGTATCACTGTAACGTCCAATGACAACAACAACCCAAACCTTCTCACTCGACCTGCCTTGACTATCTCAATCCCTTCTCTTGCACATGCGCCTGTAGATTCCTGACAACCTCGAGACTTCCACTTATAAAAAACTCAAGTTTTGTTGTTGCGCATGCCTATACAAGGCACAAACACGTGGGCATTTTTTTGTTGGTAAGTACTACACTCCCTCCTGATCTGATGATCACATAGAGTGCACTCCGGGGGTGGCCTCTTAGTTCATTGGCTTTGCGAATGGTGGTATTTACAATCTCAAATTCAGGTTCTGGTTCTGATCCTGCCTGATCAGACGAACTACAACTACCACTCTCTTGCTCGGTGACCTCACTCATCAGCAGCTCATCATCTGATGATTCATCGCTCTCTGTAGTTGTGGGATGTACTTCACTAGCTGGGCGAAGATCGCGAACATGGCGTGGGGTTCCATCAACAAGGACCGACTGTTGGCTGACCACTCCAGATATTCGTCCTCGCTTGAACTTGGTGGTGCACCAGTTTCCAGGGGGGTCTAACCCAAACTGGAGACCCTACCTTGTATTTTTCATAAATCTCCTTGTCGATTGGTTAGACAGTGTCAATGCCCTTTATCCTAACACGGTTTTTGTGTATGGCATTGGCCAGTGCTGTTGTTAGTGTCTTCTCATTCTTTGGTGTGATGTTATACCAATACGTGGCCTCTGTAATGGTGCATTGCTTTCTGGCAGCAATTCTCTTGATGCTGCGATAGCTCCTCTCAGCAATGCCATTCCCTGATGGCACATGAGCACATCGCAGTCATAGTCGGACACCCCACCCATTCAACAACTGCCAAACTTGGTGGCTACAAAAAGCAGCATCATTGTCCGTCAATATCTCTTCCGGCGCACCTCGCTCAGAAAACGATAGATGACAGTTGGCAGACAACATTCGCTCAGTCCTGCCTGGTCATTTGCCGCCACACCGCAAAACGAGTGGGTCCATAGTCGATAAGGGTTAGAAAGGGCTTACCACTGTAATGGGTAATATCCATCGCTAATCGTTGCCACACATGCTCAACTTCCAATCGCCCATTCTGCCATTGCTCAGGTGCAGGATCGATAGACTGGAATGCCTCACAGTGCTTGATGATCTGCCTGACATCCGCCCTTGTCACTGCCGGGTCCACACGCCTCACAAAATACAAAGTTCTTTTGATACCTGGATGTCCACTCTGCACATGGATTCTTTGTATTTGGCATGAGCTAATTGCGCCAACTGCGCAAGATTGAGCAGCGAACTCCACGCCTGTCTTCACAGCTTCATACCATTTGTGAGGCACATGGGTTAGTTGGTCTGCACGATTACAGTGTAATGCCACGAGCGTTACACTCACCAACAAGTAATACTCTGATACCAGACTCTACAGGGTGTTTAGCCTTTGCCGGATTAACATCTCACTGGCTGCCTTAGTGCGGACTCTCGTTCGTCCCAAGAGTGTCGGACATCCAGTGGTAGATGCAGAGAGAATCCGTGTACAAGTGTAACTTCTTTGACTGCGATTGCAGTGCCCGATTTAAACCCTTCACAACAGCATCCAGTTCCAGGTTGATGTGTTGAGCATCATTCACGGGTCGCAGCCAGCATGTGTCTTCAATTACATTTCCACATTGCTCCATTAACACTCCCAATGCCAAAAAACTAGTGTCAACCCGCACATTCACAGTGTCCCCATCGACACACCATTCTCCACGGGCAGGGTCCTCCTTGTTAACTCGCTCTAGGGTTTCTGTCGTCATCAGAGTTAGAAGAGCATCATCAGATACATCATCCCAACCTGTAGTTACTAAACTTGCCCTGCGTTTGATGACGCCCACAGTGGCTCAGAGCCAGCCACATGCTGGTAAGTGACCAATAAGTTTCCCACACAAGGAAAAAATAGTCCGCCGCGTGGTCTTTTCCTGGGACAACACTGCATTTACGATGGTCTTCATGATTTGCGGTGCCACATTCAGCCCAAAGCCAAGTCGTGTAAGGCAGTATCTCTGACCCCGGAACCACACTGTCTGGAACGGCCACAATGTCTCATCCATTCGCACCTGCAAATAAGCCTTCCGCAAGTCTACTATAGGCACATTGGAGACCTTCTGGTGCCATTCTCTCAGCTTGCTGGCGCACACGTCAGCATCGGCAGTGTACGTCTCAATGTATCTATCGAGTTCACGATAGTCCAGCACCGGACAAACTTTTGATTTGTTATGCTGGACTACTGCCATTAAGGGAATCAGACCCTTGGGTGGTCCCAGCTTGTTGGGGTAGGGGATCAGCCATCCATCCTGGATCCATGCCTCAAGCTCCTTCTTGTATTCATTACGAGCCTTGTCGGGTATCGAGTACTCTGCAATGCTATTCTTGAGTTCGGTTGGCGCCCTTCCTTCTGTCCACTTCCACGATGCAGTCCATGCTTTTTGGTGAGGGTCGTAGTCCACCTTAAAATCAGGCCGATCAATGTGAACTGCAGCACACACTGGGGTTTCCAAAAATCGCACAGTCCCATTTCTTCCGATAACAACTCCCCCCAGTGCCTTAATAGCATCATATCCGAACAGTACATCGAATCCCAGCAAATCCACTCGCATCACCAGCACATTAATATCTGCGGCCACACCAGAGTCTGTGTGGACTTTGACACTTCCAGCTCCACAGCAAGCTTGCGTATTGCCACCTATTGTGGTTACTTTGATGTTCTGCTTTGTTCAGTTTCGACACAACTTGGCACTCAGGATGGTGTGTGAGCACCCGGAGTCGAGAAGAGCTGAACAAGGCACTTGGTCCACATACACATTTATTGTCGGTTGTGCCTCAATTAAATCTTGTCCGGAGAACAGGGCGGCGCTGACGTCCTGCCCTCTGATGCATTTCCCGCACAATTTTGGGATTAATGTCCATAACTACCATAATGGAAAGAGCGCGGGCGCCCCCGCCCCTTGTTAGTACAATTTCTTGCGAAATGGCCTCGCTGGCAGCAGCAGAAACATCTCCCATTGGTCGTGGGTCTCAAACTGGGACTCTTTTCAGCATTAGTCTTGGCTGCCTGCGCCATCATTACAACCGGTTCCCTCAGGTCCTCCTTATCTCTGATAATGGCTCGAGCATGTTCTAAAATATGTTGCATAGGCATTACAGATACGCTGCTGGAAGCCCTCAACAGTTGCTTAACATGGGTGGGAAGGCCGGCCACAAACGCATACGCCAGTGTTTGCTCTGACACTCCATTGCCAAATAGAACTGCAAGTTTCTTCAGCTCTGTGAAGAAGACGTCCACGGTTTCTCCTGGCATGAGCGTCCTAGAGGCAAATGTTTCATAGGCCATGCACGGATCCATGGAAAATGCCTTGTATAAAGCATTTTTATACAGGTAACATCAGTTTTGAGTCTACCTCCCACTGTGGGATTCTTCATGAACTGCTTTAATTGGCTAAGCTCCTTTCTACAGGTGTTTATTTGCTTTAGCAGCTTGGCTTTCCATTTTGGGGTTGCTTTGGTTACATTAGGTTTTTTGTTTCTATTTTGGTGTTTATTAAGAGGAAGTATTTTGTTGCTAATGTACAGCCCAGCTGCATATGTGACGTTATTTAGCTGTCTAAGGTCTATTTCTTCTGGAACAAGCCTTATAAGCGCAATATTGACTTTGATGATAAATGACTTAAAAAATCTTGAGGCTTGTATTTTAAGTAACCTAGGCCTTTCTTCCATGCTCATATTGTTAACTTTCTATTGTGCTACAGAGTTCTTCTTCTATTTCCAATTGCTTATCATCTGGTTCTGGAAGCAAAACACAAGATGGAGATTTTCCTGGTGAAGGAGTTATTTCATACGTTGATGGAAATGCAGATGTGTTATCTGCTCTATAGTGAGAGTGAGCCGGTGTAGAGGTTTCTGTAGATATTTGAGTTCCTGATATAGAGTGATCCACTTCTGTTGTACTTTGTGCTGTAAGGGTTATTTGTTGAGAAGCTACCGACAACTGTTGCACTGATCTAAGTGGTGTTGCAGGCTCACATTTGCACTCTCATGAATTCGGTGGGATACAGAATAGGTTTCTCTAGTGGGTTAGCCTGTGAGTTTAATAGGGCTCTTATTTCATCTCTCATGTATTTTAGTTCTCTCTCATAAAACACTCGTTCTTTTAAAATATATTTTTGAGAGGTTAAATTACTCTGTCGGACATTCTTCTTCCATGGACAGAAATGGAAGATTTCTCTCCAGGTTTCTATCCTTTGCTTTTGTTTTACATATTAGCTTTTAGCTTATTCAATGGCCCAAATTAAAGTCCACTTTTCATCCTTACTCCATCTGGACTTTAGTCTTTTTTTAGTCTCATCTTCCTGAATAGGGAGGTAATCATTTTCAGCATCTTTTAGCGCTTTATGCTTTATATTATTTTCGTCTTCTTCTGTTATGTATCTGTCGATTTGTGATACAAGGGATCGCAGTTTTGCAACTGTTGCCTGCTTTTTGTCTTCAGGGGGGGGGTCAGAATTCTTGATTTTCTCTTGTAAGATCTCATTCGACGTTCTGCTCCATTTTTCAAAATTTGAATAATGGTAGCACTATAATAATACCTTCTTTTGTGCAACTGTCCAGGGTTGGGATTTTAGGCCTCTTCTGTTTCGATTTTTTGGTAGTTGAACATGATGGGTTGGGGCCAGGATCTAATTCACGATTTGTTGGCTGATCCAAGTGGACCTCTGTCATGGTAGTACCATTATCTGAGGTAAGAGGGTTCACACCTTCAAATACCTTTTCTCATCTGGTGTGTGAACGAGTAAAGGGACCCTTTTTATCCTGGGCGACGGTCAGCCAGTATGGATTATTTTGGGTATTAATTTTCATTTAATTTCCTAATTGTCAGCGGCTTCTGATTTAATATTCAGAGCTGCCCCGATAAATAGAGGGATTTCCCCAATCTGCAACCTGGGGAAGCTCTGTATCGCTTGAGGATACAGCACTTGCTATGTACTTTTTAAAGTTCTTTTTCATAAGCCCAGTTGCTTCTATGATGACTGATATAATTGAAACGTCTTTTAATTTCCAATTTCGTTTCATATCATACATAAGTCCTTGATACTTTGTTATCTTTTCCCTCTCAACTCTGTTAAGCCCTGTATCATTGGGTACACTGACCTCTATTACGGTCGTTTTTTTGTTTGCTCTGTCCCAAATCACTATCAGTGTGAGTTCTCATATGTATCACTAAATTTGATTTAACAGAACAAGAATATCAACATACATCACAAGAATGTGGCTTTTCCCTGGTGAGTTCTCATATGTATCACTAATTTTGACTTTAGAGAATAAGAACATCCACACACTTCACAAGAATGTGGCTGTTCCCTAGTGAGTTCTCATATGTTTCAGGAAATTGTATTTATCAGAACTAGAATATCCACCTGTGGCTTTTCCCTTTGTTTTATTTTACTTCAGTCAGAGTCCTCAGAAATCAAGGAGCCCACAACGAGGGGCATACACTTGAACTCTACATGAGATACATAGATATTCGAATGTTCAATTTATGTACTTTATCTCTCAAGCACTGAGTTAGTAAAGAATTGAGAACATCATTTTCCTCTCCCCAATTAACCATTTTTATACGTTGTAGTATATCTTTCATGTTGGTCTCTTGGTCTTACTGGATTCCAGGGCAAGAATTTATCTAGTCTGGTGGAGTATCTAGCTTTGTGCTATTACTTGAGGTAATATCACTTGGAGAGGGTGCACCATTCCTCGTAAAAGCTGTGGAGTAGCCATAGTGAGATCTTATTTGGGCTGCGAATACTATGTGATTTTGAATATTTGGTCAGGGTTTACTTATATGGAAAAGTATCCTCATGCCAGATTGTTCTGGCAAACCCCTGTACAGAGAGAACTTAGACACCCGAGGATAGTGTCTAGTAGGCATTCAAGTTCTCCCCCCAGTGTGAGTTCTCATATGTATAACCAAGGTTGATTTTCGAGAACAAGAATATCCACATACTTCACAAGAATGTGGATTTTCCCCAGTGTGAGTTCTCATATGTATCAAGAAACTTGATTTTCGAAAACAAGAATATCCACATACCTCACAAGAATGTGGCTTTTCCCCAGTGTGTGTTTTCATATGTCTCACTAATATTGACTTACGAGAACAAGAATATCCACATACTTCACAAGAATATGGCTTTTCCCCAGTGTGCGTTCTCATATGTATAACTAAGTTTGACTTACGGGAACAAAAATATCCGCATACTTCACAAGAATGTGGCTTTTCCCCAGTGTGAGTTCTCATATGTCCCACTAACATTGACTTTTGAGAACAAGAATATCCACATACTTCACAAGAATGTGGCTTTTCCCCAGTGTGAGTTCTCGAATGTCTAACTAAGTCTGATTTTTGAGAACAAGAATATCCACATACTACACAAGAATGTGGCTTTTCCCCAAAGTGAGTTCTTATATGTTTCAGGACACTTGATTTAACAGAACAAGAATATCCACATACATCACAAGAATGTGGCTTTTCCCCAGTGTGAGTTCTCATATGTATCACTAATTGTGTCTTGTGAGAACAAGAATATCCACATACTTCACAAGAATATGGCTTTTCTCCAGTGTGTGTTCTCATATGTACAACTAAGTTTGATTTATCAGAACAAGAATATCCACAGACTTCACAAGAATATGGCTTTTCCCCAGTGTGTGTTCTCATATGTATCACTAATGCTGACTTTTTAGAATAAGAACATCCACATACTTCACAAGAATGTGGCTTTTCTCCAGTGTGTGTTCTCATATGTATAACAAAGTTTGATTTTTTAGAACAAGAATATCCACAGACTTCACAAGAATGTGGCTTTTCCCCAGTGTGAGTTCTCATATGTATCATTGTATTTGATTTAACAGAACAAAGATATCCACATACATCACAAGAATGTGGCTTTTCGCCAGAGTGTCATATGTCGTTGAATTTTATTTATCAGAACAAGAATATCCACACATTTCACAATAATGTGGCTTTTCACTTTTTGTTTTTAATTTTTTTTATTTTACTTCAGTCGAAGTTCTCAGAAATCAAGGAGGCCACGACTTCGGGCTTACACTTGAAGTCTATATATAAGAATTTATCTAGTCTGTTGGAGTACCCAGATTCGTGCTATTCAGGTAACATCATTGGAGAAGGTGCACCATTCCTCATAAAAGCTAATGTGGGTTCTGACAAACCCCTGTACAGAGAGACCTTAGACAATCAAGGGCAGTGTCTAGTAGGCATTAGTGTGAGTTCTCATGTCTCATTAAATTTGTATTTTGAGAATAAGAACATCCACGTACTTCACAAGAATATGGATTTTCGCCAGTATGTGTTCTCATATGTGTCACAAGAATATGGCTTTTCTCTATCTTGTATATTCATATTTAAATTAAATTACTCCTGCAACAAGATTATCGCTACCAAGTTATAAACAATGACATTTTATCCTGACTTTTTCAGTTTTAATCTGGAGTTGTTTATGCAAGTTCGATTTTATGCTAAAGAAATTTCAATTTGTATCACTTTATTTGATAAGAGATATTTCGTAGTGTAAAAGTAAAACTATTCTCTTTTTTAAATTAGCAGATTTTTCTGAAATATTAAATTCAATATCTTAGAATTTATAGAAAAATTAAACAAAAATTTCACAAATTTAAATATATGTGATGTTCTAATCACTATTTGCTAATCCAAATAAAATAACTCTTCACACATATATGTCTAACAATATTGTGTGCAGCCGTTTTTGTTGTCTGCCAGGTAAGGAAATAATTGTATATAGAATACTGTTTAAGGTGCAGGATGGTCCCTTAATATTCACTAAAAACATTCAAGCAGGAACATCTGCAAATAAAAAATTAAATTTGTATATGCAAAAAGCCATCGAATGTAGTGAATTTGGTACCTTACCTAACATTAGAGAATTGATATTGTTAGTAGTTATTTTAATTCTGATAAAAATAATGTTTTATATTAAAAATTCAACAAATTGTTTCATCCAATTTTGTAGCATATTTTTATTATTCACATATTTTTTAGTTTCTTTATGAATTTTTATTCTAATTATTTTCACCTTCTAATAGTATAAATTATTAAAATGTATTAATGCTCAAAGCTTTGTATAAATTTTAAAATGGCCTGTAAAATCCAACTATTCAAGTCATGGTATACGAACTAAACTTCTTCTGCATATTAATGTTGTATCAATAAGCAGTAGATATTTTATTGTCTTTTAAACCTAAGAAAAAAGTAGACATTTTCTTTTTTCATGAACTGATGAAAAGTCTGATGGTTTGATTGGTTTATGCAATGAAACACGTGAAAGTATCAATCATTTTCATTGAGTTAAAAAAAAGTGTTGCAATTCTAAGATATGCTTATTGATTATATACATTATAAACTTATTTTGTTTTAAGGAAAATGTGCATGTGTGCGTGTGTGTGTGTGTGTGTGTGAAAATCCAACTATTGATGCTTGGGATCTGAGAGAAAGAGAAATTAAAGATGGCAGCCATGGATTTATAAAGTGTATTCTCGTGGAATCTCACAAGATCCCATCTTCCACTGCACATGTATGTAAATAGAATGGGGTCATTTTTATGATAAAATGTCTGTTGGCAGAGACAGTTGGGAGAGACGTGATGGAAGTTGAGAGAGAAAGTTGACAGTGAGAAATTCTAGCTGAACTTTTGTGGATTGTATTTGGTTTATTTTGTTTTTCTGTTTACCAGCCCATTTAACGTCACTTTAACTATTGGGTAAAACAAAATTGTTATTTAATAATTATTTAATACACAATTAACATAGTAAGGATATTACGAAGCCTGCTGAAACCTTGCTAAAAAAATTACATAAGAGTATCCTATACGCTCACAAATCTAAAATTACCAAATGTATTGTGTATTGTTGCCAAATATGGCTTTGTGCAACTACCAAAGACCATATTTATCTTAGACTTCTAAAAAGTCTCAAGTATACTCTCTGCACCAACGTACTTACTCCCGACCAATCGGACAAACATCAAAATCCAACCATTCTCCTTTGTTGATGCGTGTAAGGCTTCTATTGTTTGAGGCCAAAATAGTTTAAAATTGGGGTTGGAATGTTTTATCTTAAAATATTTGTTCATTCTTATTTATCTGAACGTTAAAATTATTTGTAATCATAGACGTTTAACTTATAAGCGAGTTTAATGTTTTATATTTAAATATTAGTAAGACAAAATATTTAAATTATTAACGTAATTATATTATTTTGATTTTTTTTAACTCAACATTTTATAACAATACAACTACCACAAATAGATTGATATTTTCTTTGCTTGGGACAATTACATTTTCTATTTCTTCTCGTGTATTTCTCGATGTGTCAATCCTATTCCAAACCAATGAAGAAAAATATCTGTTCATCTCTAATTCAGATTAACATATTTTTTAAAACTTAATCACATGTAAGATCAACACATTTAATAATACATCTCTAAAAATGGTTTTATATTTAGAAAGTTAATTCTTTTTTCTTCTATTTTTAAGGAATATAGTTTTTGGAGATGTTATGGTGAATTGTTATACGTAATCAAAACAGACGAAATAGAGCTCCACAAGTCTACAGTTTTGAATAGAAAGGTACTGGAATATTATGATGTATTATAACGATGTACCTGAACAGAGAATTGATGAAGAGCAACATTAACAGTAAAACGAGTTAAAATTCTTTGTTTCTGTTTTCTTGCCGAAAATTAATGTGTATCAGTTGTAAGCTGTAATTTGTATAGACAGATCGGCAGGAACTGCTGAGTGTGTTGAATTTGTCTTTACAATCATCTTTTTAACGACTTTAAAGGGTTGCCCCTTTTACCGTCGATGATTTTGAGGGTTCGTCCACCTAATGCTTTATCTGCTTTACCAGTTTTGTATGTCGTTTATATTTTATGCATTTTACATGATAAACAATATGATTACAATTTGTTGTGGCAGAGAGAGAGGGGGTTGGGCGGTATCGGTTTTAGTTTTCTTACATTTGTTGAGGGAGAATAAAAGCCAAGTGTCGTCAACTATTCTATAATTTCACGTAAAAATTTAATAAACAAAAGATACTGAAAAAGTATTTTTACTGGCGTTGAAAAACAACACACATTGCAACTGAAACATAATAAGATACTATGGATTATGGGCCATGCCAGCAGAGGCATTGCCTGTGATTTGTGATGTGATATGTCTGTTTACATCACATTTAAGTTTTGCATGTTTTTATAGTCAGGAAACAGGGAACAAGAAGAGACTTACAAATGTTTTCATGAACTTCTTTCATCGTAAAGTCACAGTTAAAAGGGACAAACAAAAACTCATATAAATTTACAGCTTTGAATGGAAAGGCACTGGAATATAATGATGTATTATAACGAGGTACCTGAACAAGGAATATAGTTTTTAGAGATTTTATAGTGAATTGCTATAGACAATAAAAACTGTTTTTATGGAATAGAGCCCCGAAAGTCTACAGCTTTGAATAGAGATTTTATAGTGAATTGTTATAGGAAATATAGTTTCTAGAAATTTTATAGTGAATTGTTATAGGCAATAAATATAGTTTTTAGAGATTTTATAGTGAATTGCTATAGGAAATATAGTTTCTAGAAATTTTATAGTGAATTGTTATAGGCAATAAATATAGTTTTTAGAGATTTTATAGTGAATTGTTATAGGCAATAAAAACAGACGGAATAGAGCTCCACAAGTCTACAGTTTTGGATAGAAAGGTACTGGAATAAGATGATGTATTATAACGAGGTACCTGAAAAGAGAATTGATGAAGAGTAACACTAGATCAACAAGTAAAACAAGTTAATCTTTGTTTCTGTATCTTGCCGATATTTAATGTGCATTGTCAGCCATGGTTTGTGTAGACAGAGCGGCAAGCACTGCTGACTGTAGTGAATTTGTCCTTAGAACCAGCTTGTTAACGACTTTAAAGTGTTTATGCCTTTACTGTCGAATATTTTGAGGGTTGGTACACTTAACGTTTTCATATAATTATCATTATTATTGTGGTTGTTGTATTGAATTAAATATTATTACCGTCAAATGTTTTGATGGTGGCTTTATCTGCTGCAAACAATTTTGAATGCTGTTTATATAGTTTATATGTTTAGATGATATTAAGTAATAAAATTAGCAGAGGATAAGTAAGTGCCATATTGAAAGATATGCAAATTGAACCAACCCTGAGTTTCCATATTGTCATTAAATATCATCTTTACTGTTTGTATAGCAAACTTTACCCGGACATTTAATTGTATTATATGTAAGGAGTGTGTAACAACTCACCTGCCAAATCGATTGGCACTTAAAATGTTTATGTGTTGTATCAATATTAATTAATCTTTACATTTTTTTTACAAGGTGATCACCATTAATCAAGGCCCGGAAGCCACTCAGGGATAAGGGTTATTGCATGTTCAGTATGTTAGTGTGGGGATTTAACAAAAATTTTCTACTTTAGGGGGCGGTTCATCAGGAATTTGTTTAAGTTGAACTTGAAGACATCCAGGTTGTTGTCAGGTGGGAAGAAGGCAGATGGAACAGAGTTCCACAGGCGTGCAGTTCTAAGAAAGAAGCTTTGTTCATGGAATCTACGTTTCGTTTTTGGCACAGATAAAGAGTGAGGAAATTTTTTTACAGTAGTTTCAGCTAGACAGGTGTTTTTCGTGAAAGATTGGCGAGTATCCATATTGCATTTATCATCTTTACTGTCTGTATAGTAAATTTTACCTGGACATTAAATTGAGGTGATGCGAAAGAGACTTGCTTGTCTGTATAGTAAATTTTACCCGGACATTAAGTTGAGGTGATGCGAAAGAGACTTGCTTGTTTCTATAGTAAATTTTACCCGGACATTAAATTGAGGTGATGCGAAAGAGACTTGCTTGTCTGTATAGTAAATTTTACCCGGACATTAAATTGAGGTGATGCGAAAGAGACTTGCTTGTCTGTATAGTAAATTTTACCCGGACATTAAATTGAGGTGATGCGAAAGAGACTTGCTTGTCTGTATAGTAAATTTTACCCGGACATTAAATTGAGGTGATGCGAAAGAGACTTGCTTGTCTGTATAGTAAATTTTACCCGGACATTAAATTGAGGTGATGCGAAAGAGACCTGCTTGTCTTTAAACTTAAATCACACATTTTTTACGCCTTTTTAAAAATTATGTTTTACAGAATAGTAAAAAAAATTGTGCAATTGCAAAGAAGTTATAAACTGATATATTGTTACATATTACGGACCATGCATCAGTTGCAATAAACTTAACTAGTGTGCAGATTGGTGAGGCGTTGTTGTTATTTTTCAGCTACCACTATCCATTTTGCATGTGGTTTATGGTGTTCAGGTCAAATGGTATGGTGTCATAAAATTGGTAATGATGTTGTTTAGAAAATAGACCAATAATATCTTGGATAAATTGAATTATGTGTAAGGAGTGTGTAGCAACTCACCTGCCAAATCGATTGGCCTTAAAATGTTTAGGCGTTGTATCAATGCTAATTCATCTTTATGGAATAATCAGACAGTATATATCTTGCAGTTGTATTTCCCTGTTATGCTGATAGGAAAATAAGTATGGTTGTACTTCCCAGTAAGATGAGCGTTGGGTTAGATAGGCATACTTAACATTTCTGAGCTGGCACTAGCCATTTTGTGTGTGGGTTATAAAATGCAGACTTAAGATGTATGAAGTTATTTAATAAGAACTAGAACACAAGTTGTTCATGGGAGAGATTTTAGAGAATTTTATGAGCTCCACAGAATACGTCCTTACAAAGTGCTGAAACATGTTGCATTTAAAATTCTGACCCGTTTTAAGAGGTTGGAACAGTTACTATTTTTTTAAAGTTGGTTTTACACAATAATTAATATATTTTTTAAAGTGTAAGAAAAGTTTTACATTATTTATTTTTTGGAGTCAGTGAAAATTTTACGTTTGAAATTTTATATGCTACGTTTTTTCAGCTAGACGAGTGTGCATTGTGAAAGTTTGGCGAAGGGGACAATAGACTGGAGCTAAGACGAGTACTTGCCTTGAAAATAATGATAAAGCTGAGACAGGCTGTGAGAAAGAGGTTGCAAGGAAGAAAAAATGGCATCACCCACTAGGCTACAAAGTCTACTTTTAATTCTGTCAAGGCAGGGAACATTTACTCTAATTGTTTCTTTCGCAGAACTGCTGGACTTAAACATTCTCTTCTAGCTTCCTGCTTCCCCAACTGTACTGACATGCAGAAGTGTAATGTAAACAGACATTTTGCTTCTAAACTCCCTACATAGTATCCCTGCAACTTAGATCCCTGATATTAGCCCCCTACATCAAGAGACAATGTGCCTTGTTTGGTATAATAAAAAAAAACTCCAGCTAAAACCTCCAACATCTTCTGACTCTGACTCCACAACCCTGGAGTTTTTTGTGGACAGAAAACTACTTATGCTGGTTTCCATTGTAAATATTTACAAATTATTTTTTCTATATTAAGTTTCTGTTAATTCATGATGGCCAATAAATGTGTGCTCATTTCATGTAAATTTTTTTAAAGAAAATTATCCTTATTCTAAACCCTTAAATGTTGAATAAAATATCAAAATTCAAACAATTCTCGAGGGAAATATTAGGGAAATGTGGACAGAAAAATATTTGTAACAATTCGACAAACTTTGGATCAACTTATTTTGTTTATGGTAAAAATTATTTTCTCAGAAATCACGAAAGTAAATAACCACATTTTTTTGATAAGAATCTAAATATTAGATTGAATAATCTATTATAAGGAAGGGGTGGGTTAGGGTTAGGGTTAGGGTTAATCTATTATTAGGAAGGGGTGGGTTAGGGTTAGGGTTTGTGTTTTTCATTCTATTTTTTGCAATATTTTTAATGGTTTTTCTGATGTAATGGCAAACAAAAATATGTCAGCATCTATTATAAGGAAAGGGTGGGTGCTCATCTTATGTTTAATTAAACAAAGTTTTAAATATTTAAAGTTTGTGTTTTTCATTCTATTTATCGCATTATTTTTAATGGCTTTTCAGATGTAATAGCAAACAAAAATATGTCAGCATCTATTATAAGGAAGGGGTGGGTGCTCATCTTATGTTTAATAAAACAAAGTTTTAAATATTTAAAGTTTGTGTTTTTCATTCTATTTTTCGCATTATTTTTAATGGCTTTTCTGATGTAATGGCAAACAAAAATATGTCACCATCTATTATAAGGAAGGGGTGGGTGCTCATCTTATGTTTAATTAAACAAAGTTTAAAATATTTAAATTTTGTGTTTTTCATTCTATTTTTCGCAATATTTTTAATGGCTTTTCTGATGTAATGGCAAACAAAAATATGTCAGCATCTATTATAAGGAAGGGGTGGGTGCTCATCTTATGTTTAATAAAACAAAGTGTTAAATATTTAAATTTTGTGTTTTTCATTCTATTTTTCGCATTATTTTTAATGGCTTTTCAGATGTAATGGCAAACAAAAATATGTCAGCATCTATTATAAGGAAGGGGTGGGTGCTCATCTTATGTTTAATAAAACAAAGTTTTAAATCTTTAAATTTTCTGTTTTTCATTCTATTTTTCGCAATATTTTTAATGGCTTTTCAGATGTAATGGCAAACAAAAATATGTCAGCATCTATTATAAGGAAGGGGTGGGTGCTTATCTTATGTTTAATAAAAAAAAGTTTTAAATATTTAAAGTTTGTGTTTTTCATTCTATTTTTCGCAATATTTTTAATGGCTTTTCTGATGTAATGGCAAACAAAAATATGTCAGCATCTATTATAAGGAAGGGGTGGGTGCTCATCTTATGTTTAATAAAACCAAGTTTTAAATATTTAAAGTTTGTGTTTTTCATTCTATTTTTCGCATTATTTTTAATGGCTTTTCTGATGTAATGGCAAACAAAAATATGTCAGCATCTATTATTAGGAAGGGGTGGGTGCTCATCTTATGTTTAATAAAGCAAAGTTTTAAATATGTAAAGTTTGTGTTTTTCATTCTATTTTTCGCATTATTTTCAATGGCTTTTCAGATGTAATGGCAAACAAAAATATGTCAGCATCTATTACAAGGAAGGGGTGGGTGCTCATCTTATGTTTAATAAAACAAAGTTTTAAATATTTAAAGTTTGTGTTTTTCATTCTATTTTTCGCAATATTTTTAATGGCTTTTCTGATGTAATGGCAAACAAAAATATGTCAGCATCTATTATAAGGAAGGGGTGGGTGCTCATCTTATGTTTAATAAAACAAAGTTTTAAATATTAAAATTTTGTGTTTTTCATTCTATTTTTCGCAATATTTTTAATGGCTTTTCAGATGTAATGGCAAACAAAAATATGTCAGCATCTATTATAAGGAAGGGGTGGGTGCGCATCTTAGGTTTAGTAAAACAAAGTTTTAAATATTTAAAGTTTGTGTTTTTAATTCTATTTTTCGCAATATTTTTAATGGCTTTTCAGAGCTAATAGCAAACAAAAATATGTCAGCATCTATTATAAGGAAGGGGTGGGTGCTCATCCTGTGTTTAATAAAACAAAGTTTTAAATATTTAAATTTTGTGTTTTTCATTCTATTTTTCGCATTATTTTTAATGGCTTTTCAGATGTAATGGCAAACAAAATATGTCAGCATCTATTATAAGGAAGGGGTGGGTGCTCATCTTATGTTTAATAAAACAAAGTTTTACATATTTAAGGTTTGTGTTTTTCATTCTATTTTTCGCAATATTTTTAATGGCTTTTCAGATGTAATGGCAAACAAAAATATGTCACCATCTATTATAAGGAAGGGGTGGGTGCTCATCTTATGTTTAATAAAGCAAAGTTTTTAATATTTAAAGTTTGTGTTTTTCATTCTATTTTTCGCATTATTTTTAATGGCTTTTCAGATGTAATGGCAAACAAAAATATGTCAGCATTTATTATAAGGAAGGGGTGGGTGCTCATCTTATGTTTAATAAAACAAAGTTTTAAATATTTAAAGTTTGTGTTTTTCATTCTATTTTTCGCATTATTTTTAATGGCTTTTCTGATGTAATGGCAAACAAAAATATGTCAGCATCTATTATTAGGAAGGGGTGGGTGCTCATCTTATGTTTAATAAAACAAAGTTTTAAATATTTAAATTTTGTGTTTTTCATTCAATTTTTAGCATTATTTTTAATGGCTTTTCTGATGTAATGGCAAACAAAAATATGTCAGCATCTATTATAAGGAAGGGGTGGGTGCTCATCTTATGTTTAATAAAACAAAGTTTTAAATCTTTAAATTTTCTGTTTTTCATTCTATTTTTCGCAATATTTTTAATGGCTTTTCTGATGTAATGGCAAACAAAAATATGTCAGCATCTATTATAAGGAAGGGGTGGGTGCTTATCTTATGTTTAATAAAAAAAAGTTTTAAATATTTAAATTTTGTGTTTTTCATTCTATTTTTCGCAATATTTTTAATGGCTTTTCTGATGTAATGGCAAACAAAAATATGTCAGCATCTATTATAAGGAAGGGGTGGGTGCTCATCTTATGTTTAATAAAACAAAGTTTTAAATATTTAAAGTTTGTGTTTTTCATTCTATTTTTCGCATTATTTTTAATGGCTTTTCTGATGTAATGCCAAACAAAAATATGTCAGCCTCTATTATTAGGAAGGGGTGGGTGCTCATCTTATGTTTAATAAAGCAAAGTTTTAAATATGTAAAGTTTGTGTTTTTCATTCTATTTTTCGCATTATTTTCAATGGCTTTTCAGATGTAATGGCAAACAAAAATATGTCAGCATCTATTACAAGGAAGGGGTGGGTGCTCATCTTATGTTTAATAAAACAAAGTTTTAAATATTTAAAGTTTGTGTTTTTCATTCTATTTTTCGCAATATTTTTAATGGCTTTTCTGATGTAATGGCAAACAAAAATATGTCAGCATCTATTATAAGGAAGGGGTGGGTGCTCATCTTATGTTTAATAAAACAAAGTTTTAAATAGTAAAATTTTGTGTTTTTCATTCTATTTTTCGCAATATTTTTAATGGCTTTTCAGATGTAATGGCAAACAAAAATATGTCAGCATCTATTATAAGGAAGGGGTGGGTGCTCGTCTTAGGTTTAGTAAAACAAAGTTTTAAATATTTAAAGTTTGTGTTTTTAATTCTATTTTTCGCAATATTTTTAATGGCTTTTTAGAGCTAATAGCAAACAAAAATATGTCAGCATCTATTATAAGGAAGGGGTGGGTGCTCATCCTGTGTTTAATAAAACAAAGTTTTAAATATTTAAATTTTGTGTTTTTCATTCTATTTTTCGCATTATTTTTAATGGCTTTTCAGATGTAATGGCAAACAAAATATGTCAGCATCTATTATAAGGAAGGGGTGGGTGCTCATCTTATGTTTAATGAAACAAAGTTTCCAATATTTAAAGTTTGTGTTTTTCATTCTATTTTTCGCATTATTTTTAATGGCTTTTCTGATGTAATGGCAAACAAAAATATGTCAGCATCTATTATTAGGAAGGGGTGGGTGCTCATCTTATGTTTAATAAAACAAAGTTTTAAATATTTAAAGTTTGTGTTTTTCATTCTATTTTTCGCATTATTTTTAATGGCTTTTCAGATGTAATGGCAAACAAAAATATGTCAGCATCTATTATAAGGAAGGGGTGGGTGCTCATCTTATGTTTAATAAAACAAAGTTTTAAATATTTAAAGTTTGTGTTTTTAATTCTATTTTTCGCAATATTTTTAATGGCTTTTCTGATGTAATGGCAAACAAAAATATGTCAGCATCTATTATAAGGAAGGGGTGGGTGCTCATCTTATGTTTAATAAAACAAAGTTTTAAATATTTAAAGTTTGTGTTTTTCATTCTATTTTTCGCAATATTTTTAATGGCTTTTCTGATGTAATGGCAAACAAAAATATGTCAGCATCTATTATAAGGAAGGGGTGGGTGCTCATCTTATGTTTAGTAAAACAAAGTTTTAAATATTTAAATTTTGTGTTTTTCATTCTATTTTTCGCAATATTTTTAATGGCTTTTCAGATGTAATAGCAAACAAAAATATGTCAGCATCTATTATAAGGAAGGGGTGGGTGCTCATCTTATGTTTAATAAAACAAAGTTTTAAATATTTAAATTTTGTGTTTTTCATTCTATTTTTCGCAATATTTTTAATGGCTTTTCTGATGTAATGGCAAACAAAAATATGTCAGCATCTATTATAAGGAAGGGGTGGGTGCTCATCTTATGTTTAATAAAACAAAGTTTTAAATATTTAAATTTTGTGATTTTCATTCTATTTTTCGCATTATTTTTAATGGCTTTTCATATGTAATAGCAAACAAAAATATGTCAGCATCTATTATAAGGAAGGGGTGGGTGCTCATCCTGTGTTTAATAAAACAAAGTTTTAAATATTTAAATTTTGTGATTTTCATTCTATTTTTCGCATTATTTTTAATGGCTTTTCATATGTAATGGCAAACAAAATATGTCAGCATCTATTATAAGGAAGGGGTGGGTGCTCATCTTATGTTTAATTAAACAAAGTTTTAAATATTTAAAGTTTGTGTTTTTCATTCTATTTTTCGCAATATTTTTAATGGCTTTTCAGAGGTAATGGCAAACAAAAATATGTCAGCATCTATTATAAGGAAGGGGTGGGTGCTCATCTTATGTTTAATAAAACAAAGTTTTACATATTTAAAGTTTGTGTTTTTCATTCTATTTTTCGCAATATGTTTAATGGCTTTTCAGATGTAATGGCAAACAAAAATATGTCAGCATCTATTATAAGGAAGGGGTGGGTGATCATCTTATGTTAAATAAAACAAAGTTTTAAATATTTAAATTTTGTGTTTTTCATTCTATTTTTCGCATTATTTTTAATGGCTTTTCTGATGTAATGGCAAACAAAAATATGTCAGCATCTATTATAAGGAAGGGGTGGGTGCTCATCTTGTGTTTAATAAAACAAAGTTTTAAATATTTAAATTTTGTGTTTTTCATTCTATTTTTCGCATTATTTTTAATGGCTTTTCAGATGTAATGGCAAACAAAAATATGTCAGCATCTATTATAAGGAAGGGGTGGCTGCTCATCTTATGTTTGATTAAACAAAGTTTTTAATATTTAAAGTTTGTGTTTTTCATTCTATTTTTCGCATTATTTTTAATGGCTTTTCAGATGTAATTGCAAACAAAAATATGTCAGCATCTATTATAAGGAAGGGGTGGGTGCTCATCTTATGTTTAATAAAACAAAGTTTTAAATCTTTAAATTTTCTGTTTTTCATTCTATTTTTCGCAATATTTTTAATGGCTTTTCAGATGTAATGGCAAACAAAAATATGTCAGCATCTATTATAAGGAAGGGGTGGGTGCTTATCTTATGTTTAATAAAAAAAAGTTTTAAATATTTAAAGTTTGTGTTTTTCATTCTATTTTTCGCAATATTTTTAATGGCTTTTCTGATGTAATGGCAAACAAAAATATGTCAGCATCTATTATAAGGAAGGGGTGGGTGCTCATCTTATGTTTAATAAAACCAAGTTTTAAATATTTAAAGTTTGTGTTTTTCATTCTATTTTTCGCATTATTTTTAATGGCTTTTCTGATGTAATGGCAAACAAAAATATGTCAGCATCTATTATAAGGAAGGGGTGGGTGCTCATCTTATGTTTAATAAAACAAAGTTTTAAATATTAAAATTTTGTGTTTTTCATTCTATTTTTCGCAATATTTTTAATGGCTTTTCAGATGTAATGGCAAACAAAAATATGTCAGCATCTATTATAAGGAAGGGGTGGGTGCTCGTCTTAGGTTTAGTAAAACAAAGTTTTAAATATTTAAAGTTTGTGTTTTTAATTCTATTTTTCGCAATATTTTTAATGGCTTTTCAGAGCTAATAGCAAACAAAAATATGTCAGCATCTATTATAAGGAAGGGGTGGGTGCTCATCCTGTGTTTAATAAAACAAAGTTTTAAATATTTAAATTTTGTGTTTTTCATTCTATTTTTCGCATTATTTTTAATGGCTTTTCAGATGTAATGGCAAACAAAATATGTCAGCATCTATTATAAGGAAGGGGTGGGTGCTCATCTTATGTTTAATGAAACAAAGTTTCCAATATTTAAAGTTTGTGTTTTTCATTCTATTTTTCGCATTATTTTTAATGGCTTTTCTGATGTAATGGCAAACAAAAATATGTCAGCATCTATTATTAGGAAGGGGTGGGTGCTCATCTTATGTTTAATAAAACAAAGTTTTAAATATTTAAAGTTTGTGTTTTTCATTCTATTTTTCGCATTATTTTTAATGGCTTTTCAGATGTAATGGCAAACAAAAATATGTCAGCATCTATTATAAGGAAGGGGTGGGTGCTCATCTTATGTTTAATAAAACAAAGTTTTAAATATTTAAAGTTTGTGTTTTTAATTCTATTTTTCGCAATATTTTTAATGGCTTTTCTGATGTAATGGCAAACAAAAATATGTCAGCATCTATTATAAGGAAGGGGTGGGTGCTCATCTTATGTTTAATAAAACAAAGTTTTAAATATTTAAAGTTTGTGTTTTTCATTCTATTTTTCGCAATATTTTTAATGGCTTTTCTGATGTAATGGCAAACAAAAATATGTCAGCATCTATTATAAGGAAGGGGTGGGTGCTCATCTTATGTTTAGTAAAACAAAGTTTTAAATATTTAAATTTTGTGTTTTTCATTCTATTTTTCGCAATATTTTTAATGGCTTTTCAGATGTAATAGCAAACAAAAATATGTCAGCATCTATTATAAGGAAGGGGTGGGTGCTCATCCTGTGTTTAATAAAACAAAGTTTTAAATATTTAAATTTTGTGATTTTCATTCTATTTTTCGCATTATTTTTAATGGCTTTTCATATGTAATGGCAAACAAAATATGTCAGCATCTATTATAAGGAAGGGGTGGGTGCTCATCTTATGTTTAATTAAACAAAGTTTTAAATATTTAAAGTTTGTGTTTTTCATTCTATTTTTCGCAATATTTTTAATGGCTTTTCAGAGGTAATGGCAAACAAAAATATGTCAGCATCTATTATAAGGAAGGGGTGGGTGCTCATCTTATGTTTAATAAAACAAAGTTTTACATATTTAAAGTTTGTGTTTTTCATTCTATTTTTCGCAATATGTTTAATGGCTTTTCAGATGTAATGGCAAACAAAAATATGTCAGCATCTATTATAAGGAAGGGGTGGGTGATCATCTTATGTTAAATAAAACAAAGTTTTAAATATTTAAATTTTGTGTTTTTCATTCTATTTTTCGCATTATTTTTAATGGCTTTTCTGATGTAATGGCAAACAAAAATATGTCAGCATCTATTATAAGGAAGGGGTGGGTGCTCATCTTGTGTTTAATAAAACAAAGTTTTAAATATTTAAAGTTTGTGTTTTTCATTCTATTTTTCGCATTATTTTTAATGGCTTTTCAGATGTAATGGCAAACAAAAATATGTCAGCATCTATTATAAGGAAGGGGTGGCTGCTCATCTTATGTTTGATTAAACAAAGTTTTTAATATTTAAAGTTTGTGTTTTTCATTCTATTTTTCGCATTATTTTTAATGGCTTTTCAGATGTAATTGCAAACAAAAATATGTCAGCATCTATTATAAGGAAGGGGTGGGTGCTCATCTTATGTTTAATAAAACAAAGTTTTAAATCTTTAAATTTTCTGTTTTTCATTCTATTTTTCGCAATATTTTTAATGGCTTTTCAGATGTAATGGCAAACAAAAATATGTCAGCATCTATTATAAGGAAGGGGTGGGTGCTTATCTTATGTTTAATAAAAAAAAGTTTTAAATATTTAAAGTTTGTGTTTTTCATTCTATTTTTCGCAATATTTTTAATGGCTTTTCTGATGTAATGGCAAACAAAAATATGTCAGCATCTATTATAAGGAAGGGGTGGGTGCTCATCTTATGTTTAATAAAACCAAGTTTTAAATATTTAAAGTTTGTGTTTTTCATTCTATTTTTCGCATTATTTTTAATGGCTTTTCTGATGTAATGGCAAACAAAAATATGTCAGCATCTATTATTAGGAAGGGGTGGGTGCTCATCTTATGTTTAATTAAACAAAGTTTTAAATATTAACATTTTTTGTTTTTCATTCTATTTTTCGCATTATTTTTAATGGCTTTTCAGATGTAATGGCAAACAAAAATATGTCAGCATCTATTATAAGGAATGGGTGGGTGCTCATCTTATGTTTAATTAAACAAAGTTTTTAATATTTAAAGTTTGTGTTTTTCATTCTATGTTTCGCATTATTTTTAATGGCTTTTCTGATGTAATGGCAAACAAAAATATGTCAGCATCTATTATAAGGAAGGGGTGGGTGCTCATCTTATGTTTAATTAAACAAAGTTTTAAATATTTAAATTTTTTGTTTTTCATTCTATTTTTCGCATTATTTTTAATGGCTTTTCTGATGTAATGGCAAACAAAAATATGTCAGCATCTATTATTAGGAAGGGGTGGGTGCTAATCTTATGTTTAATTAAACAAAGTTTTAAATATTTAAATTTTTTGTTTTTCATTCTATTTTTCGCATTATTTTTAATGGCTTTTCAGATGTAATGGCAAACAAAAATATGTCAGCATCTATTATAAGGAAGGGGTTGGTGCTCATCTTATGGTTAATTAAACAAAGTTTTAAATATTTAAAGTTTGTGTTTTTCATTCTATTTTTCGCAATATTTTTAATGGCTTTTCAGATGTAATGGCAAACAAAAATATGTCAGCATCTATTATAAGGAAGGGGTGGGTGCTCATCTTATGTTTAATAAAACAAAGTTTTAAATATTTAAAGTTTGTGTTTTTCATTCTATTTTTCGCAATATGTTTAATGGCTTTTCAGATGTAATGGCAAACAAAAATATGTCAGCATCTATTATAAGGAAGGGGTGGGTGATCATCTTATGTTAAATAAAACAAAGTTTTAAATATTTAAATTTTGTGTTTATATTCTATTTTTCGCAATATTTTTAATGGCTTTTCTGATGTAATGGCAAACAAAAATATGTCAGCATCTATTATAAGGAAGGGGTGGGTGCTCATCTTATGTTTAATTAAACAAAGTTTTTAATATTTAAAGTTTGTGTTTTTCATTCTATGTTTCGCATTATTTTTAATGGCTTTTCTGATGTAATGGCAAACAAAAATATGTCAGCATCTATTATAAGGAAGGGGTGGGTGCTCATCTTATGTTTAATTAAACAAAGTTTTAACTATTTAAATTTTTTGTTTTTCATTCTATTTTTCGCATTATTTTTAATGGCTTTTCTGATGTAATGGCAAACAAAAATATGTCAGCATCTATTATTAGGAAGGGGTGGGTGCTAATCTTATGTTTAATTAAACAAAGTTTTAAATATTTAAATTTTTTGTTTTTCATTCTATTTTTCGCATTATTTTTAATGGCTTTTCAGATGTAATGGCAAACAAAAATATGTCAGCATCTATTATAAGGAAGGGGTTGGTGCTCATCTTATGGTTAATTAAACAAAGTTTTAAATATTTAAAGTTTGTGTTTTTCATTCTATTTTTCGCAATATTTTTAATGGCTTTTCAGATGTAATGGCAAACAAAAATATGTCAGCATCTATTATAAGGAAGGGGTGGGTGCTCATCTTATGTTTAATAAAACAAAGTTTTAAATATTTAAAGTTTGTGTTTTTCATTCTATTTTTCGCAATATGTTTAATGGCTTTTCAGATGTAATGGCAAACAAAAATATGTCAGCATCTATTATAAGGAAGGGGTGGGTGATCATCTTATGTTAAATAAAACAAAGTTTTAAATATTTAAATTTTGTGTTTATATTCTATTTTTCGCAATATTTTTAATGGCTTTTCTGATGTAATGGCAAACAAAAATATGTCAGCATCTATTATAAGGAAGGGGTGGGTGCTCATCTTGTGTTTAATAAAACAAAGTTTTAAATATTTAAATTTTGTGTTTTTCATTCTATTTTTCGCATTATTTTTAATGGCTTTTCAGATGTAATGGCAAACAAAAATATGTCAGCATCTATTATAAGGAAGGGGTGGGTGCTCATCTTATGTTTGATTAAACAAAGTTTTTAATATTTAAAGTTTGTGTTTTTCATTCTATTTTTCGCATTATTTTTAATGGCTTTTCAGATGTAATTGCAAACAAAAATATGTCAGCATCTATTATAAGGAAGGGGTGGGTGCTCATCTTATGTTTAATTAAACAAAGTTTTAAATATTTAAATTTTGTGTTTTTCATTCTATTTTTCGCATTATTTTTAATGGCTTTTCTGATGTAATGGCAAACAAAAATATGTCAGCATCTATTATTAGGAAGGGGTGGGTGCTCATCTTATGTTTAATCAAACAAAGTTTTAAATATTAACATTTTTTGTTTTTCATTCTATTTTTCGCATTATTTTTAATGGCTTTTCAGATGTAATGGCAAACAAAAATATGTCAGCATCTATTATAAGGAAGGGGTGGGTGCTCATCTTATGTTTAATTAAACAAAGTTTTTAATATTTAAAGTTTGTGTTTTTCATTCTATGTTTCGCATTATTTTTAATGGCTTTTCTGATGTAATGGCAAACAAAAATATGTCAGCATCTATTATAAGGAAGGGGTGGGTGCTCATCTTATGTTTAATTAAACAAAGTTTTAAATATTTAAATTTTTTGTTTTTCATTCTATTTTTCGCATTATTTTTAATGGCTTTTCTGATGTAATGGCAAACAAAAATATGTCAGCATCTATTATTAGGAAGGGGTGGGTGCTAATCTTATGTTTAATTAAACAAAGTTTTAAATATTTAAATTTTGTGTTTTTCATTCTATTTTTCGCATTATTTTTAATGGCTTTTCAGATGTAATGGCAAACAAAAATATGTCAGCATCTATTATAAGGAAGGGGTGGGTGCTCATCTTATGGTTAATTAAACAAAGTTTTAAATATTTAAATTTTGTGTTTTTCATTCTATTTTTCGCAATATTTTTAATGGCTTTTCAGATGTAATGGCAAACAAAAATATGTCAGCATCTATTATAAGGAAGGGGTGGGTGCTCATCTTATGTTTTATAAAACAAAGTTTTAAATATTTTAAGTTTGTGTTTTTCATTCTATTTTTCGCAATATTTTTAATGGCTTTTCTGATGTAATGCCAAACAAAAATATGTCAGCATCTATTATTAGGAAGGGGTGGGTGCTCATCTTATGTTTAATAAACCAAGGTTTTAAATATTTAAAGTTTGTGTTTTTCATTCTATTTTTCGCAATATTTTTAATGGCTTTTCAGATGTAATGGCAAACAAAAATATGTCAGCATCTATTATAAGGAAGGGGTGGGTGCTCATCTTATGTTTAATAAAACAAAGTTTTAAATATTTAAAGTTTGTGTTTTTCATTCTATTTTTCGCAATATGTTTAATGGCTTTTCAGATGTAATGGCAAACAAAAATATGTCAGCATCTATTATAAGGGAGGGGTGGGTGATCATCTTATGTTAAATAAAACAAAGTTTTAAATATTTAAATTTTGTGTTTTTCATTCTTTTTTTCGCATTATTTTTAATGGCTTTTCTGATGTAATGGCAAACAAAAATATGTCAGCATCTATTATAAGGAAGGGGTGGGTGCTCATCTTGTGTTTAATAAAACAAAGTTTTAAATATTTAAATTTTGTGTTTTTCATTCTATTTTTCGCATTATTTTTAATGGCTTTTCAGATGTAATGGCAAACAAAAATATGTCAGCATCTATTATAAGGAAGGGGTGGCTGCTCATCTTATGTTTGATTAAACAAAGTTTTTAATATTTAAAGTTTGTGTTTTTCATTCTATTTTTCGCATTATTTTTAATGGCTTTTCAGATGTAATTGCAAACAAAAATATGTCAGCATCTATTATAAGGAAGGGGTGGGTGCTCATCTTATGTTTAATTAAACAAAGTTTTAAATATTTAAATTTTGTGTTTTTCATTCTATTTTTCGCATTATTTTTAATGGCTTTTCTGATGTAATGGCAAACAAAAATATGTCAGCATCTATTATTAGGAAGGGGTGGGTGCTCATCTTATGTTTAATTAAACAAAGTTTTAAATATTAACATTTTTTGTTTTTCATTCTATTTTTCGCATTATTTTTAATGGCTTTTCAGATGTAATGGCAAACAAAAATATGTCAGCATCTATTATAAGGAATGGGTGGGTGCTCATCTTATGTTTAATTAAACAAAGTTTTTAATATGTAAAGTTTGTGTTTTTCATTATATGTTTCGCATTATTTTTAATGGCTTTTCTGATGTAATGGCAAACAAAAATATGTCAGCATCTATTATAAGGAAGGGGTGGGTGCTCATCTTATGTTTAATTAAACAAAGTTTTAAATATTTAAATTTTTTGTTTTTCATTCTATTTTTCGCATTATTTTTAATGGCTTTTCTGATGTAATGGCAAACAAAAATATGTCAGCATCTATTATTAGGAAGGGGTGGGTGCTAATCTTATGTTTAATTAAACAAAGTTTTAAATATTTAAAGTTTGTGTTTTTCATTCTATTTTTCGCAATATTTTTAATGGCTTTTCAGATGTAATGGCAAACAAAAATATGTCAGCATCTATTATAAGGAAGGGGTGGGTGCTCATCTTATGTTTTATAAAACAAAGTTTTAAATATTTAAAGTTTGTGTTTTTCATTCTATTTTTCGCAATATTTTTAATGGCTTTTCTGATGTAATGCCAAACAAAAATATGTCAGCATCTATTATTAGGAAGGGGTGGGTGCTCATCTTATGTTTAATAAACCAAGGTTTTAAATATTTAAAGTTTGTGTTTTTCATTCTATTTTTCGCATTATTTTTAATGGCTTTTCAGATGTAATGGCAAACAAAAATATGTCAGCATCTATTATAAGGAAGGGGTGGGTGCTCATCTTATGTTTAATAAAACACAGTTTTAAATATTTAAAGTTTGTGTTTTTCATTCTATTTTTCGCAATATGTTTAATGGCTTTTCAGATGTAATGGCAAACAAAAATATGTCAGCATCTATTATAAGGAAGGGGTGGGTGCTCATCTTGTGTTTAATAAAACAAAGTTTTAAATATGTAAAGTTTGTGTTTTTCATTCTATTTTTCGCATTATTTTCAATGGCTTTTCAGATGTAATGGCAAACAAAAATATGTCAGCATCTATTACAAGGAAGGGGTGGGTGCTCATCTTATGTTTAATAAAACAAAGTTTTAAATATTTAAAGTTTGTGTTTTTCATTCTATTTTTCGCAATATTTTTAATGGCTTTTCTGATGTAATGGCAAACAAAAATATGTCAGCATCTATTATAAGGAAGGGGTGGGTGCTCATCTTATGTTTAATAAAACAAAGTTTTAAATATTAAAATTTTGTGTTTTTCATTCTATTTTTCGCAATATTTTTAATGGCTTTTCAGATGTAATGGCAAACAAAAATATGTCAGCATCTATTATAAGGAAGGGGTGGGTGCTCATCTTAGGTTTAGTAAAACAAAGTTTTAAATATTTAAAGTTTGTGTTTTTAATTCTATTTTTCGCAATATTTTTAATGGCTTTTCAGAGCTAATAGCAAACAAAAATATGTCAGCATCTATTATAAGGAAGGGGTGGGTGCTCATCCTGTGTTTAATAAAACCAAGTTTTAAATATTTAAATTTTGTGTTTTTCATTCTATTTTTCGCATTATTTTTAATGGCTTTTCAGATGTAATGGCAAACAAAATATGTCAGCATCTATTATAAGGAAGGGGTGGGTGCTCATCTTATGTTTAATAAAACAAAGTTTTACATATTTAAGGTTTGTGTTTTTCATTCTATTTTTCGCAATATTTTTAATGGCTTTTCAGATGTAATGGCAAACAAAAATATGTCACCATCTATTATAAGGAAGGGGTGGGTGCTCATCTTATGTTTAATAAAGCAAAGTTTTTAATATTTAAAGTTTGTGTTTTTCATTCTATTTTTCGCAATATTTTTAATGGCTTTTCAGATGTAATGGCAAACAAAAATATGTCAGCATTTATTATAAGGAAGGGGTGGGTGCTCATCTTATGTTTAATAAAACAAAGTTTTAAATATTTAAAGTTTGTGTTTTTCATTCTATTTTTCGCATTATTTTTAATGGCTTTTCTGATGTAATGGCAAACAAAAATATGTCAGCATCTATTATTAGGAAGGGGTGGGTGCTCATCTTATGTTTAATAAAACAAAGTTTTAAATATTTAAATTTTGTGTTTTTCATTCAATTTTTAGCATTATTTTTAATGGCTTTTCTGATGTAATGGCAAACAAAAATATGTCAGCATCTATTATAAGGAAGGGGTGGGTGCTCATCTTATGTTTAATAAAACAAAGTTTAAAATCTTTAAATTTTCTGTTTTTCATTCTATTTTTCGCAATATTTTTAATGGCTTTTCTGATGTAATGGCAAACAAAAATATGTCAGCATCTATTATAAGGAAGGGGTGGGTGCTTATCTTATGTTTAATAAAAAAAAGTTTTAAATATTTAAATTTTGTGTTTTTCATTCTATTTTTCGCAATATTTTTAATGGCTTTTCTGATGTAATGGCAAACAAAAATATGTCAGCATCTATTATAAGGAAGGGGTGGGTGCTCATCTTATGTTTAATAAAACAAAGTTTTAAATATTTAAAGTTTGTGTTTTTCATTCTATTTTTCGCATTATTTTTAATGGCTTTTCTGATGTAATGGCAAACAAAAATATGTCAGCCTCTATTATTAGGAAGGGGTGGGTGCTCATCTTATGTTTAATAAAGCAAAGTTTTAAATATGTAAAGTTTGTGTTTTTCATTCTATTTTTCGCATTATTTTCAATGGCTTTTCAGATGTAATGGCAAACAAAAATATGTCAGCATCTATTACAAGGAAGGGGTGGGTGCTCATCTTATGTTTAATAAAACAAAGTTTTAAATATTTAAAGTTTGTGTTTTTCATTCTATTTTTCGCAATATTTTTAATGGCTTTTCTGATGTAATGGCAAACAAAAATATGTCAGCATCTATTATAAGGAAGGGGTGGGTGCTCATCTTATGTTTAATAAAACAAAGTTTTAAATATTAAAATTTTGTGTTTTTCATTCTATTTTTCGCAATATTTTTAATGGCTTTTCAGAGCTAATAGCAAACAAAAATATGTCAGCATCTATTATAAGGAAGGGGTGGGTGCTCATCCTGTGTTTAATAAAACAAAGTTTTAAATATTTAAATTTTGTGTTTTTCATTCTATTTTTCGCATTATTCTTAATGGCTTTTCAGATGTAATGGCAAACAAAATATGTCAGCATCTATTATAAGGAAGGGGTGGGTGCTCATCTTATGTTTAATGAAACAAAGTTTCCAATATTTAAAGTTTGTGTTTTTCATTCTATTTTTCGCATTATTTTTAATGGCTTTTCTGATGTAATGGCAAACAAAAATATGTCAGCATCTATTATTAGGAAGGGGTGGGTGCTCATCTTATGTTTAATAAAACAAAGTTTTAAATATTTAAAGTTTGTGTTTTTCATTCTATTTTTCGCATTATTTTTAATGGCTTTTCAGATGTAATGGCAAACAAAAATATGTCAGCATCTATTATAAGGAAGGGGTGGGTGCTCATCTTATGTTTAATAAAACAAAGTTTTAAATATTTAAAGTTTGTGTTTTTAATTCTATTTTTCGCAATATTTTTAATGGCTTTTCTGATGTAATGGCAAACAAAAATATGTCAGCATCTATTATAAGGAAGGGGTGGGTGCTCATCTTATGTTTAATAAAACAAAGTTTTAAATATTTAAAGTTTGTGTTTTTCATTCTATTTTTCGCAATATTTTTAATGGCTTTTCTGATGTAATGGCAAACAAAAATATGTCAGCATCTATTATAAGGAAGGGGTGGGTGCTCATCTTATGTTTAGTAAAACAAAGTTTTAAATATTTAAATTTTGTGTTTTTCATTCTATTTTTCGCAATATTTTTAATGGCTTTTCTGATGTAATGGCAAACAAAAATATGTCAGCATCTATTATAAGGAAGGGGTGGGTGCTCATCTTATGTTTAATAAAACAAAGTTTTAAATATTTAAAGTTTGTGTTTTTCATTCTATTTTTCGCATTATTTTTAATGGCTTTTCTGATGTAATGGCAAACAAAAATATGTCAGCCTCTATTATTAGGAAGGGGTGGGTGCTCATCTTATGTTTAATAAAGCAAAGTTTTAAATATGTAAAGTTTGTGTTTTTCATTCTATTTTTCGCATTATTTTCAATGGCTTTTCAGATGTAATGGCAAACAAAAATATGTCAGCATCTATTACAAGGAAGGGGTGGGTGCTCATCTTATGTTTAATAAAACAAAGTTTTAAATATTTAAAGTTTGTGTTTTTCATTCTATTTTTCGCAATATTTTTAATGGCTTTTCTGATGTAATGGCAAACAAAAATATGTCAGCATCTATTATAAGGAAGGGGTGGGTGCTCATCTTATGTTTAATAAAACAAAGTTTTAAATATTAAAATTTTGTGTTTTTAATTCTATTTTTCGCAATATTTTTAATGGCTTTTCAGAGCTAATAGCAAACAAAAATATGTCAGCATCTATTATAAGGAAGGGGTGGGTGCTCATCCTGTGTTTAATAAAACAAAGTTTTAAATATTTAAATTTTGTGTTTTTCATTCTATTTTTCGCATTATTCTTAATGGCTTTTCAGATGTAATGGCAAACAAAATATGTCAGCATCTATTATAAGGAAGGGGTGGGTGCTCATCTTATGTTTAATGAAACAAAGTTTCCAATATTTAAAGTTTGTGTTTTTCATTCTATTTTTCGCATTATTTTTAATGGCTTTTCTGATGTAATGGCAAACAAAAATATGTCAGCATCTATTATTAGGAAGGGGTGGGTGCTCATCTTATGTTTAATAAAACAAAGTTTTAAATATTTAAAGTTTGTGTTTTTCATTCTATTTTTCGCATTATTTTTAATGGCTTTTCAGATGTAATGGCAAACAAAAATATGTCAGCATCTATTATAAGGAAGGGGTGGGTGCTCATCTTATGTTTAATAAAACAAAGTTTTAAATATTTAAAGTTTGTGTTTTTAATTCTATTTTTCGCAATATTTTTAATGGCTTTTCTGATGTAATGGCAAACAAAAATATGTCAGCATCTATTATAAGGAAGGGGTGGGTGCTCATCTTATGTTTAATAAAACAAAGTTTTAAATATTTAAAGTTTGTGTTTTTCATTCTATTTTTCGCAATATTTTTAATGGCTTTTCTGATGTAATGGCAAACAAAAATATGTCAGCATCTATTATAAGGAAGGGGTGGGTGCTCATCTTATGTTTAGTAAAACAAAGTTTTAAATATTTAAATTTTGTGTTTTTCATTCTATTTTTCGCAATATTTTTAATGGCTTTTCAGATGTAATAGCAAACAAAAATATGTCAGCATCTATTATAAGGAAGGGGTGGGTGCTCATCCTGTGTTTAATAAAACAAAGTTTTAAATATTTAAATTTTGTGATTTTCATTCTATTTTTCGCATTATTTTTAATGGCTTTTCATATGTAATGGCAAACAAAATATGTCAGCATCTATTATAAGGAAGGGGTGGGTGCTCATCTTATGTTTAATTAAACAAAGTTTTAAATATTTAAAGTTTGTGTTTTTCATTCTATTTTTCGCAATATTTTTAATGGCTTTTCAGAGGTAATGGCAAACAAAAATATGTCAGCATCTATTATAAGGAAGGGGTGGGTGCTCATCTTATGTTTAATAAAACAAAGTTTTACATATTTAAAGTTTGTGTTTTTCATTCTATTTTTCGCAATATGTTTAATGGCTTTTCAGATGTAATGGCAAACAAAAATATGTCAGCATCTATTATAAGGAAGGGGTGGGTGATCATCTTATGTTAAATAAAACAAAGTTTTAAATATTTAAATTTTGTGTTTTTCATTCTATTTTTCGCATTATTTTTAATGGCTTTTCTGATGTAATGGCAAACAAAAATATGTCAGCATCTATTATAAGGAAGGGGTGGGTGCTCATCTTGTGTTTAATAAAACAAAGTTTTAAATATTTAAATTTTGTGTTTTTCATTCTATTTTTCGCATTATTTTTAATGGCTTTTCAGATGTAATGGCAAACAAAAATATGTCAGCATCTATTATAAGGAAGGGGTGGCTGCTCATCTTATGTTTGATTAAACAAAGTTTTTAATATTTAAAGTTTGTGTTTTTCATTCTATTTTTCGCATTATTTTTAATGGCTTTTCAGATGTAATTGCAAACAAAAATATGTCAGCATCTATTATAAGGAAGGGGTGGGTGCTCATCTTATGTTTAATAAAACAAAGTTTTAAATCTTTAAATTTTCTGTTTTTCATTCTATTTTTCGCAATATTTTTAATGGCTTTTCAGATGTAATGGCAAACAAAAATATGTCAGCATCTATTATAAGGAAGGGGTGGGTGCTTATCTTATGTTTAATAAAAAAAAGTTTTAAATATTTAAAGTTTGTGTTTTTCATTCTATTTTTCGCAATATTTTTAATGGCTTTTCTGATGTAATGGCAAACAAAAATATGTCAGCATCTATTATAAGGAAGGGGTGGGTGCTCATCTTATGTTTAATAAAACCAAGTTTTAAATATTTAAAGTTTGTGTTTTTCATTCTATTTTTCGCATTATTTTTAATGGCTTTTCTGATGTAATGGCAAACAAAAATATGTCAGCATCTATTATTAGGAAGGGGTGGGTGCTCATCTTATGTTTAATTAAACAAAGTTTTAAATATTAACATTTTTTGTTTTTCATTCTATTTTTCGCATTATTTTTAATGGCTTTTCAGATGTAATGGCAAACAAAAATATGTCAGCATCTATTATAAGGAATGGGTGGGTGCTCATCTTATGTTTAATTAAACAAAGTTTTTAATATTTAAAGTTTGTGTTTTTCATTCTATGTTTCGCATTATTTTTAATGGCTTTTCTGATGTAATGGCAAACAAAAATATGTCAGCATCTATTATAAGGAAGGGGTGGGTGCTCATCTTATGTTTAATTAAACAAAGTTTTAAATATTTAAATTTTTTGTTTTTCATTCTATTTTTCGCATTATTTTTAATGGCTTTTCTGATGAAATGGCAAACAAAAATATGTCAGCATCTATTATTAGGAAGGGGTGGGTGCTAATTTTATGTTTAATTAAACAAAGTTTTAAATATTTAAATTTTTTGTTTTTCATTCTATTTTTCGCATTATTTTTAATGGCTTTTCAGATGTAATGGCAAACAAAAATATGTCAGCATCTATTATAAGGAAGGGGTTGGTGCTCATCTTATGGTTAATTAAACAAAGTTTTAAATATTTAAAGTTTGTGTTTTTCATTCTATTTTTCGCAATATTTTTAATGGCTTTTCAGATGTAATGGCAAACAAAAATATGTCAGCATCTATTATAAGGAAGGGGTGGGTGCTCATCTTATGTTTAATAAAACAAAGTTTTAAATATTTAAAGTTTGTGTTTTTCATTCTATTTTTCGCAATATGTTTAATGGCTTTTCAGATGTAATTGCAAACAAAAATATGTCAGCATCTATTATAAGGAAGGGGTGGGTGATCATCTTATGTTAAATAAAACAAAGTTTTAAATATTTAAATTTTGTGTTTATATTCTATTTTTCGCAATATTTTTAATGGCTTTTCTGATGTAATGGCAAACAAAAATATGTCAGCATCTATTATAAGGAAGGGGTGGGTGCTCATCTTATGTTTAATTAAACAAAGTTTTTAATATTTAAAGTTTGTGTTTTTCATTCTATGTTTCGCATTATTTTTAATGGCTTTTCTGATGTAATGGCAAACAAAAATATGTCAGCATCTATTATAAGGAAGGGGTGGGTGCTCATCTTATGTTTAATTAAACAAAGTTTTAAATATTTAAATTTTTTGTTTTTCATTCTATTTTTCGCATTATTTTTAATGGCTTTTCTGATGTAATGGCAAACAAAAATATGTCAGCATCTATTATTAGGAAGGGGTGGGTGCTAATCTTATGTTTAATTAAACAAAGTTTTAAATATTTAAATTTTTTGTTTTTCATTCTATTTTTCGCATTATTTTTAATGGCCTTTCAGATGTAATGGCAAACAAAAATATGTCAGCATCTATTATAAGGAAGGGGTTGGTGCTCATCTTATGGTTAATTAAACAAAGTTTTAAATATTTAAAGTTTGTGTTTTTCATTCTATTTTTCGCAATATTTTTAATGGCTTTTCAGATGTAATGGCAAACAAAAATATGTCAGCATCTATTATAAGGAAGGGGTGGGTGCTCATCTTATGTTTAATAAAACAAAGTTTTAAATATTTAAAGTTTGTGTTTTTCATTCTATTTTTCGCAATATGTTTAATGGCTTTTCAGATGTAATGGCAAACAAAAATATGTCAGCATCTATTATAAGGAAGGGGTGGGTGATCATCTTATGTTAAATAAAACAAAGTTTTAAATATTTAAATTTTGTGTTTATATTCTATTTTTCGCAATATTTTTAATGGCTTTTCTGATGTAATGGCAAACAAAAATATGTCAGCATCTATTATAAGGAAGGGGTGGGTGCTCATCTTGTGTTTAATAAAACAAAGTTTTAAATATTTAAATTTTGTGTTTTTCATTCTATTTTTCGCATTATTTTTAATGGCTTTTCAGATGTAATGGCAAACAAAAATATGTCAGCATCTATTATAAGGAAGGGGTGGGTGCTCATCTTATGTTTGATTAAACAAAGTTTTTAATATTTAAAGTTTGTGTTTTTCATTCTATTTTTCGCATTATTTTTAATGGCTTTTCAGATGTAATTGCAAACAAAAATATGTCAGCATCTATTATAAGGAAGGGGTGGGTGCTCATCTTATGATTAATTAAACAAAGTTTTAAATATTTAAATTTTGTGTTTTTCATTCTATTTTTCGCATTATTTTTAATGGCTTTTCTGATGTAATGGCAAACAAAAATATGTCAGCATCTATTATTAGGAAGGGGTGGGTGCTCATCTTATGTTTAATCAAACAAAGTTTTAAATATTAACATTTTTTGTTTTTCATTCTATTTTTCGCATTATTTTTAATGGCTTTTCAGATGTAATGGCAAACAAAAATATGTCAGCATCTATTATAAGGAAGGGGTGGGTGCTCATCTTATGTTTAATTAAACAAAGTTTTTAATATTTAAAGTTTGTGTTTTTCATTCTATGTTTCGCATTATTTTTAATGGCTTTTCTGATGTAATGGCAAACAAAAATATGTCAGCATCTATTATAAGGAAGGGGTGGGTGCTCATCTTATGTTTAATTAAACAAAGTTTTAAATATTTAAATTTTTTGTTTTTCATTCTATTTTTCGCATTATTTTTAATGGCTTTTCTGATGTAATGGCAAACAAAAATATGTCAGCATCTATTATTAGGAAGGGGTGGGTGCTAATCTTATGTTTAATTAAACAAAGTTTTAAATATTTAAATTTTGTGTTTTTCATTCTATTTTTCGCATTATTTTTAATGGCTTTTCAGATGTAATGGCAAACAAAAATATGTCAGCATCTATTATAAGGAAGGGGTGGGTGCTCATCTTATGGTTAATTAAACAAAGTTTTAAATATTTAAATTTTGTGTTTTTCATTCTATTTTTCGCAATATTTTTAATGGCTTTTCAGATGTAATGGCAAACAAAAATATGTCAGCATCTATTATAAGGAAGGGGTGGGTGCTCATCTTATGTTTTATAAAACAAAGTTTTAAATATTTTAAGTTTGTGTTTTTCATTCTATTTTTCGCAATATTTTTAATGGCTTTTCTGATGTAATGCCAAACAAAAATATGTCAGCATCTATTATTAGGAAGGGGTGGGTGCTCATCTTATGTTTAATAAACCAAGGTTTTAAATATTTAAAGTTTGTGTTTTTCATTCTATTTTTCGCAATATTTTTAATGGCTTTTCAGATGTAATGGCAAACAAAAATATGTCAGCATCTATTATAAGGAAGGGGTGGGTGCTCATCTTATGTTTAATAAAACAAAGTTTTAAATATTTAAAGTTTGTGTTTTTCATTCTATTTTTCGCAATATGTTTAATGGCTTTTCAGATGTAATGGCAAACAAAAATATGTCAGCATCTATTATAAGGGAGGGGTGGGTGATCATCTTATGTTAAATAAAACAAAGTTTTAAATATTTAAATTTTGTGTTTTTCATTCTTTTTTTCGCATTATTTTTAATGGCTTTTCTGATGTAATGGCAAACAAAAATATGTAAGCATCTATTATAAGGAAGGGGTGGGTGCTCATCTTGTGTTTAATAAAACAAAGTTTTAAATATTTAAATTTTGTGTTTTTCATTCTATTTTTCGCATTATTTTTAATGGCTTTTCAGATGTAATGGCAAACAAAAATATGTCAGCATCTATTATAAGGAAGGGGTGGGTGCTCATCTTATGTTTGATTAAACAAAGTTTTTAATATTTAAAGTTTGTGTTTTTCATTCTATTTTTCGCATTATTTTTAATGGCTTTTCAGATGTAATTGCAAACAAAAATATGTCAGCATCTATTATAAGGAAGGGGTGGGTGCTAATCTTATGTTTAATTAAACAAAGTTTTAAATATTTAAATTTTGTGTTTTTCATTCTATTTTTCGCATTATTTTTAATGGCTTTTCTGATGTAATGGCAAACAAAAATATGTCAGCATCTATTATTAGGAAGGGGTGGGTGCTCATCTTATGTTTAATTAAACAAAGTTTTAAATATTAACATTTTTTGTTTTTCATTCTATTTTTCGCATTATTTTTAATGGCTTTTCAGATGTAATGGCAAACAAAAATATGTCAGCATCTATTATAAGGAATGGGTGGGTGCTCATCTTATGTTTAATTAAACAAAGTTTTTAATATTTAAAGTTTGTGTTTTTCATTATATGTTTCGCATTATTTTTAATGGCTTTTCTGATGTAATGGCAAACAAAAATATGTCAGCATCTATTATAAGGAAGGGGTGGGTGCTCATCTTATGTTTAATTAAACAAAGTTTTAAATATTTAAATTTTTTGTTTTTCATTCTATTTTTCGCATTATTTTTAATGGCTTTTCTGATGTAATGGCAAACAAAAATATGTCAGCATCTATTATTAGGAAGGGGTGGGTGCTAATCTTATGTTTAATTAAACAAAGTTTTAAATATTTAAATTTTTTGTTTTTCATTCTATTTTTCGCATTATTTTTAATGGCTTTTCAGATGTAATGGCAAACAAAAATATGTCAGCATCTATTATAAGGAAGGGGTTGGTGCTCATCTTATGGTTAATTAAACAAAGTTTTAAATATTTAAAGTTTGTGTTTTTCATTCTATTTTTCGCAATATTTTTAATGGCTTTTCAGATGTAATGGCAAACAAAAATATGTCAGCATCTATTATAAGGAAGGGGTGGGTGCTCATCTAATGTTTTATAAAACAAAGTTTTAAATATTTTAAGTTTGTGTTTTTCATTCTATTTTTCGCAATATTTTTAATGGCTTTTCTGATGTAATGCCAAACAAAAATATGTCAGCATCTATTATTAGGAAGGGGTGGGTGCTCATCTTATGTTTAATAAACCAAGGTTTTAAATATTTAAAGTTTGTGTTTTTCATTCTATTTTTCGCAATATTTTTAATGGCTTTTCAGATGTAATGGCAAACAAAAATATGTCAGCATCTATTATAAGGAAGGGGTGGGTGCTCATCTTATGTTTAATAAAACACAGTTTTAAATATTTAAAGTTTGTGTTTTTCATTCTATTTTTCGCAATATGTTTAATGGCTTTTCAGATGTAATGGCAAACAAAAATATGTCAGCATCTATTATAAGGAAGGGGTGGGTGATCATCTTATGTTAAATAAAACAAAGTTTTAAATATTTAAATTTTGTGTTTTTCATTCTATTTTTCGCATTATTTTTAATGGCTTTTCTGATGTAATGGCAAACAAAAATATGTCAGCATCTATTATAAGGAAGGGGTGGGTGCTCATCTTGTGTTTAATAAAACAAAGTTTTAAATATTTAAATTTTGTGTTTTTCATTCTATTTTTCGCATTATTTTTAATGGCTTTTCAGATGTAATGGCAAACAAAAATATGTCAGCATCTATTATAAGGAAGGGGTGGGTGCTCATCTTATGTTTGATTAAACAAAGTTTTTAATATTTAAAGTTTGTGTTTTTCATTCTATTTTTCGCATTATTTTTAATGGCTTTTCAGATTTAATTGCAAACAAAAATATGTCAGCATCTATTATAAGGAAGGGGTGGGTGCTCATCTTATGTTTAATTAAACAAAGTTTTAAATATTTAAATTTTGTGTTTTTCATTCTATTTTTCGCATTATTTTTAATGGCTTTTCTGATGTAATGGCAAACAAAAATATGTCAGCATCTATTATTAGGAAGGGGTGGGTGCTCATCTTATGTTTAATTAAACAAAGTGTTAAATATTAACATTTTTTGTTTTTCATTCTATTTTTCGCATTATTTTTAATGGCTTTTCAGATGTAATGGCAAACAAAAATATGTCAGCATCTATTATAAGGAAGGGGTGGGTGCTCATCTTATGTTTAACTAAACAAAGTTTTTAATATTTAAAGTTTGTGTTTTTCATTCTATGTTTCGCATTATTTTTAATGGCTTTTCTGATGTAATGGCAAACAAAAATATGTCAGCATCTATTATAAGGAAGGGGTGGGTGCTCATCTTATGTTTAATTAAACAAAGTTTTAAATATGTAAAGTTTTTGTTTTTCATTCTATTTTTCGCATTATTTTTAATGGCTTTTCTGATGTAATGGCAAACAAAAATATGTCAGCATCTATTATTAGGAAGGGGTGGGTGCTAATCTTATGTTTAATTAAACAAAGTTTTAAATATTTAAATTTTTTGTTTTTCATTCTATTTTTCGCATTATTTTTAATGGCTTTTCAGATGTAATGGCAAACAAAAATATGTCAGCATCTATTATAAGGAAGGGGTGGGTGCTCATCTTATGTTTAATTAATAAAACAAAGTTTTAAATATTTAAAGTTTGTGTTTTTCATTCTATTTTTCGCAATATTTTTAATGGCTTTTCAGATGTAATGGCAAACAAAAATATGTCAGCATCTATTATAAGGAAGGGGTGGGTGCTCATCTGATGTTTAATTAATAAAACAAAGTTTTAAATATTTTAAGTTTGTGTTTTTCATTCTATTTTTCGCAATATTTTTAATGGCTTTTCTGATGTAATGCCAAACAAAAATATGTCAGCATCTATTATTAGGAAGGGGTGGGTGCTCATCTTATGTTTAATAAACCAAGGTTTTAAATATTTAAATTTTGTGTTTTTCATTCTATTTTTCGCAATATTTTTAATGGCTTTTCAGATGTAATGGCAAACAAAAATATGTCAGCATCTATTATAAGGAAGGGGTGGGTGCTCATCTTATGTTTAATAAAACAAAGTTTTAAATATTTAAAGTTTGTGTTTTTCATTCTATTTTTCGCAATATGTTTAATGGCTTTTCAGATGTAATGGCAAACAAAAATATGTCAGCATCTATTATAAGGAAGGGGTGGGTGATCATCTTATGTTAAATAAAACAAAGTTTTAAATATTTAAATTTTGTGTTTTTCATTCTATTTTTCGCATTATTTTTAATGGCTTTTCTGATGTAATGGCAAACAAAAATATGTCAGCATCTATTATAAGGAAGGGGTGGGTGCTCATCTTGTGTTTAATAAAACAAAGTTTTAAATATTTAAATTTTGTGTTTTTCATTCTATTTTTCGCATTATTTTTAATGGCTTTTCAGATGTAATGGCAAACAAAAATATGTCAGCATCTATTATAAGGAAGGGGTGGGTGCTCATCTTATGTTTAATTAAACAAAGTTTTTAATATTTAAAGTTTGTGTTTTTCATTCTATTTTTCGCATTATTTTTAATGGCTTTTCAGATGTAATTGCAAACAAAAATATGTCAGCATCTATTATAAGGAAGGGGTGGGTGCTCATCTAATGTTTAATTAAACAAAGTTTTAAATATTTAAATTTTGTGTTTTTCATTCTATTTTTCGCAATATTTTTAATGGCTTTTCTGATGTAATGGCAAACAAAAATATGTCAGCATCTATTATAAGGAAGGGGTGGGTGCTCATCTTATGTTTAATAAAACAAAGTTTTAAATATTTAAAGTTTGTGTTTTTCATTCTATTTTTCGCAATATTTTTAATGGCTTTTCTGATGTAATGGCAAACAAAAATATGTCAGCATCTATTATAAGGAAGGGATGGGTGCTCATCTTATGTTTAATTAATAAAACAAAGTTTTAAATATTTAAAGTTTGTGTTTTTCATTCTATTTTTCGCAATATTTTTAATGGCTTTTCAGATGTAATGGCAAACAAAAATATGTCAGCATCTATTATAAGGAAGGGGTGGGTGCTCATCTGATGTTTAATTAATAAAACAAAGTTTTAAATATTTAAATTTTGTGTTTTTCATTCTATTTTTCGCAATATTTTTAATGGCTTTTCTGATGTAATGGCAAACAAAAATATGTCAGCATGTATTATAAGGAAGGGGTGGGTGCTCATCTTATGTTTAATTAATAAAACAAAGTTTTAAATATTTAAATTTTGTGTTTTTCATTCTATTTTTCGCAATATTTTTAATGGCTTTTCAGATGTAATGGCAAACAAAAATATGTCAGCATCTATTATAAGGAAGGGGTGGGTGCTCATCTTATGTTTAATTAATAAAACAAAGTTTTAAATATTTAAATGTTGTGTTTTTCATTCTATTTTTCGCAATATTTTTAATGGCTTTTCAGATGTAATGGCAAACAAAAATATATCAGCATCTATTATAAGGAAGGGGTGGGTGCTCATCTTATGTTTAATTAATGAAACAAAGTTTTAAATATTTAAATTTTGTGTTTTTCATTCTATTTTTCGCAATATTTTTAATGGCTTTTCAGATGTAATGGCAAACAAAAATATGTCAGCATTAGACAAGGCCAGACTATTTACCAACAACTTTGCAGCTTATTCTACCTTATGCGACAATGGCAATGAACTCCCCGTATTTCCTCCTATAACAGACAACACGCTATGCAACATACAAATATCTGTGCGTGAGGTCGCCAAGCTAATCAAGACCCTTGATTCCAGTAAAGCAACTGACCCTGACGGCATTCCAGTTATAGTGCTCAAAATCCTCCAACAAGAACTTGTGTAACACCAAAGAGGGGCCACATCAGATCAGTAGGGTCGATGTGACGTTTTTTGTTTAATGTGATAATCAACCCCAAGCGAACACCGGTTACAGAATAAAAAAAAAATTTTTTTAGTTAATATTTTTATGTATCAAAATCTTGTTGTTGAGATACCATACGGTCGGGGGATAAAAATAGAAATCGCCTGCTAAACTTCAAAGCTAAAGATTACTTAAAACATTTTTTAACCAAAATACGCTCAAGTTTGAACTAAACGCGCCAAACACAAAATATTCCGAATCAGAGCTTTGAAATGTCGGTCGGCTTGGAAATGTGTTGGTTGACAGGTGAAATGTCGGATCGTTTTGGATCTGAGAAACACACATACACACACGAAATAGATCGGGTATGATAAAAGAATTCATGACGTCAGCCCAAGGTTCGACATGAATTGTTTTTCAATATGACTTATCTAAAAATGTCTTTTGGCAAATTGTTTTGGGCGCTAAAGGGAATTCTGACATGTAAAGAATATTTTTTTAAAATCACACGGATGTTTTTACAAAACAAATAAATTCAAAGGGGAAAGAATATCAAACGGATATTTTTAAATAGATGACAGCTGGTGATCTATTACAAGCTAAACAATAATATTTCCTCTGATTATCAGTTGATAATATGGAAAAAACCATTATAAAGAAGGCTGGGTCAGACAAGTTGGGGAGGAGTCAATTTGATTTTGATAATTGGGGGCAGAAAAATAAGACCTGCCACAGGCCAAATTGACCAATGAGAAGGAATCAGGTGGATTGTTATCAATCAATTTGATTGGTTGAAGACGAACGTAGGCGTCGTCATTATTCAAGGGTTTTACTATATAAGATCTGTAAAACTCGATTTAATCAGAGAGAGATAGAAGAGTTAGAAGAAGAGAGAAGACAGAGAGAGATCCCTGGAGAGACAGAGATAAGGTCTCGGTAGAGGACTCCAGCCACCCAACTTCTCTCTCCCCCTCGCTGGTCGCCAGAGAGCTCAATTTGCAACTTAATAGAATTCAGAGGACCTAGGAAGAGACCAGCCATAACACCTTAGCGATAATTACAATGGTCTGCAACTCCGACCGAGTATTTCAACAACAAGAAGCTCATTCACAAATCTAATTGCTTGCTTCCATTTAATTTTCAATTGTACATACGTTTGTAGATAATCATTTATGAATTTCCTAAATACATTATATATCAACCAACCTCTGGAGTTTGTTTGCTGATGTGCTGTTGTTCCATGTAATTTTAATTCTTTTACTTGCCACTTGTGACTCCGTTCCCGTCAACAAACACCAAGTCAACAGGACGACCAACTAGACGATCAAGAAGAACAGGCCTTGAGGACCGTGCAACCGAGAAGAGTCCTCCAACGCCTTGACGAGGACTCACTGGGTGATGCGACGTACCAACGGTTGGCAGACCTGGTTGCCCAGTAGACATAATTGCCCGGTGACTAGGATAGTCATATTGGGCATCGACCAAGGTTAAGATCATAACTGGGCTGCGACCAGAGGTTCAACGTCGTGTAAGGTCACGTTCAAGGTCACACTTGCCCCCATACTTACAAAACTGTTTAAGCGTTGCCTTAAGGAGATGTGCTTTCCAACACCCTGGAAAACCTCATCAGTATGCCCTGCATTTAAGAATTCAGGTGATAAGTCATCTCCCTCTCAGTACAGACCAATAAGTCTCCTGTGTGTCATGAGTAAGTAGCTGGAATGCACATTAAATAAAGAAGTAGTCAACCACCTCAACAGAAACAACCTTCTTAGTGACATGCAATATGGTTTCCGCTCTGCAAGATCTACAGCAGATGTGCTAACGGTTATATCTCATAGGATTAGTGAATCTCTTGACAAAGGTTTCCTTCCAATGGCAATTGCTCTTGACATACCAAAGGCCTTCGATAAGGTATGACAAAAGGGTCTACTTCACAAGATTTCGAACTACGGTATAACTGGAAATGTTTTCTCAATCATTAAATAGTTTCTCTCTGATAGGTTCATAAGAGTAGTGGTTGATGGGCAGAAACACATACTTAAATCGTTTGTTGACATCTATGCTGACGACACGACCATCTATGGCAACATATCAAAGGTCGTAAATGACAAAGTTCTCTCTAATTCTCTGATATTGAGCGCGTTGTAAATGGGGGAAGAGGTGGCTGGTCACTTTTAATGCATCCAAACCCAAACTTCTATCTTTACATCATCAACGCTCTGATCCCCATCTGGCATCAATTGAAATAGATGGTTCTCTTCTTGAGGAGGCTCCATGTTTTGACAAGCTTCTGGGTTTGACCTTTACTCCTGATCTGAAATGGAACACGTACATCAAGTCTGTTGCCAAGGTCGCTGAGAAAATGGTGGGATCCTTCTACCGCTCCAGAAGATATCTCACTACTGATGCAATTCTCTATCTGTATAAAAGCCAAGTACGTCCAAGGATGGAGTACTGCTGCCACATCTGGGCAGGAGCTGCTAAAAACAGCCTATCCTGCCTTGACAGAGTACAAAATAGACTTTGTGGTTTAGTGGGGGATGCCCTTTTCTCTTCCCTGCAACCTCCTTGCCACAGAAGAGACGTTGCGAGCCTGTCTTTGTTTTATCGTTATTTCCATGGCAAGTGCTCATCTGAGCTCCAATCTCTCGCCCCCTCTCTCACCAATCTTTCATGAGAAACACCCGTCTGGCTGAAACTACTGTCAATAATTTTCCCCACTCTTTATCTGTGCCTAAATCCAAAGGTAGATTCCATGAGCAGAGCTTCTTTCTCAGAAGTGCACGATTGTGGAACTCTATTCCGTTTGCCTGTTTCCCACCTGACTACAACTTGGATGTCTTCAAATCCAACATAAACAAACTCCTGACAAACCGCCCCTTAAGTAAGACACTCTATCAAATCTTCAATACTAATGATTACTACAATTCTATCTCATTGATTACTGTACACACAATAACCCTTATCCCTGAGTGGCCTCAGGGGCTTGATAATTGGTGACCCCCATGCCAAAAAAATACATTTTTTTTTAATATTAAAACTACAATGGATTCGATTGTAAATATTTACCAATTATTTTTCCTTTATTAAGTTTCTGTTAAGTGCTCATTTGTTGGAAAAATATCATATAACTGAGAGTAGCTAACCTGAAGTTGCGAAAAAATACAATATTTTCACGACTTTCTTCTCAGGTCTTGTAACAACAGTAACATAAAAAAGGGAATGAAGTACTCTTCAGTAAGGAGGAAGTTTTTTTCATAATAATTGCCTTACTCTATTAATATAAATAAACACAAGGCTATTGTTCTTCTTGGCTGTAGGAAGAGCATCCTCAACTCTGGCAGCTACACCCAGGTAAGTTATGTATTATTCACTACACATTTTATGTAAACGTAATAAAAAAATAATTTTATGTAAACGAAATAAAAGAATCATTTTATGTAAACGAAATAAAAGAATCATTTTATGTAAACATAATAAAAATATCATTTATGTAAACGTAATAAAAAATAATTTCATGTAAATGTAATAACAAATGATTTTATGTAAACAAAATAAAATAATACTTTTATGTAAACGTAATAAAAAATTATTTTATGTAAACGAAAAAAAAGAATCATTATTCCATTATTCCGAAACCTGGAACATTGAATAAAATACAAAAATTCCAATGGAATTCTCTAACGACATAATAGGAAAATTAGGACAGAAATAATTAAATAGTGTAGAAACTTTCTCCACTGAAAGTAAGAGGTTAACAAGGAGTTTGCAACAATGGTTTGTTGCGACCTGTGACTAGGTAAAAATTGTAGAACCCTGTCAGTCTGGTAATAAGGGTAATGATTCAATTTCTTCAACTCCAATCCCAAACTGAAATCACAACCAAAATTCAGTTCACTCCATCCTTCTTATAATCCAGTTAGCCAATCAAATAAGTTAAACGTAATAACTACCAATATAAAAAGAGTCATCACCCACACAAAAGGTTTCTGCTGCCACTCTTCCTGAGAGTTGCAGGTAAGTGCTTCAAGTTTTCTCAATACACTCCCACTCAACAGAAAACAAAATCAATTGTTATTTTGTAAAGCCTTTTTAATATACATATTCCTCATTCTTGATCACCAGAGCAGTGGTGACAAACCCAATCCTTTTCTTCTGGTGGAGCTGCACTGATCCCAACGCATCTAAAATGGAACCAGTTATCACAACAGATCATGGCCGATCCGTCATCAGGCTTATTACATCCGGGACAAATCCAAACCTGCTCACTCTCCTGTACTAAAGTGGGTTCCTCAAAACTAGTTTCTGACCAAGGAATTCCTTCTATGGACTCCCAGTCATCATAACAAGGTTCCGGATCATCCTCTTGTGATTCATATTCTGCATGAAGTTCTAGCGAATATAGATGTATAAGAGAATATATTTTCACACTCCCATCACCCTGACGTATTTGTGCCGATCGTACCATACCATCATCTCCCGGAAACAATTCTTCTACTCTCCCCAATGCCCAAAAGGGTCTAGACTTGTTCGGGGGTTTTACCGTCACAATATCTCCAGGCCGTACCTTATTAGATATAGTTGGATAACGATCCTGTTTACGTTCTCGAAGAGAGAGTAAGTAATCCTCGTGCCATATCCGTTTAAACTCCTTGAGCAGCTCATCACGATTCTTCAAAGATTCCAACAATATCTGTCTGGACGGCCAGTTCCCCTTCATTAATTGGTTGAATCTCCAATCTAAGAAGTCCAGGGTTTTGATCTGGATGAAGGAAGTGATTGGGCGTAATTACCTCCAGTCCCGAGTTGTTTGACCTCACAGAAGTTAGCGGTCTATTTTTCACTGCCTGTTGGATATCTGAAACGGCTGTCCACAGCTCAGATCGACTATAGATGGACCTTCCAACAGTTTTATAGAGGCATTCCTTTAATGTTTTAATCATGCGTTTGCAAACTCCTCCATACCAAGCCGAATGAAGAGGGATCTTAACATACTTTATATTATACTGGCCAAATTTATCATCAAATTCGGAAGAAGTTAGGGCCTGATTTAGTAAACTAACTCCAGCAAGAAATGACTTTGCATTGTCACTATATATGTGAGAAGGCAAGCCCCACATGTTTGAAAACCTGATGAAGGCCAGTATAAATGTGTGCACTGTGATGTCCTCGCCCAGTTCTAAATGTACCGCTCTGATTTCTAAGCACGTAAATATGAGAATGTAAACCTTAGATTGAAGATTTTGGTTTTGAACCCACAGGTGTCCCGTACAATCAATCCCTGTATGTAGAAATGGCCTTACCAGATTTACTCTATGTTTAGGCAGGTCTGTCATCTTAGGATACGAAAAATGTATCGAGTTGATTTTCTGACAAATAAAGCAGTCCTTCACTATTCCCTTCACAGCCTGTCTGCCTTGAGGTATCCAAAATCCTGATCCTACTAAGTGTAGCTGGCACACCTAAGTGTTTAGCCCTCTCATGCTGATCCTTCACAATTAGATTAGTCAAGGGATGATTCTTCTCGGGCAATACAGGGTTTAAAACCTCATATTGTAGAGTAAATTTTTTTTGGATCCTGCCTCTGGAGCAGACGACACCAAACTTGTCCAGAAATAGGTTTAACTGACTCACAAGGTTCGGAATGGGTTTATCATGAGGTGCATGTAAGAATTTCAATTCAAGAGGAAACGCCTGTTGTTGCATTGTCTTGAACAAGTAGTTAGCAGCAGCCTGTTTATAGTCCAGTTCCTTGCCTCTTGCTTTGGATATAAATTCGAAGACTCTGGAAATCACACGTAGAAGTTTGTTAAAACACGAAAATCTGTCAAAGGAGATGATAGGTTTAGACCAGTTCTCATTACAGGTGTACAACAGGTTCGTACGAACTATTTGCTGGTTGGTTGCACTAAGACAATCGAAAGTACTATCAGGCCAACAGACAGTTTCACCAGACAACCAGTTTGGTCCAGCACTCCAAAAGGAGAAATTTTCCTTAAATTTAGCTATTGTCAGTTCTCTAGTCATTAGGTCCGCGGGGTTCTGATTAGAAGGCACATATACCTGATAGTAAGGTTGTAAGTTGCAAGTATCACTTCTTCCATCTGTGTCACATCCTTGATAGTAAGGTTGTAAGTTGCAAGTATCACTTCTTCCATCTGTGTCACATCCTTGATAGTAAGGTTGTAAGTTGCAAGTATCACTTCTTCCATCTGTGTCACATCCTTGATAGTAAGGTTGTAAGTTGCAAGTATCACTTCTTCCATCTGTGTCACATCCTTGATAGTAAGGTTGTAAGTTGCAAGTATCACTTCTTCCATCTGTGTCACATCCTTGAAGCGATTCTTCGTAAAAATGTTCTTATGACTCGTCTGCTTGGACATCAGCCAAGTGAGTACAATTTGGGCATCTAAATACTAACTTCCAAATTTCGTTCCTTGGTAGGCTCTCAAAATATTACTTTGTTCGTTACAACTCTACTTTCAACTGAGTCGTTGTTTGTTTCGTTCACCACACTCTTTTCTTCTACCTCTTCTTTTACACACGTCCGTTCGCTTTAGTGACTAAAAATCGTCTCTTCCCGCTTTCCTTTCCTCGTTATTTATGGAATCAGGGTACGAGATTCTCCGAGATTCCCCGAGACTTTTTTCCACATAAACGCATGCGGGCGCCATCTTGATTCTCAATTTGTGCTCTGCAGCCACAAACGCGCAGCTGCTTTAACGTTCCTGGAGAGACGCCATCCTTTGGCATGAGATTATACCAGTACACAGCTTCTGCAATGGTGCACTGCTTCCTGGCTGCAATTGTTTTGATGCTGCGATGGCTTCTCTCAGCTATACCATTGCCAGAAGGCACATAAGTGCATCTAAGCCGCAGCCGCACACCCCATTCTTGTAAGAACTGCCTCATCTGATGGCTGCAAAAGGCTGGGTCGTTGTCCGTCATCACTTCATCGGGCGCACCTCTTTCATAGAACACGGATGACAGCTGGCGAATAATGTTGCAAGAGTCCTGGCGCCCGAGGAGTCTCCAGACTGCGAAACGTGTAGGCCCACAATCGATGAGGGTAAGGAAGTGGTTGCCACCGTAGTGTGTGATGTCCATGCCCACTCTCTGCCACTAACCACTCACTCCCAACTCCCCTTTCTTCCATCGTGCTGGAGCTGGGTCGATGGATTGGCAGGCCTTGCAACTTTCAACCACTCTTCGGATATCTTTTTTTCCTACTCCTGGATCAATCATCTTGACAAAGTACAGTGTCCGCTTGATGCCAGAATGTCCACACTGTCGATGAATGTCCATGATGCACGCTGCATCCACATTACACACAACTGCTGCACATGTGTTTTGCAGATTATCAGCATCTCTCCGAGCACCAGTCAGAAGCCATCCTTGAGGGACTCTTGTCAAAGCATCTGCTCTGTTGAGCGCAGACCTGATCAACACTACATCCACTTTCAGGTCATACTCTGTGATGGTATCAACAAAGGTGGCAAGCCGTCTTCGAATTAACATCTCACTCGATGCTCGTGTCGTCAGCCGTGCTCTTCCACTTAATGCATCGGTTATCCACCGATGAGTGCATGCTGAGTAAGTTATGATATGTAGAACCTTGGCATGCAATTGAAGCGCCGAGTTAACGCCCTTCAATGTGGCATCAAGTTTGGCCAAGTTTATGTGCCTCGAATCATTCTCTGGCCGAAGCCAACAGGCATCTTCAATAATGGAATCATTAACTGCAAGGGCAACTCCAAGGGCCAGTGAGCAAACATCCACCCAGACCGTGAACTAATTCCCGCTGACACACCACTTTCCCTGAATGGGGTCATCACTGGTCACTCTGGACACAGTCTCTGTCAACATGCTCATTAGGGTGACATCGTGTACTGCATCGTCCCATCCCGACGACACGGCTGTTGCTCGTCTCTTTATGGCTTCCACGGCCACCCTGAGCCAACTGCACACAGGGAAATGGCCTACCATCTTTCCACAAAGCGAAAACACTGTTCGTCGAGTGATGTTTGATGGGACCTTGGGAACGTGACTTCCTCTTCTCCAGCAAAGTCCCTCCTTGCTATTGCGCACGTGCAGGCCGAGAACTTTTGCTCCATCGCACAGATGCTCTGGTTCCTTACATGTCAGTCCAAAGCTCTCAAAGTGCATTCTAACCAATTGCGCTGACATGAGGTTCTCATTGACGAATATATCATCGATGTATGAGGATGTTGCCTGTTGCACTGCCTCATCTTGCTGCCAGATAGCATGAATGATTGCTGTCATAATGCCTGGGGCCACATTTAGACCGAACCCTAGCCTGGTTAGACAATATCGGGTTCCTCCAATTTCCACAATCTGAAATAGCCACAATTTCTTTTCAATGCGTATTTACAGATAGGCCCTGCGTAGGTCCAGAGTTGCCCCATTCGATCCCTGCTGTTGCCATTCCCTTAATTTGAGTGCACACACATCAGCCCTTGCCGTATATGGTTCGACATGCTCAGTGAGCTCACGGTAGTCTAGGACGGGGCGGACCTTTTGTTTGGTCTCTTGTACAATGGCCATCAAGGGAATCAGCCCTCGCAGGGGGCCAAGCTCATCCTCTGGGTATGGAAGAAGCCAGCCATTGTCGATCCACGTTTGCAGTTCTTCTTCATACTGTTCCCTTAGCCACATGGGTGGGGGATATTCCGATAACCGGTTTCACAAGGATATTGGTGGCTGATCGTTTGACCACTTCCAAGACGCCATCCATGCATTGGTGTTTCTATCATACTCTGCATGAAAGTCAGGCTCGTCGAGAGTTATGGCAGCACAAACATGTTCCTCACATCGGGAGAACTGTACCTTGCCGGTGCTGTCCACGGTAATTCCACCCAGTTGTGTTATCAAGTCCATACCCAGGAGTAGGTCGTACCCAAGAAGCTCTCCCTCCATCACCAGGGCTTGCACGGCTACTGCAGGCCCGTCGTTGATGCTTGCGCGGATAATGCTCACCCCACAAGAGGCTAGTGAACCTCCACCTACAGTTAGTACCGGAATTCTCTCTGCTTTCAAAGTGGCACAGCATATCTTGCGTACGAGAGTTTGGGTGCATCCAGTGTCCACAAGCGCGAGGCGCTCGCTTCCATTAATGTGTATGCTTACAGTGGGTAGCGCCCTGCTCAATGACGATCTGGGGAGAAGACTGGCGCTGTAGCTTCTTCCCCTTGCTTGTTTCCCAGACAGGTGCGGGCCAGGTGTCCGCGTTTTTTGCACTTGTAGCACTGCGGCCCGTCAAGTTTCCGAGTTGGTTGACGTGACGAAAGACAATCACGGGCCAAATGGTTGGGTCCTCTCCACTTATAGCAGGGTGTAGCTGCGCCCATGTCCTGCAATCCAACTTGTGCTGGTTGTACAGCTGCCACTTGGTCTATAGTCTTAGGGCTTTTCTTTAGTATTGCTCGTGCCCGCGCCAATACTTCCAATATGTCAATCTCGTCCACTTTGGATGAGGCACGAAGCAGATCTTCCACACTCTTAGGTAATCCTGCAACAAAGGCGCACACCAAGCCTTTGTCTGACATCCCTCCAATAAGGACCGATAGCTTTTTTAGCTCAGCAAGATACACATCCACCGTTTCCCCGGGATGTAATTTTCGGGCCATGAATTCCTTCCATGCAGTAATTGGATCTAATGCAAATGCTGTAAAAAGGGCGCGCTTGATGCAGGCAAAATCTGTTTTTTCCTCATCAGCCAACTGCTGGTATACTGCATATGCTCCCCCAGTGAGGAGCATTGGGACCACGCATTCTATATGCTTCACCCCATTGAGTTGACATATTAATTCTGCTTTTTCCACCCATTCCTGCACTGAGTGATCAGTGCTACTGCCATCAAACAGGGGAATTAGCTTGGGGTCAAATCCTGACATCATGCCGGAATAGCTTGTGTTCGTTACAACTCTACTTTCAACCGAGTCGTTGTTTGTTTCGCTCACCACACTCTTTTCTTCTACCTCTTCTTTTATACACATCCATTCGCTTTTGCGACTAAAAATCGTCCCTTCCCGCTTTCCTTTCCTCGTTATATATGGAATCAGGGTACGAGATTCTCCGAGATTCCCCGAGACTTTTTTCCACATAAACGCATGCGGGCGCCATCTTGATTCTCAATTTGTGCTCTGCAGCCACAAACACGCAGCCACTTTAATGGTAAGCCACTTCTTTCTCCACAATTACTAAGACATTTAATTTCCAAAAAGACTGCTAATAGTTCCAGCGTTGGCACGGTTTTAGCTTTTAATGGTGCCACCTTTGCCTTAGCAAAAATCAGAGAAGATATACCTCCCTGAACTACATATACAGAAAACCCATATGCCTTTTATGAGGCATCTGTCAATATGTATAAATCCGCAACAGTATCGCTATCAAGTACCTGTCTTCTAAACGATAACGAATGAAGCGCCGACAAATCACTAGCTAGTAATCTCCACCTTTCCTGCATTTCCTTTGGAATGGGATCATCCCAATCAATATTAGCCTTCCACATTTCTCCCACCAATATGCGACTTTGAATGGTGACTGGGAGACATAAAGATAATGGGTGAAACACACTGCATGTAGCTGATAGTATTTTACATTTTGTTGCTAAGTTGGGGTCCCAAGTTCGCTGGACTAGGCTGATGGAGTCCGACTCTGGGTCATATCTGTAACCCAGAACCTTTTCCCAAGGACAACTTTGAGTTGTCAAAGTCTCATTCTTCCTCATCAATTCCTGTAGCTTTGGGCAATTGGTGTTACATGATCGCAGATCAAATCCTCCTTTCTTCAATCTTTCCTTTATTTCATGATATAGTTTTCTCAACACACCTTCCGAATTATTTGTACTGACCAGATTGTCAACATAAAAATTTAATTCGACAGTTTAGTGCATTCATCAACTGGAAATCTAAACGCATGATACTTCAATATGGAGTTCAATATAAAAGGGCTTGCGTTATAAAGCCGAAGATAATGGTTGTATAACGGTAACATACCAGACGATCATCCCGTTTTAGAAAGAAGCAAAACTTATTTCTACCAGACTCCTTTGATAATCTAATCATCAGAAATGCCTTCCTGATGTCTCCCAATAATGTATACCTATTTGTCCGAAAGAGTAGAGTTAGATTTAACATGTTTCTGGTTAAAGTTACCCCTGGGTATGCAGCCTTGTTTAAGCATACTCCTCCCTTGACCTTCAATTAACAGTTGAAGACTGGTCGCATTTTAGTAGTTGCTATGCTATCGGTTTTAAAGACCGGTCGATGAGGGATCCAAACATGTTTATGGAACTGTTTAGGTGAACAAGGAAAGTGTTCTATTATGCCTTCTGCCTCTTGTTCGGCAAAAACCTCTAAATATTCCTCATAGAGGCCCTTCACTTCCAGAGTGTGTACCACCCTATCCAACACCTTGAGGGCTACTTGGTGATTAGAGCGCACCTGAGCTAATTTATCAGTGTGCCACGGTAACTGCACCCAGTACCGTCCCTCCTTAAACTCTATATTTCTCATAAACTCCTCTACCTTCTGGGCATCATAGTCAGACAAGGTGTCGTTTTCTGATAGCCCCAAAGACTCCACACTGTAAATCCACTCCAGACCTCTTTCTACAGTACTGTCCTCAAAACTTTCTTTATAAGGGTCCGAATAAGAAGAACACACGTCAAGAACACTATTAACGATGGAGGTCGGACACTTCACAGTTCTCATGACTTCTCCATAAGCTGGAACCTTGTGTTGGATCATAATAATTTGATGAGGAAACATGAAATTCCTGGGGTTCCAAAAAGGAATCACTCCTCGTTGGGAAAGTCAAGCTTTCCCATTCATACATTTTATCATTTATAAGGGTTCCATAAATTGTAACCCTTCCAAAGTTATATTGGCATTTCTTCCTAAATCTGTATCCAGGGTGTAATCCAATTTCGTAAGGTTCTCAACCACAATCGCCAAATGCTCCACTGTATGAATGATATCTAATTCCTTGTCAATAAGGATAGGTAGCTGCCGCTTTACCTCTGGTGTCAACTCCATTGTTGTGGTAAGTCGCTGAAAATTGTAGGTTTTCCTTCCTAGAAACATCACAATCTCAAGGTTTACCTCTGAGACGGATCTTGGGTCACAAGTCAGATCCTGCAAAATTCTTCCACTAAAATACAAATTTTGACTGCCCGTGTCTATCAAACATCACAGCTTTGTCCTCTCTTTGTAGTACGATGGTAGTAATCGGCAAAATACACTGCTTCTCACCCAAACCAGTATTGATACATTCATTTGTTGATGTATATGGCATAGGACACATGATTGTGGTATGGTCCTGGGCTGAACATCGCTCACAATTGCCCTTAGGGCTTCTTTTACAGGGACACGAATCACTGAAATGATTGTTACCTGTGCACCTATAACAAAGTTCGAGTTCTTGACAATGACGCCATCTTTGAGGAAATGTATGGTATTCTTCACAAACTTGAGTGGAATGACCATCCCTCAAACAAAGGTTGCAGGTTATATGCCTCTCCTGGATATGGAAGTTCTCCAATGTTGGTGTTATTGTCTCCGTTTTTCTACAGACCTCACTACTTCTTCCTTAAGACGGTTGGGCAGTCTTTGGAACAGTATATGGGCTGCTAATGCACCTCCGCCTGAATTTCATCCTAAATGTTTTTATGTTACCTTGTTTTTAAACTTGTTTTATTTATGTATTTTTCTGTATTCTCTTGTCTTATTCTTCACCCCCCCCCATGCTACAAAGTAAACGCTAAAAACAAACAAAATGCCGGAAACTAACCGAAAAAAAAATGCCGGAAATTATTCTCTATTAGAGTAGATAAACTTAGGACTTTATAAAATAAAAAGTTAGAACTTTTTTAACAATAAAAAAAAATGCAAATAAAATATTTTACACATCTGAACGTAACGACTTTTAGTCTATAAATAGATAGGCACTCGTCCAAGTTATCTGGAAATAGAAATCTTCTTACGCTCTAGAAAAACACAACAATATGCCAGCTACCAGTTGGCAAAAAGACGGCGGACGAAACATTATAGCAAACACGTAAAGTATTTTTTTAAAACTCATCCTAAATGTTTTTTATGTTACCTTGTTTTTAAACTTGCTTTTTTTGTTTAATTTATGTATTTGTCTGTATTCTCCTGTCTTATTCATCAGCCCCCCATGCTACAAAGTAAACGATAAAAACAAACAAAATGCCAGAAAATAACTGATAGAAAAAAAAATGCCGGAAATTATTCTCTATTAGAGTAGATAAACTTAGGACTTTATTTAAGTAATATACTTAATATATACTATTACTGCAAGCTTGCCTATATTGAAAATGCTTGCTTCCTGGCTAGCCAATCAAACCATCTAATATAGTTAGCCTTATTTTCAAGTACATTCGAAATATAATACAGTGCCATTAGCAAAGAAACAGTTACCCATGAAAACGAACCTCCTAAAGTAAAACCTTGAATAATTATCTAAACTCGAATGTAAATTAATATTAAGCCGCCTTTACAAATTGATAAAAGTTAATTATTGGATTTTCATTAATTATAAGGTGAATCTGCAATGATTCAAACTCGATAGATAAGGACAAACTTCCACCCATTAATATGGGAGGGGAGATTATCATAAAAAGTGTCCTGAATTGTTAACTTAGCACCGGACTTACTACTAAGATATAAATAAGTCACTCCTCCCCCTTTTCTTTTTTTTTTTAAATAGAGAGTAGATAATATAGTGGATGCGTTATCAGCAGCTCCAGTAACTCTCGCTTCTCCTTTTTTGTCCCTCAGTCCTCATTCAATGAGTGATTTTTCTGACAAAGGGTAAAGAAAAAGCTGCTTAAAGGTCGGTAGTACTTGGTGACCAGTAGACTGAGATGTCAGAAATTTTTCTGTCTCTGTCTGTCCTTGTGGCCATGTTACTAGTAAGGGTGCTGGAGGTAAACGTTTTGTCTGGGCTGACATTATCCGCCTGATAGTCAGGGACCCGAACCTTGGATTAACCACTAAGGAGGCTGTCCTATCAGCAGGCACAAAGTACTAGGACTGCTGTATTGCCATTTGGTGAGTGGATCTGGACCATGCAGTAGTCTCTGGTGGGGCCTCTCGATGCCATACTAGTGGGTAATTGTTACGGCTTTACCTTTTCATGTGCTACAAAAAATAATTTTCCTGTCTTTTTCTCTCTTACTTTCCCTCTCTGTACTGCTCTAACCAAGTATGCCGACCTATTCCACAAATTCCAAACCCTCAACATGAAATATTGCCAGAATAAAAACTCGATTAAACCTAGAACCCTATCTTCCAACATAGCACCCTACCACCAGGTGTCCTTCTCAGGGGTCTACGTTCCAACCTTCCAGAGGTTGAAACCCAATTACAGGAGACGAAATCGAACATATTATTTCTAAGTGAAACTGGAATAGGGCCGACCACTTCCCTAGATGAGTTCATAATTAGCGGATACTCTAACTTAACAGCCTAATCTGACCCCCAAGACCCCCATGGGCATGGAATATGTGCCTACATTAAGGATGGCTTCCTGTGTGGCAGGGATATCTCTAGAGAAGATCCTAATTTACCCTATATGTGCTTCAGGGTTGCACTTGCTAACACCACTGCATTAATATTTGCCCTCTATCGGCCCCACAACAGCGGAGTTACTATCCTTAAGAGCATATCTGAGAAAATAGACCACATCCTGTCTGCACATCCCTTGGCTAACATCCACATCTGTGATGACTTCAACGTCCATAACGTGGAATGGCTGACCCATTCAAATAAGACAGACGATGAGGGGAGGTTTTGTCATGATTTTGCCATTGCCTATGACCTCACTTAGATTGTTCGCGAACCCACCCATGTGCCCGATACACCCGGTTAATATGCAAGCCTCCTAGACCTTTTTCTCTCAACTTCCCCTGAGCTATGTTAATGTTCCGTTCATTCTCCTCTAGGATCCTCTGACCACTCTGTCATATCAGTTAAGATCAAAACGAAATGTAAGAAGTCCCCAGACGTACCCCTCTACCGTACTGTATACCGATACTCTATGGCTGACTGGGATAGCTTCCATACATTCATGTCTGATTTACATCTGCACTCCATGTTTAAAAAGGAAGTGTCCTCTATAGTATCATGACCGAATGGTTAATTGTAGATATAGACCAATTCATACCATCTAAAAAATTCCAACAAAAACCTAACAGCCAGCCATGGTTCTCCCCAGAATGTGCTGCTGCTACCGCACAGAAATCACTTTTTCCATAGCTACCAACGTAATAGATGCACTGAGACTAAAGCTGCTTTCAGGACTGCCAGCAACCACTGTAAAAGAGTAATAAAAAATGCAAGAGAGCTATATGCCCAGTCTGTTAAATCTAAGGTAGCTGATCAGCGGCTTGGTTCCCACCAGTTTTGGCAAATAAAAAATAGGATCCTGAACAGAAGTGTACGTTCTATCCCAACCATTATCAATGAACCAGAGGTCATCTCGTCAGCATCAGACAAGGCCAAACTATTTGCAAAGAACTTTGCAGCTAATTCTACCCTATGCGATGAAGGCCATCAACTCCCCATATTTCCTCCTATAACACAGAACAAGCTAGGTAACATACAAATATCCGTGCATGAGGTCGCCAAGCTAATCAAGAACCTAGATTCCAGTAAAGCAACTGGCCCTGATGGCATCCCAATTATAGTGTTAAAAAACTTCAACCAGAACTTGCTCCCATACTTACAAAACTATTTATGCGCTGCCTTAAGGAGAAGTGCTTTCCGACTCCCTGGAAGACCTCATCAGTTTGCCCTGTATTTAAGAATTCAGGTGATAAGTCATCTCCCTCTCAGTACAGACCAATAAGTCTCCTGTGTGTTATGAGAAGTTGCTGGAATCCATATTAAATAGAGAAATAGTCAACCACCTCAGCAGGAATTGCCTTCTTAGTGACACACAATATGGTTTCTGCTCTGCACGATCTACCGCAGATGTGCTGACAGTTATATCCCACAGGATTAGTGAATCTCTTGACAAAGGCTTCCTTTCAAGGGCAATTGCTCTTGACATATCAAAGGCCTTCGACAAGGTATGGAATAAGGGTCTACTTCGCAAGATTTCCAGCTACGGTATAACTGGAAATGTTTTCTCAATCATTAAATCATTTCTCTCCAATAGGCTCATAAGAGTAGTGGTAGATGGACAAAAATCAGAGGCCGGCAATATAAATGTTGGAGTCCCTCAGGGGTCAATCCTGAGCCCACCTCTCTTCCTGATCTACATCAATGACCTCCCTAAACACATACTTACATCATTCGTTGACATCTATGCTGATGACACGACCATCTACGGCAACACATCAAAGGCTGTAAATAACAAAGTTCTCTCTGATTCTCTCTTCTCTGATCTCGAGCGCGTGGTTCAGTGGGGGAAGATGTGGCTGGTTTCCTTTAATCATCCAAAACCAAACTCCTATCCTTACATCATCAACGCTCTGATCCCCATCTTGCATCAATTGTGATGGATGGCTCTCGTCTGGGTGAGGGCCCATGTTTTGACAAGCTTCTGGGTTTGACCTTTACTCCTGATCTGAAATGGAACACGTACATCAAGTCTGTTGCCAAGGTCGCTGGAAAGATAGTGGAATCCTTCTACCGCTCCAGAAGATATCTCACTACTGATGCAATTCTCTATCTATATAAAAGTCAAGTATGTCCAAGGATGGAATACTGTTGCCATATCTGGGCAGGAGCTGCTAAAAACAGCCTATCCTGCCTTGACAGAGTACAAAATAGACTTTGTGGCTTAGTGGGGGATGCCCTTTTCTCTACCCTGCAACCTGTCTCCCACAGAAGAGACGTTGCGAGCCTATCCTTGTTTTATCGTTATTTCCATGGCAGGTGCTCATCTGGACTCCAATTTCTGGTCCCCCCTCGCCAATCTTTCACGAAAAACACCCGTCTAGCTAAATCCACTGTGAAAAATTTCCCCCACTCTATATCTGTGCTCAAATCAAAACGTGGATTCCATGAACAAAGCTTCTAAGAACTGCACGCCTGTGGAACTCTGTTCCGTCTGCCTGCTTCCCACTGGACTACAACTTGGATGTCTTCAAGTCCAACGTTAACAAATTCCTAATGAACCGTCCCCTTAAGTAAACACGTCATCAAATATCCACACTAACGTAATGTACTTGCAATAACCCTTATCCCTGAGTGGCTTCCAGACCTTGATAAGTTGTGATCACTGAGTAAAAAAAAAAAAAAAAAATTTCTTTCCATAAATCCATATCCCAACATAGAGACAAACTCCGACAACTCGTATTTAACCTGAGACAAATAGTTCTTAAAATATTCAATATCATACCTGCCTCGTGTGGACAGTTTGAATAGGCTGGAGAATATCTCCTCTCTAATGCCCTCTTCATCCCAATAATTATCCTTAAGAATTTTTATCGCGGCATCATAATTATTGGATGTCTCCTCAGGATGATGGATTAGCTGAACGGACGTCCCGTAACACAAGTCTTGAGGTAGATTAATTTTTCTCTACTTGATTTTAATTCCGAAGTGCAATACTCAAACCTAGTGAGAAAATCTCTCAATGCAAATTTGTTCTCTAAGTCCAGGCCATCAAAACTAGGGCATTTGACCTTAGGCCTAAACATAGAGGTGTCAACTTGAGATGGCTGCATTATATTTGGGAGCATGAAGGGAGGAGGAGAATCATCCTTGTGAACCTCTGCGGTTAAGTTTTGTTAATCTCTTTCCACTTCTTTGAATTCGATAAGGTCATAAGCATGCGGTGCCACCCTATCTCTAGGAAGGAATTTAACCAAGTTTTCCTGAACTTGGTCCACTTTAGAAAGCCACTCGTTTATGATGTCTGTGGTGTTCTTCAAGGCACATGCATCCACTGCGACTCTTGTCTTTAATTTTCCTAATGTGTATCCGATAATGTGTTTATATCTTTCCTCTGTATCCAAAAGGGCCTCAAGAAGGTGATCCGTTTTTTCTTGCATTCCTAAGGAATCCTCAAGGGAAGACATTTGTTCCGCGGTCATAATAAAAATAACAGAAGAAGAAAAGGGGAAGAAAAAAAAATGCACAAGGTATGCAGATCAGTGTTGCAACGTGTGGAAACTTTCTCCACTGAAAGGTAGAGGTTAACAAGGATTTTGCAACAATGGTTTGTTGCGACCTGTGACTAGGTAAAAATTGTAGAACCTTGTCGGTCTGGTAATAAGGGTAACGATTCAATTTCCTTCAACTTTAATTTAGTTTAATTAAAGTTTTATGATGTTTTTTATTCAATTGTAAGGTTAAAGTATAGAATAGATACAAAAAACCCTCCCCTCCCCATGTTAAGAATGGCTTTTTAAAATAATAACGTTATTATTTCAGCACAGCTCACTCTCTGCATGAGTACCCATATTGAAATTGACGAAATCGATATTTTTATTGGATTCCAATAAAATTAAACCTTTTTTATGTTTAATATAATTTTAAGAATCAATATTTTTGAGGGAGATTGCAAAAAAAGTGTTTCAGATTATTTTAAAAGTTATTGAATGGGATTTTTTTAAAGCATAAAAAATAACTTACTTTTCATATTGTAAACTTATTTTAATATTTAAATTTTACTTAAACACATTTTGGTCAATGTCAAGTTTCTTTCCAACTCCTTCAAAAAACTTTAATATGACGACCTGAATAGGTTTTCGGTGATGCTGAAAACGAATATCACATTTAAATTTGAGTCAGATAAGTAGTTTTCATGATATAAAGAAATTACTTTTTCAATAAGTGGGGGATCACTTTCCTATATAAAAGTTACGTAAAATGAGCACCCACTTTCTGGTCATTTAGTAATTTCTTCATATCATAAAGCAATTTTAAATTGTGATATTCGCTTTCAGCACCCCCCAAAACCGGCGATATTTTTTACTAAGAAATTCGTTCATTTTTTCATTTTCAAATTTGTTTTATATGACGAAATTATTAGGTGACCAAAAAGTGGGTGTTTTTTTACGTTAAATTTACATAAGAAAGTGATTACCCATTTTTGAAAAAGTACTTTCTTCATATCATGAAAACTACTTATCTGTCCCAAATTTAAATGTGATATTCGTTTTCAGCATCATTGAACACCTAGAAAAGTCGTCATTTTAAAGTTTTTGGAGGAGTTGGAAAGAAACTTGACATTGACCCACATGGTCACATTTCATATATATTTTATACACGAAACCAATATGTTTATTGGATTGCAATAAAAAAAAATAAACTTATTTTGGTAAAATTTTACTTTAAGGCCCGTCTCACGTTCGTATAGAAGAAAATGTTTTTTTTGTAGATTCCAGTGTGCTGAAAAAGAATATGAAAACCGTTTCCGTCGGAAATTTACCGTTTGCATGGTATGAACCTCGGAATGCTGGAAGTACGCGCGAGCGCGCGGAAACATAAGCGAGCTTTTTTAATGGCGGAATCGCGCGCGCACTCGCGTACCTGACGGCCTTTTCATAGAGCAATGTAATGTTTGGCGGAAAATTTCAAAGTAGATGAAAAACCAAGAAAAATAAAACAACTTTGCGGGGGAGGGGGATGTCGGAAATACCCTTTTTTTGTGGCGGACAAATCAGTTTTTTTTTTTTTTTTTTTTTGAGGGGGGGTGAAGTTGGAATATCATTAATAATCTCGGAAAGACTTTTTTTTTTTTTTCAAAACAATTCTTTTTCTTTAGTGGCGGACAAATTACTTTTTTTTGGGGGGAGGGGGGATAAGTCGGAATCAGAATGATAAAAAATGTCAAAATGACACTTACATTATCTCCGTTGTTGGCAAATGTTCCTTGGCGCGTGTAACCGGTGGCTGCTGGGTGGGTGCTATAAACAAATATAACTTCCGGCGCAAATTAAACCCCACACCCCCACATATACGCGGAAGAATATCAATGAAAGAATTTTTCGAAATTTTTGAAATTATTATATTCTAAAATATATTATAGCACTTTTTGGGTGGAAAATTTAAAATTAGCTGAAAAAGAAATAAAACAAGAAAAGGAAAGCACTCGAAGTTGGAGTAGGGAGGGGGGGTAATTTATCTTTTTTTTTTTTTTTTTTTTTTTTTACCTGGAACATAGAATTTTCAAAAAGTAACGCACCGACATTTACCAATTAGAACACCATTTAACATTTTCCGAAGATTTTACTGTGTACATTGGGGGCGCGAGCGGGCGGGGGGGGGGCGGATGTGATGTTGGGGCGCGCGCCCCAACATCACATCCGCCCCCCCCCCGCCCGCTCGCGCCCCCAATGTACACAGTAAAATCTTCGGAAAATGTTAAATGGTGTTCTAATTGGTAAATGTCGGTGCGTTACTTTTTGAAAATTTGAAAATTCTATGTTCCAGGTAAAAAAAAAAAAAAAAAAAAAAAAAAAAAGATAAATTACCCCCCCCTCCCTACTCCAACTTCGAGTGCTTTCCTTTTCTTGTTTTATTTCTTTTTCAGCTAATTTTAAATTTTCCACCCAAAAAGTGCTATAATATATTTTAGAATATAATAATTTCAAAAATTTCGAAAAATTCTTTCATTGATATTCTTCCGCGTATATATTGGGGTGGGTGGGGGTGTGGGGTTTAATTTGCGCCGGAAGTTATATTTGTTTATAGCACCCACCCAGCAGCCACCGGTTACACGCGCCAAGGAACATTTGCCAACAACGGAGATAATGTAAGTTGTCAGCGACCTCAATTACCTATAAAACAAACAAATTAGAGTGGTCGGTGTTCTGTAGTAGCGTACCAAGAACTGTTTTGAAAAAAAAAAAAAAAAAAAATGTCTTTCCGAGATTATTAATGATATTCCAACTTCACCCCCCCCCTAAAAAAAAACTGATTTGTCCGCCACAAAAAAGGGTCTTTCCGACATCCCCCTCCCCCGCAAAGTTGTTTTATTTTTCTTGTTTTTCATCTACTTTGAAATTTTCCGCCAAACATTACATTGCTCTATGAAAAGGCCGTCAGGTACGCGAGTGCGCGCGCGATTCCGCCATTAAAAAAGCTCGCTTATGTTTCCGCGCGCTCACGCGTACTTCCAACATTCCGAGGTTCATACCATGCAAACGGTAAATTTCCGACGGAAACGGTTTTCATATTCTTTTTCAGCACACTGGAATCTACAAAAAAAACATTTTCTTCTATACGAACGTGAGACGGGCCTTAAAGTAAAATAATACCCTTATTTTAATATTTTAGATTATTTTAAAGTTGTCGAATAATATTGTTGTAAAATGAAAAAAAAAACAACAAAAAAAACTTACCTTCCATTCCAGGAATTTAATACGAAAAAAAAAATCGTTTTTCTTTTGTGTCCAACGCAGAAAATTTGTTTGTTTGTCAGGATTTCTTAATATAATCTTTAGTAAATTGATACAAATTTTGTTTTGTGTGTCCAATTCATTAAGCAATTAAATATATGAAAATATAAAAGAATCAAAATTAAAAGACAAAAAACACGATTTAAACGTGAAATTATTATAAGAAGAAAAACTGCTTTAGAACAAAGAACTTATGTTCATCGTAAAACGGTGTAATCATTATTTTGTTCCTCGTGTAAAAGATTGAACATTTCATTATTAGTTGGATTAGTCGAACTACTGTTTACATCCAAGATGAGAACAGTAATCCAAATAATCCAAACATAAAAAAATGCAAAACTGAATATTTCACATAAACATTTCAAAAATGAAGGAATTGAACAAATAGCGAAGTCAATCAAATAACAAAAATAGATTTGAACCAACAAGAAACAAAACAATAATCACATGATTACATTATGAAAATTGCGACTTATTTTTATCAGATTCGATTCCGTTAACTTTACGATGACCTTAACTTATAATTCCAGACTTATACCTGATGTTTTACGTGCAATCAGCATCAAACGATGAAAGTGTAGTAGCTGTTTCTAGTTTGTTTATGCATTTCAACGTTGTATCCTGGTTTTGCTTGTCACGATTTGCGCCCTGTGAGAAAACTCTCTCATAGCCTGAAAATAGGCCCAGTGTCAGACGTAACAAAATGAAACAGAACTTACCGTGGTCTTGAAGAAAAAGTTGACTGCCATAGGTAGGTCTGTTGCAAAATTAGTTGGTCTTATTTTGCTGGCATGGGCCGAGTAGTTCATAATCCCTTGATGAGATTAATGCACAGTCGTTGCATTTAGGCTCTGGGAGACTTGGAGTGGTTTTAGTCAATCCTGTCGAAGAATACGACTACCAGGCCATTTCCTGCTGTCTTTTTTCACGACTGTCTTCAGCTAGGAATTTTTTGGTCAGCAAGGGAAATTAAGATTTCCCGCTGAAAAAAAAAGGGTTTGGTCGGGGAGGCCCTTTAGTGGCCAATCCCCGATCTTGTCTCATTAGCGACAAGACCAATCAGTGGTCCCATAACATCGTGTTATTCCTGACACACTCCCAAGGGGGCAAGAAAAAAGTAATCGGTAATCGATTACTTTTTTTTTTTTTAAGTTATTAAAATGAAACAGATTGTTTTATGTTTGATTTCTATTGAACAAATGAGGCTAATCCCTAAGGATAAGTATTATGTGTTTCTACCACAGAAATGAGTAAAGTTTCAGCTAACAGTTTTAACCAAATCAACAGTATCAATAATTAACAACTAGAAAGAAAAAACTATAATAACATAAGTCAGTAGACAATTCATCTTTAATTGCTACAATGGGGAACTTAACCCAACCTAACATAACATGTTTTCCGAACAATTTGGACAAAACCAAATTCCGGTGGTATCTTGTTCATTAACTCCGACGCAGTTAAAATGATACCATTTGTTGCACTTATCGCAACATACCATTGGAGATGATCCATCATTCTCAATGGAACAAGTTGGGCAGAAGAAGGGACCTCCCTCCTCCACAAACTCTGACGAAGAGGATTCAGGATTATCCTTCATTTCCAAAGGGAACAAATGTTTTAGGGAGTGGATTTGTTCACACCCATCTCTTAATATGCGAGCAGAACGAGCCTTTCCATCGTTTCCGTAGATGAGGTTGAGCACCTTACCAAGACTCCAGAAAGGTCTAGGTTTGTTGGGTGTTTTAATCAAAACAACGTCACCGACTGAAATCCTTTCAGTAACTTGACTGATCATCTCTCTATCTCCCTCCCTTAAGGAGAGAAGATATTCGTTGTACCAAATTTTGCGGAATTTTTCAACAAATTCATCTCTCAGCTGCAGAGAGTTTAACAATTGCACCCTACTCGGGGTGTCAGGACAGAGATCATCGACCTCCATGTTTCCCAATATCAAGCGTGGGCTATAGCCCGTTTGCAGAAAATGATTAGGGGTCAAAGTTTCCAATCCCCTTTCCGCAGAGTTAACGTAGGTGAGGGGTCTGTCATTAATGGCCTTCTCTACGTCAGAAACAATAGTTAGGAAGTTGAAATATTCGATCTTCCTTCTACCAATTAATTTGTGGAAACACCGTTTCACGGTTTGTATCATCCGCTCCCATGTGCCTCCATGCCATGCGGAATAAAGAGGGATGGTAACATGTCTAATTGAAGTTGATCTGAATTGTTCCTTGAACTCATCAGAAATGAATACTTCTGACAACGAGATACCAGCAGCCAAGAAGGTTTTGGCATTATCAGAATAAACGTAGGAAGGGACACCAAATAGGGTAGTAAACCTGACAAATGCCAGTAGAAAAGAACGTGTGCTCATGTCAGGCAACAGTTCAAGATGTACAGCCCTGAGACTCATACAGGTAAACAACAAGAGATACATTTTGGTATCCTCATTGTTCCCCTTTATCCAAAAATGGCCTGAAAAGTCAACACCAACTTGGTTGAATGGGCGAACAAAATTTGTCCGGTGGGCTGGTAGTTGGGAACCCGAAGGGGTCTGACAAGGCAGAGAATTTATTTTTTTGCATGTTATGCAATGGCGGAGGACGCCCTTCACTGATTGTCTCCCTTGAGGGATCCAAAACCCCATTAGTCTTAACTTGGTTAGGGTTGAGCTAACTCCGAGATGACTGCAATTCCAGTGTGCCTCCTGAACCACTAGTCGAGTCAAATCATGATATTTACCTAAGATGATGGGGTGTTTGACTTGATATGGGTGAATATCAGAACTTTGTATACGACCTGTAGCGCGCAGCAATCCTTAATTATCCAAGAATAATCCAAGGGCACTTACTCTTGGCGGTATAGTTTTACCAGCAGGTTCCCTTAAGTAATTTAATTCGCAGGGGAATTCTTTCCTCTGCATACTAGAGAAAAGCAAAAACCTTGCCCTTTTAACAGTATCGGTTTGTCTATGTTTCAATTTATCGACAAACCGCAAAACCTTCTCCAGCACACCGATTGTCTTCGTCAAGGAAGAAAATTTTGAAATATTAAACGGAAGAATATTCTCTTCCGAAGTAGCCTCATTGGAAAGAAAGCAAGAGACAATCTTTTTATTAGTGTCATTCAGACACGGTAACGGAGTTATTGGCCAATCAACAGCACTTCGATTTGCCCAATCAGGGCCATGAACCCACAAATCGAAAAATTGCCGGAACTTAGCAGAGGAAAGACCCCTGGTTAACAAATCTGCCGGGTTTTCAGCAGAAGGGACATATTTAAATTGAGGTAAGATACCAAAATCATTTTTGATAGCTTCCAACATCCTCTTAATGTCCAAAATTCGGTTTTCCACAAAGAGATTTTTCTTTGTACCCCTACCGTTCAACACCCAAGACAATGCCACCTGGGCATCGGAGACTACAAACAAATTACGGACGTCGACAGGCTGCAAGGCCCTTAACACATTAGGGACGACCTTAAAAGCAAGATAAATTGCCATAAGTTCCAGAATGGGTAGGGTTTTTTTCTTAAGAGGAGCCACCTTTCCCTTTGCGAATACAAGGTGACACTGCGACCCCTGCTTGGCATACAGCGAAAATCCGTACGCAAGTTTGGAAGAATCGCAAAAGCATAAGAAATCAGTAGGAACGTCATTCACCAAGGCATTCCTTGGAAACTCAATCCCACTCAAATCGTTCAACTCACCAGCGAGATTCTGCCAAGCATCGGTGAAATTTTCTGGGATTTCTTGGTCCCAGGATAAATTGTTCCTCCACAGTTGACTGATTAGGATCCTGCCCTGGACTGTGACAGGAAGGAACAACGATAATGGGTCAAAGATTCTGGAAGTCTGAGACAAGATTCCTCGCTTGGTGTTGACCTTAGAATCTATCGCTACGGGTGCCAAGCACACAGAATCTCTCTGTGGAGAATAATGGTACCCTAACACCTTTTCAATGGGGGGAGGAGGAGAAACCAGGGTCCCATCCTCGATCATTTTAATTTGTAAGTGATTGTGGTTGGAATTGCAAGACTGAAGTTCAAATCCAGCATCCATTAATCTTTCTCGTACGGTTTCGTAGGTTGAACAAAGAGAATTGAAATCACTATTGGTAGCGACCAGATTGTCGACATAAAAATTATTATGGAGCACAGAGGAGGGAACATCATCAGGGTATCTCTCGGTATGCAGCTTGATGATACAACTTAAAATGAATGGGCTTACATTGAAGCCGAATATTACTGTATTGTATCTATAAGCACGCAAATTCTCATTCACCTTCAAGAAAAAACAAAATCTATTTTTATCCTTATTGGTCCTCAGACGGACCTGGAGGAAGGCTTTTTTCAGGTCCCCCAAAAGTACATAATTTTTCTTCCGGAAGACCAGCCAGAGGTCCAACAATTGGGCAGTTAGGTTGACACCAGCATAGGCCGCATCATTAAGGGAAACACCTCCTCGTCTCTTGAAGGAGCAATTGAATACAGGTCGCATCTTGGTGGTAACCCCAGTTCCTTGTTTTATGACCGGACGATGGGGGATCCAACAGTAATTTTTATATTCTCCCGGAGGAACATAGATCTGTTCTATAACTCCAAGTTCCTCGTACTCATGGAAGACCTGAGTATACTTGTCATAAAGACCCCTTTTTTCCAAGGAGATGGCCACCCTTTGCATGATTTTCAAGGCTGGAATGTAGTTGGAATCGACCAGGGACAACTTCTCGTCATCCCACGGTAAATCAACGTAATATTTACCGTCTCTTAAAACTACGGTTTTCTTAAATTTAGTAATTTTATCTTCATCATACGAAGATAAATTTGATTTTTCATCTATCCCTATAGAATCTAGGGATAAGAATTTCTCCACTCCGCGCTCAACGGAGGAGTCCTCGAAAAATGGGCCCAGTGGGTCAGGGAATGAAGACACAGGGTTTAAGGCACCCTCAATTAAATAGTTTGAACACTTGGGCAACGAGCGGACAATATTTTCAAAGGGGGTTATGTCAAGTGGATTTTCCAAAGTATCGGCTTGACCTTTCGCAAAACAGCCCACATTCCCAAACGGGATAATTCCATTGGAGGTTTCCCAAGCAGAACCATTAAGACAACTTATGAGCTGGAATTTTTTCATACGTTGGATTATATCCAACCCAACAAGACCATGTAATAATGTGTCGTTCATACTCTCGTACCCATGACAGAGTCGAAATCCTGCCTCTTTTATATTGGTTGTCACTTCATTAAACTGTGACACGTTAAATTTTAAATTTAAACTATCCGTAAATAGTCCAGCATGGAAAAAGGGCTTTTGCGCCCCTATTTTCACTGACACCCCAAGTTCGTAGAGGTCTAGGGTTTTTGTACCAATAAAGGTATTAATGGGCATAACTACAGAATTAGGGGTTAGATTCTCCCGAGAGCATAATTTCCTCAAAATTGCATTAGAGAAAAAGGATTTTTGGCTGCCAGTATCGACGAGGCAGTTAAAAGACACAGGACGTTGTTCTCTCTTTAATGAGACCCCTATCACAGGAAATATGCAGCTGCCATGTTCTGCCAGAATCGTTTTCCCGACGAAAGGTTTGGGCGACTTTGGGCACATCGCTGAAAAATGGGACCTTAACCCACAGGAACCACATGCATAAGGAAAACCTTTTATGCCTGGACATTTAGCTTCCTTATGTGAGCCCAAACATTTGGTGCATAAATTTAATGCTCCCTCTCTCAAGTCTAACATCAAAGGTCTTATAAGTCGTACAGTCCCTAGCGCTATGGTCAGTTTTATCGCACAACTTGCACGACCTATAATAATTGTTGCTTGGGGGAGAGGGTTTTTCAGGTTTTAATTCCTTCCGAGATTGAAAGGAATTCTTTAAAGAATTTGCGTTTTCTCCCTGTCGCCTGTTGGACAAAATGGCGGACGGTTTTGGCGGGCCAATTTCGCGCCCTTTCCAGGCTGGCGTCGCCATGTCAATCTCCAGAATTTCGGGGATAACTTCCATTATTGTTTTAAGGGAAGGGTACCTTGTCCTGGCTCGGGACATTAATTGTTTACACATTCCGTTAGGAATTCGTTTTAACACAATGTGAGCGACAAGCTCGCCTGAAACCGAGCCGTCTACAAAAAAATCTCCCTTGAAGGAGTTGTCCAGCTCGACCAGGTCGGCCTTGACTCTATCAATATAGTTCCTTAGAAGAGAAGGGTCCCCTATAGTATCTGTGGAAGAAAGCATTTCTTCAAAAATTTTATTTTTTATATCGGCAGGGTTGTAGAATTTTTCCCTTAAAATATTTATAGCTTTCAGATAGTTTTCCGGCTTGATATCAAGTTCGGACACCATCTCGAAAGCTTTTCCGCCTAGCTTCGTTTTTAACAACAGAAGCTTATCAGAATCATCGTCCAACGACGATGTATAAAATTCGAATCTCTTCAGAAAAGTTCTAAAAGAGAATTTATTCCCTGGAGGGTTATCCACGAATGTCGGACAATCTACCTCCAACTTAATTATAGGGGATTTCCCTTTCTTCCCATCTCCTCTCATTGTTGGTGCTTCGAATTCCAGAAGCGTTTCACGAACCGAGACAGTAAACGCGTGGTCTTCGTCACATATCTCAGCTCGTTCCTCAGCGAGACATTTAGTCATAATTTGGTCGACTAGACTTTCACAGTCTAGCAGCCATCTTTTTACGTCAGAAACACTACAGGCTATTAGTCTAGGAGAAGCGTCATGGGTAAGTCTCTCTACCGTAGTAGTTATCCTGACTCTCTTAGCCGCCAGGCTGGCCTCAAGCTCCTTGCGAGACGGAGACATTTTGGAAAGGAAGAATCCTGCTAGACCGAAACCAAAAAACAAAACTCCCTTTTTTTTACGGATAAATAATAATGTCAAATTTACGAACAAATAGTGGTAGAACACAATGTTTAAATTAGAAAAGGAGGAATCCTTCTAGACCGAAACCAAAAGTAAATTTTTTTTTACAACCACCGAAACTAAGAAATTTATCATAACATGGAAGAAACACATAAAAATAGAAGAAAATATCTTATCTTACTATTAATTTAATTTGTTTTGTTTTTTTTTACTTATATATATATATACTTCGAATTAATGATTCCTCTTTGTTTTAAAAATGTTAGTTAAACCAAGAAGCAGCCTATTAATTAAACAAAGGCAACAAACGAATTATCGTACTCAGCTAATAATATTTTTTGTTATTGAATTAGAAGGTACTATTTTTTTGTTATTGAATTAGAAGGTACTAGGAATCATTAAAACAACTAATTTTGCAAAGTGCTATGTGAGAAAACTCTCTCATAGCCTGAAAATAGGCCCAGTGTCAGACGTAACAAAATGAAACAGAACTTACCGTGGTCTTGAAGAAAAAGTTGACTGCCATAGGTAGGTCTGTTGCAAAATTAGTTGGTCTTATTTTGCTGGCATGGGCCGAGTAGTTCATAATCCCTTGATGAGATTAATGCACAGTCGTTGCATTTAGGCTCTGGGAGACTTGGAGTGGTTTTAGTCAATCCTGTCGAAGAATACGACTACCAGGCCATTTCCTGCTGTCTTTTTTCACGACTGTCTTCAGCTAGGAATTTTTTGGTCAGCAAGGGAAATTAAGATTTCCCGCTGAAAAAAAAAGGGTTTGGTCGGGGAGGCCCTTTAGTGGCCAATCCCCGATCTTGTCTCATTAGCGACAAGACCAATCAGTGGTCCCATAACATCGTGTTATTCCTGACAGCCCTCCTATGCATTACCTCCTCCTTTGATAGAGAAGTAATGCAATGTTGTAAAATGTTCCGACTCGCAGATGTGAATATGAGAAAAAATCAATAGTTAACAACATTCAGATCGCCGTGTAATTTGCTTGCGCCCTATTTGTTTATTTAATATCTACCGCTCCCTCCGCTCCGGCTCCGGAGGATATCTCACTACTCAGTGATGAAGCCAAGTAAGTACGTCAAAAGATGGAGTACTGCTGCCACATCTGGGCAGGAGCTTCGAAAACAGCCTATCCTGTCTTGCCAAAGTACAAAATAGACTTCGTGGATTAGTGGAGGATGCCCTTTTCTCTTCCCTGCAACCTCTCTTCCACAGAAGAGACCTTGCAAGTCTTTCTTTGTTTTATCATTATTTCCATGGCAAGTGCTCGCCTGAGCTCCAATCTCTGGTCCACCCTCGACAATCTTTCACGATAAACACCCGCCTAGCTAAAACCCCTCTCAGCAATTTTCCCCACTCTTTATCTGTGCCTAAATCAAAACGTAGATTCCATGAACAAAGCTTCTTTCTGAGAAGTGCACGCTGCACGCTTGTGGAATTCTCTTCCGTTTGCCTGTTTCCCACCTGACGACAACTTCGATGACTTCAAGTCCAACGTAAACAAATTCCTGAGTAATCACTTCCTTTTAGTAAGACACTTTATAAATCTCCAATACCAACTATTACTACGATATTATCCCCTTGATTACTGTACACACAATAACCCTTATCCCGGAGTGGCTTCCGAGCCTTGATAAATGGTGATCACCATGTAAAACAAATTCATTTTTTTAATGGTTTTAAATTGAAATAAATTGAAAAAAATACATTTTATCAAGTATGATTTAAAAAAAATAAAAATACAATTTAAATACCAATTTACAAAGCTAAAAAAATCAAATTTAGAATTCAAAATTAAAATAAAAAAGTAATTTCTTTTATTTAAATTTTTAATTCTCCCTCAGTTAAAATTTATCTCAGCATCCGTTATAAATGTTTCTCAGCATCCGTTATAAATGTTTCTCCCAGGATATAAATGTCATTCTCGTTATTAATGTTTTCCCCGTTATCTCTCTTCCCGATATACACCCTACACACGCTGATGTATGTACACAAGATATATACACACACACACACACACACACACACACACACACACACACACACTGATATATATATATATATATACATATATATATATATATA